>NW_012115154.1:9929931-9969769 GCF_000951035.1 Colobus angolensis palliatus | reverse complement strand
CTAAGGACGGGCCTTTGAGAACCCCTAATCCGCGGATGAGCAATCCATGCAAGGGGAATTACTGGGGCAGAGGCCTTCAGGCGGTGGTGGGGGAACATGCCTGACAGCACAGAACAGCAAGGAAGCCCGTGTGGCTGGAGCAGAGCGAGTGATAGGGACAACAGTGAGGAAGACAGAGGGAAGAGAGGAGCTACATCAGCAGAGCCTCATAGACCATGGTGAGGAAGCTGGCTTTTAGGCTGAATGAAGCAGAGAGCCACTGGAGGGTTCTAAGGAGGGAAATATGTTCTGGCTTCATTTCAATAGGATCACTCTGGCTGCCGTGTTGAGAATTAAGACAGGAGTAGTATTGGAGAGGGAGACAGTGGGCTAGGAATTAACATTATAGATAAATGTGTAAGAATGGCCCAGGGTTCAGGATCTCCCAGGAGCAATGATCTGCTCTGACAATAAGACACTGAGAGGCGGGGCTGGGGGGAGAGTTAGAGAGGAGGAGGAAGAATGGGTTAAAGCAGTGACGAGACAGGAGGACAACCACCAGTCACCAGTCACCAGGCCCGGCATACAAGGGGAGGAAAAGAAAGAAAACACAGCCACTGCTTAAAGGCTGTGGGAAAGGCAGAGCCCAGGGGAGAGCCACGCTTCAGCTAGAACAGGGTCGGGAAACATTTTCGGTAAAGAGCCAGAGCGTGAACACTGAAGGCTTGCAGACCATGAGGTCTCTCTCAGCTATTCAACCCAGCCATAGTGGCTGAAAGCAGCCAGAGACTGCACTCAAATGAATTAGCGTGCTTGTGTTCCAGTAAAATTTGACTTACAGACACTGAAATTTGAAGACAATTTCCACACATAACAGAAAAATACTCTTGATTTTTTTCAATTATTTAAAAATGTAAAAAATATCGTTAGCTTCCCAGGTACTTGGGAGGCTGAGGCAGGAGAATGGCGTAAACCCGGGAGGCGGAGCTTGCAGTGAGCTGAGATCCGGCCACTGCACTCTAGCCCAGGTGACAGAGCGAGACTCCGTCTCAAAAAAAAAATATATTGTTAGCTTCAAGGCTGTATAAATACAGGCAGCAGGATAGTCGGGCCTGTGGGCTGTCCTTTGCTGACCCCTGTTCTAAAGCTTTGTTCTGGAAGCACAGTTAAGTTACCTATAAAGAAACTGTGGTTCTTTGGAGGTGAGCCTTTAGCTTTGTTAACAGGGAACAGGGCAGCCTTTAGTCTAGAATTAATTTTGACTCACTAGTGAGGCAATACCTTTCTGAGGACATTACCCAATGCCCCATGTCTGAAGAGGATTTTCTACTCTTAATTGGTTCGAACATGAACTATTCCTGGCTTTGTGAGAGGACTGACGCTCCCGAGACTCATTGCTAACTCAGCCTCCATCTCAGGTGGTGGTTTCTCACATGCATGCAACTGTCAGTACTCAGCTGAAGATTCCAGAGGAAACCTCCATAAACTTCTAGCTTGGTTCTGGGTGCAGCTCTCCTCTCCATGTGGCTTTCTTGTATCCTGCCTTGCAATTCTAGCTGTCTTGATTTCTCAGAATTCTCAAAGGCCCCTCAACTCAGGGGGCCCATGGGCTGTGTGGGCTCCCTCTCCACAGGCAGTGGCCTCTCTCCAGCAGTCAGCTGAGGCAAGCGTCAGGCTCACCGTGTTCCATTGCCTGCTCTCTGGACTCACTGTCCTATGCTGCTTGTCTCATACCAATGTCTCATACAGTTGTTTCATAGATTTTGTCCAACGTTTAAGGTGTTTAAGGTATAAAGCTGGTGCTTTTTGCTCCATCTTGGCCAAAAGTCTCACGTTAGCATTCAAAAATCAATTCATTTTATTGCTTTGACAGATTAAATGAGGAAACTTTATTATCTCAATAGATGCTGGAAGAATACTTGATAAAATTAAATATCTAAGATATTTAACATGAAAGATAAAAACGGTTAGCAAACTGGGAATAGAAAGGAACTTCCTTAATCTGATAAAGGGTATCTATAAAAAAAGAAAACACATTAAATACAAGAATGAAGCAATGAAGACTTTCTCTCTAAATCAGAAATAAGAAAGACGATGGGGACTCCTGTTATTGCTGCTTCTACTCAACCATGTACTGAGGTCCTAGCCAGTGCTCTAAGTAAAATGAAGGATTGTAAGGATAAGTATTTGAAGAGAGAAAACAAAACTTGCACTATTTGCATTGGCCATGACATTGGCCAAATTTTCATAAATCTATAGAAAATTTGAAAGAATTCATTGAAAGAAAGTTAGAATAATTAATAATAACTTAATTAGTTTGCTGATTCAGCATTGATATAAAAAGTCAATTATATGTCCATTTTTAAGAGATATTATTTAGATAGCATAAAAATTAAGATAACTGGGAATATATCCAGCAAAAGACAGGATATTCTAGAGAAAACTATAAAACTTCATTGAAAGACATTGAAGACCTAAACAAATGAAGAGATACACCCCGTTCATATGCGAGAGGAGTCAATATTGTAGAAATGTCATTTCTCTCCAAATTGATCTATGGGTACAATGCAGTGAGATCAATATTATAACATTTCTATGTGGAATTTAATAAACATTCTAAAATATTCATAGAACTCAAATGAGCTAAGAATAGCCAGGAGACTGTTTAAAAAAAAAGAAAAACATAGAACTTATTATAAAACTGTAATAATTAAGAGAAGCAGAGTATTAATATAAGTATGAGAAAATGGAACAACAATAGAAGAAAGAGACTAGAAACATTTACATGTATATAGACATGATGTACGGCAGAGATCTGTTGAAGATCAGTGGGGGAAAATGGAGATTTCAATAAATGGTGCTTGGATAACTGGCACCAACTTTCTATTTGGAAAGAACATAAAATTGGAGCTTTACCTCCATCATTCACAAAACTCACTTATAAGTGGGGGTATTTCCTTTTGAAAGAAAAATGGAACTATGTTGCAAATCTTTTCACCTTTGTCCCATGTCAATAGATAGAAAATAATACATATATAAAATAGACATGATTTTTAATAAATGTAGCAAAATTTATTCAGTCTGATTAGTTCATTACAAATATTTACTATTATAAATACAGTGAGCATAGTTGTATAAGAGATCCTAATTTTCACACATTCTACACTCCTACAGCTTCTTTCATACACTGAATATACTAGTTTTAATAAGTGAACATTTTGAGCTATTACACGGCAGCTACATTGCCTTTATTGTATTGTATTTGCTTTTATTTTTATAAAGAATTGTGCAAAAAAGAAATGAATTTGCTACTACTAGTGATAAGCAGCACAGTATCGTATACTTTTATAATAGGCACAAAGATAAAAAGCACTTGGCATTGTGAGTGTGGCTAACCTTGATCGCCATCACATACTCACTGAACTCAATCCATTCACTGGTACTCAGTCATCAGAGAAAAGAACAATGGTAAAGAACATGAACAAAATACTCGGAACACATATTATTAAAGATTTGGTATAAAGGAGATGTATAATCAGAAATTTTATCTTTCTATTTTAAATTCCTCTGGAACAGAATTTTTGTTTTGTTTTGTTTTGTTTTAGCATTCATATATCCACTTTCACCAGTGTTTTTCAGATTTCCATTATGTAAAAAAGGACTGCTTACATTATATAGTCATCAGATTATTTTCAGTAGGATAAATTCCTAGAAATACAGTTAATAGGGCCAAAGGTATGCATATATTTTAGACACTTCATAGATACTATACCCAGTTGCTGAGATAGGATGTTCCAATTTATATTCCCATCACAAACACACACCAGCAAGCTTTTAATCTATAACATGCTTTTTAGTCATGACAATTCAATGTTACTATTTTAATTTGCATTTCTTTGCCGAAATCACTCTGTTTCCTTACCTACAAAAATGCAGATAAAGATAACATACCTATAAGGATTACATATTATGTGAAATTCTTAGGACAGTGCCTAGCACGTAGTAAATAGTCAGCAAATCTAAGCTAGTTTTCCAAATGCTTATTTCTTTTATGAATTTTCTATTCTTACCCCTTGCTCACTTTTTATATTAGTCCTTTGCCCATTTCTTATTGCTTTATCCTAAGAGCTTATTACAAGAAAAGTGAATTCCTGGTCTATCACATGATAATACTTTTCCCAATATGTCATTTAAAAGTTTAGAATGTCTTTTTAAATGAAAAGACAAATGCATCAGTATGATTTTTGCCTTAAATGTCATGCTTAGAAAGGCTTTGTCTTCCTTAAGTTTATACTGATAATCACTTAGATTTTACCCTAATACTTTTTTTAACTTCAAACTTCTATTTTAAGTTCGGGGGTACATACACAGGATGTGCAGCCTTGTTACATAGGTATAAACATGTGCCGTTTACCCTAATACTTTAATCATTTTATTATTTTACATTTAGTTCTTTAATCAAACTAGATTTTTTTATAGGATGAAGGGAGCTATGTTTTCTAAATGTTTTGCAATGGACATGTATGATTTTCATAATTAGAAAACAACTCAATACTCTGAATATTAATATTAGAATCAAACTTATCACTCTATTAATATTGGAATCAAACTTTTCACGACATTCCAACTCCATCTGCTAATTTTCAGACTGGCCTAGACAACTGTGAACAGACTAATTTGCATAAAAGCTGAATGTAATTAGTCCACAGTTAACAATTACTTTCCTATTGGTATTCTCATTAATATAAATTACCAAGGTTTTCTCTATACCAGGGTCAGTAAACTTTTTCTGTAAGTGACCAGATAATAAACATTTTAGGCTTTGGGCCATACAAGCTGTCACAACTACTCAGCTCTCCCCTGTAGCACAAAGGCAGCCACAGACAATATATTTGTGAATGAATATGGCTGTGCTCCAATAAAACTTTATTTATGGATACTGAAACTTGAATTTTACATATTTTTCTGTTCACAAAAATTATTCTTCTTTTGATTTTCTTTGCATCATTTAAAATTAGAAGATTCTTGGCTTCTGGGCTATACAAAACAGGTGGCAGACCAGTTTGCCAATGCCTGCTTTATTTCTATACTTTTGGGTGTATTTTCTATAGCAGGACCACCCAACAGAACCTTCTGCACTGACAGACAGGCTGTATACCTGTGATTTCCAATATGGTGGCTACTAGCCACATATGGCTGTTGGGCACTTGAAATGTGGTGAGTGTGACTTAGGAACTAAGTTTTACATTTTATTTAATTCTAATTAATTTAAATTTAACTAACCACATGTGGCTAATAGCTACCATATGGGATAGTGCATACCTATAGATTGGGCCTAAATAAATCATATGTAGATATAGATACAGGTGTATGTGTGTGGGTATTTTTCTCCTGAGGATCTAATTTGACATATTTAGTACAGTCACAAAAATCGTGGATATTTACTCAAGTAAAAATTCCACAATTTTTTTCCAGTGACAAATAGGAATAGTTAATTTGCATTTCTAAAGCCCTTTTGCCCTAAGTTCTCTGAATGCCAATTAAGCAATGAGCAGAACATGTGATCAGAGCTCCAGAAGCATTTATGCCACTCCTGCAGGTGGCAGCTTCTCCTCATTGCTGTTATTCCTTAAAGGCACACCGTATCCTCTTTCCCCTGACCCTGCCCTCTCTATCTCCACAGGGTAAAAATAAAAATAACTGAATTAGTGGGAGCATTCTATAGCTGTTGTCACTTTTCTTAGGTACCAAATGCTTTTCTAATAAAAAAGCACACTTACTGTTGGGTCAAGCTGATTGTTCCGTGTTGTGATGGACAGTTCAATGGTGGACAGCTGCACATCTTTCCAGACCTCTGGGCTCACCTTTTGGGAAAGGGCTGCGGGAATCCATTAGATACAGGTCAGTTTCTTCCATTAACATTTACCCACCCACCACGGACGGCTAGCTGCTAGCTGCTCAGCTCAGTGTCTCAAACCTTTCTGCTGACTCTTTATTTATTTCATGCTTCTTATACATAGAGATAAAAATGGCATCTCTGTGCCTAAAACATCACTACCAAAAGCAGTCACATTAACAGAAAGACTGTGCACAGAGACTGCTATGCCCATTGATGGCACGTTGCTTGAGCATGCTCTGATGGCACACAGAAGGATCAAGTCAGTGATTCCTGAAAGGCTTCTCCTGCTCTAGTTAAGTCTCTAAAACTGATTTTGGAGGTCTACTTTAGGGCACTCCTAAACTGACCAGGGCCCTCCAATCTTCAGTCGCCACATTGCTCACCATCCTGTGGTTGTGCCCAGTAGGATGCAAGCCTTCGTAATATTCTCCTGTACAAAGAAGGTCTTTGTACAGGGGTCTCCTCTGGTTCACTGGGAGGTCTCTCTGTAGGTCCCATGTATGAGATAGAGGCTTGATGAGTCTGAGGCCACTCCTTTTAATGTGGAGAGAGAAAATTTTCTTATGCATATACAATTCCACTCTGGGAGTTTCTCTCAGTAAAGGTTATTTATTTGTCTCTTTATACCTGCTAGCAAGTGAATTAATAATCTCCTCTCACTGGATGGAATGCTAATTTGGAGCATGGAATCCTCAAGCTTTCTTTTCCTCTTAAAGCTAGATCTTAAAAACCATGAATTCAGCAAGTACTGCCTCCACTGCTCCCCCTAAAATGGACTAACCATCACCATTTACACTTGTCCAAAAAGAGGGTGAATGAACACAGGGTCATCCATAATAAATTCATCTTTGGCTTACAGATGGTGATGCAAAATGAAACTGAGGAAATCCAGTTGCATCAAGTACCTACCTCACTTCTGGAATCTTATTCCACACACAGGACAGAATGGTTTAGCCCAGGCTCACAATCCAGCCCAAGGCTTCTCACTTCTGCTTCAAAGCCCATCACCCTCACATTCTAATTTTTTTTTTTTTTTTTGTCTTCTGAGTCCTGGCATCCCAAGTCCAGTGTCATCCTGGATCACATCCTGACTGCATGAATAATTAAAACCATACCCTAGCCTCTCAGCCCTTGACATCACCTCCAGTTCACCACATCCACCCATTTCCATGGCCACATCCTGGCCCCTAATGTCACCCAGAACTATTTCACTTTGGAAATCTAAAACTCTGAGATCCTACCCTCTAATCACATCCCATATTCTTCTGGTTGATTCTTTTGTGCCCATTGTGTCTCTTAGGGTGAAATGCTTCCCTGTTCTCAAGTTTCCAGGTGGTGAATTACAAAACAGTAGCAACACTGGCTTCTCTCACTCCACCCCTTACTCCTCCCCAAGTCTAGAAGGACCAATGCATGGATCCAGCCCCTTCCTTTCTCTCTGACAGCAGCTGTCCTTGTCTCAAACATTCACTGCTTCTTCTAATTTTCATGTGGTGAAAATTAGCTTCTTGTGGTGGTCTCTGCCCTGAAGGAGCTGTTTCAATGGATACCTTCAGTTCACAGTATTAGGAGATCAGATAGAGACCACGTGTCTGTGCTCTGTCCTCCACTCCTGCTGACATTTATAAAGCTGATGTTTTGATCTTCATCTGCCTAGTTCCTGCATTTGTTTTCATACCTTGGTTCAAAGTAAAAAGAGGAAGAGAGGGGTTTTATTGTGGGCCTCTGAAGACCTAACTGCCCCAAGTTTTCAATCACATTGAGGATTCTACTCCCTGACCACTCATTTTCCCTCAGTGCCAAACTGATAGTCAATTACTTTCAATCGCTTTCTTTTTCCACTTACTCCAGGCCCTCCTGTGTCTTTATTCTTCTACAATATGTCCTAGAAAGCCCTAATTCTGGATCAGCCTTGTCACTAAGTTCCTGCACTCTTACATCATGGCTAAGTATTACTAGAGGAGAAAATGATATTCCTGCTGAGTATTAATACAGGGAAAAGCAGTCACCCAAAAGAGCATTCGTGTCTACAAATCATTAGCCTCAGGTCTTCAATGCTACTTGATAATCCTAAGCCTCCTCCTCCATTCATCTTTCTTCAGAATCCCCCATACCACTACCCACCGCCTTTCTGACAGGATGACTGCTTCCTATACTTCAGTGAGAATATCAGGGACGTCAGTGAGAATACCTTAACTTTCTCTAATCTCATTTTCATCTGGACCTACCCTTTACTCCTCTCCTGTATCAATGAAAAAAGGTGTCCCTTCTCCTGTCAGGGACAATCCAGGACTCTGGATCCCACACCCTTCTACCTGCTCTTGGATTTTGCCAATTCAGTCATGCTTTCTGTCTCCCTTCTCCTCACCTCCTCACATTCTTTTCTTTTTCTTCAGTCTAGAAACACATGGATATTCTCCACTTTTAAAAACTCCATATTGATCCCATGTTTCTTTCAGCTTTTGCCTTCCCTATCTCCTTCTCTTCAAAGTCAGGTTTCTTGAAGGAGTAGCCTGTCCTTGCCATCTCCACTTCTTTACATCACTTTTATGTCTTCACTTTCTTCAACCTGGCTTCAGCCACCACAGTTTGGAGGCTGCCCAGCTTTTGGAGGCTGCCAAATTCGATGGATACTCTCTTGTCTGTATATTTAAAGTCTTTGCTTTTGCTTCTTGAAACTCTTACTTTTCTCTTGAAATTCTCTCTTCTATTGGCTTCTATGTTAGTATTCTCTCCTGCATTTTCTCTTAGCACTTCTCAGTCATTTTTGGTAGTTCTTTAAATGTTTATGTCCCTTAGGGATATTCCCGGCCCTCTGTACTGAATGGTAATTTCACCCAACCCATGGTTTCAACACCGCTCACACACTTACGACATTTGAATCTGTTTCTGTAGTCCAGACCTCTCTGCTGAATTCCAGACCTAAATCACAATTGTATCTTTGCTTGTCTGTACCACAGGTATGTTAACTCTACATAGATTAAACTGAAAATTTCATCTCTCTTCACAAACTTGATTTACTCTTTACTCTAGTATTATCAACATCAGTGGAAAACTCCAATTACCAAACTCTATTCCCTCATACCAGAAATCTGATAATCCTATATTCTTCTGACTTTTAAGGTTCTAACTTAACAGTTCTTTAATCCGTCTTCTACTGTCAATACTCACTGTTATCTCCTTAGTCTATACGTTACTTCCTACCTGACTACTTTAACAATCTTCTATCTAATGTCCTTGACTTGAGCTACCTACATCCTATCTGTTTTTCTGTTTAGAAAAAAACAATTTTTCTAAAATGCAAATCTGCTCATGTCATGCCTCTGCTTAAGACTCAATAACTCCCCATTGCTTTAAGGATAAAAGTCAAATTGCACATCAAAACTCGCCATAACCTGCCCTTACCTAACCCACTGGCTTCACTTCCTGCCATTTTACTGCATTAATCATAATTAAGGGCCATGTCACATCACTGTGACTTCACACAGCCTTTAAATGTTTCAAAATTTAGTGTAAGTGTCACCTCCCCTGGGAAGATTTCCTGACCCTCATTAGATTTAGATGCCCGTCCTCTCTGCTCCCGTCTTAGTCTTTCTATCTGTCTCTCACAGCACTGGCCTAACTGCTGATTTACTTACACTTCCCTCCCAGCATATGAATACTTCTACTGAGGGCAGGAACCCTGTCTCATTTGACTTTGTATCCCAAGCATACATCAACAACTGTTTGCTGAATAAACGGTGGAAACAGTTTACATTCCATTTAAATATGTAGCTACTCTGTTTCTTCCTAAATGCGCTCAGAACTCCACCAATGAAATTATTCCCTCGAGGAATAACCAATTTTACTAATCCAGTTTGCCCTTGGTATATAAAGACCTTGCCCTGCCAAGTTAATTTTTAAAATTATATACATTTACTTCTAGTAGTCTAGTGATTTTAGGGTTTTACATTTAATTTTTTAATCCAGCCAGAATTTTTTTAAAAGGTAAAGGAAGCTATGTTTTCCAAAAGTTTAAAAGGTAAAGGAAGCTATGTTTCCACATGTATTACTTTTATAATTAGAAAAACACTCAATCACTCTGAATATTAACATTAGAACCAAACTTCTCACTACATTCCAACCCCATCTGCCAATTTTCAGACTGGCCAGCCAAACTGTGAATATACCATTTTGATTTGCATAAAAGCTGAATATAGTCTGTAGTCCACAGTTAAAGATGACTTTTCTATTAGCATTTTCACTAATAAAAGTTGTTAGGCTTTTCTCTATGCCAGTATTTTCTATTGTATCATACAGAGTAGCACTGCCCAACAAAACTTTTTCTGATAATGGAAATGTTCCATACCTGTAATCTCCAATACAGTCACCACCACCCATACTTAGCTAGTATAGTTTGAAACCTACTGATATAAACACAAACCTTTACAATTAGATATTACATATTCAGATGCAAATCTTCAATTCATTTCCAGGTACTGACATAGACAAGCATACAAATAATCAGTGGGACATATGGCATTATGTTCAAGGTCTGTCTGGCAAGAGAGTGAATTAATAGCAAAGGGAATTAGAATGCTAACAAGAGATTAAATATGGGTTTGGAAGTAGAGGGAATGAGTTGGTAGATGAGGGGTGATTGCTTATCAAAACAGGAATGCTTTCTGTATTTACATTTAATCAAACATGCCCTGTTTTAGTGTTGAAGCATGCCACATTCATCTGTAGCAAGGAATTAAAAAAATATACCAAATATATGCATTACAGAGAAACAACAAAATAACACAGCAAATATCTACATTGTAAATCACATTTACCTTAAGAGTGCTGAAAAAGTGGGCTGCTTTGATTTTTAGAGGCCCAAGATACCAGTACCTGTGAAAAGACCAAGATAAAAATCTGATAAGAATATCAAAAGAACTATCATGTGATAGATACCATTCATGGCAGACAATATATTAGAATTACATCTCTGCTATGAGTGGCTATTCTGGTAGCTAGGAGGTTATGGCTTAGTATAAAAGAGTATTACATCCAATTTTAAATCCACATTTCGATGCCTTGTCAAGTTATATGTAATTAGTTAGTTATACAGTAAAGATCCTTGCAATTTATGAGAGATATATAACCAGGCTCCCTGAGTCACTAAATTCACAACATCCTTTAAACACATCCTTTAAGCCATAGCATACAGTTCGGTATACAGTTGTCCCTCAGTCCAAAGTCTGCAGATGTTCAAGTCCCTGATAGAAAATGGCATGTTAGCACATAATCTATGTACATTCTCTTGTATATTTTAAATCATCTCTACATTGCTTATAACACTTAATACAATGCCTACACATCACTTTATTTGCACGGATTCAACACAGTGCTCAGTGTGCAGCCAATTCCAGTTTTGCTTTTTGGAATTTTGTAGAATATTTTTTTCCCTAAATATTTTCTATCTGCATTTGTTTACATCTATGGATACAACGGGTCAAGTGTACATTCAAAAGGGCTATGAGTAAAGGATGATACAGCCACACGAAGATGCAAACACTGCATGCTCTGATGTGCTGATCCCAAGCTAAATGACTAGATCCTGTACACCATGTCCTCTCTCACAAACAAATGCACATATGCACACTCAATTAAAAAGTGTAAGCCAGCATAATTTCACATTACTCATGTTATACAGCTTTAAAATGGCAAATGTTACATCTGGGAATAACGAGAATCTATTGCTTATTGCTAAATACATAAAAGCTACTGGAGAGAGGAAGACACCTAATCAGAATTAGAAAATGGCATAAAGTAGATTCTTCTCTTAAAACTTATCTCTGTTAACAAATCACTCAACATTAACTGCTCTCTATTGATTCTGATCATATACATTTATTTAGCATCCACTATGAATGTGGAGGAAACAGAAGAAATATAAAGTATAAATTTCCCACTTTGGGAGCTTATGATTTGAGAAAATAAGACCCAAATAAGTAAAAGCAAACAATGAATGACTATATAGAAAAGCATAAACCGATCACTGCTTATTGGTAAGGGGAATCAAAGAGAGACAAAAAATCATTAAGGGCCTAAAATCATTGGAGCAGCCATGCTTATAAAATGAATGGCACAGAATAAAGTCAGGGTACAAAACTTAGAGTATGGGAAACAGGATAACAGCCAGAGAAAGAGGGAAAAGCTTAGAAGTAAAGATGCATAATTTCATAATTAGGGGTGATGACAGAGTAAGTTGGGCCTGGAATAACAGACAAAGAGCTTAGATATAATCCAAGAGGGAATGCAGAAACATTCTAAATGATTATTCAGGTTGATATTGTGCTACTACTAATGAGGCCCTGATCATCTGATTTTTTGTTATTTTTTTTTAAATTTACTTTATAGTTTGCTTCTTTCCCTAGTTAGTCAAGTAGAAGGTCATCTCAACTCAGGCAGTTACCTTCTACATATTCCTCAGTTTCCTTCATCTCTGCCAATAGTACATTTTGCCACTGTCTTTGTAGTCTTCTATAGCCAGCTAGGAAATGATTTCTCCTATCTTTACCATTTCTTTCTTAATACAAAGAGCAACTCAGTGGATGGGCCTAGCCCAGGCAGCACGTAATGACAATCAGAATTTTAACATTCTTTGTTCAGAAACCAATCAAGATATGGGGCAAGTATATAAAGTAGCCCTAAAAGTGTTGACCTGTACTGTGCTTTACTGTTGCTTAACACATTTTGGAAAGCAATTTGTCCTAACCAGACTTTTTTAGGGAAAGCTAAGCAGTTTCTCTTGGTGAGCTGCTGGATTTGAGATTTCAGATCAAACACAAGGTAATTTGTGGAACCCTATAATCATGGCACACTTGCAAATAAAAAGATGTGAAATACTTCAGAATGCAACGTCTAATATAATATGGTAATGTCTCTCTTTTGACATTGCACTGTCAGGAATCTCATTAGCAAGAATAATAAAGTGAAACAAGTGAGAGAAATTTCTGTAAAAAAAAAAAAAAAAAAAAGCATGGCAGGCTGGCCTATCAAGTGAAAGAGCAATTTCTTGAGAGCTATGTGTGAGATCAGCCACAATTCATTTAAACTATACTCAAACTGTAAGCCCTCGATTTTAAGAAAAGGTAAAGAGAAAATACCACCCACCAGGTATGAAGCAAATCTCACACGGTGTCCCCTTTAGTCCTGCTCAGCAAGCCCTTGCCTAACTTTACCTCTCCACAGCAGATGGAACACAACACACCCTCTCTCCAAGCCAAGAGTTTCATTGCACACAATGGATTCTCCAAAAATAAGTCAATTCCCATGAAAAGCCAGTGCTGGCCCTCATCAGCTCCTCAACAGGCCTGTTTCTCCCACCTCACGGCACAGCCAGGCGCCGCCTTTCTTCCTCCTCTAAGAGCAGCGGCCTGTGGTCTCCCAATCTGCGAGGCCTTCACAAACATACCTCTCAGGAAAAGTCGTCCGACTGCAACAGCCCCGTAAGGCTGTACTCCAGGCAGTCCCTTCCACTTGGTAGCCCGCTAAGCAGCTGCAGAATGACAGGCAATCCAGTTCTCCCTACAGCCTAGCTTGAGCCTAACCTATGCTCAAATATTGTGCCTAAAAATAGAGACACACCCTTCTCTTCTTCAGCTACTGCCCAGCTAGTGTTGAGGAAGCTGCAACCTTCCCCAGCCTTTCTGCATATAGGACATAAACCTCTACCTGATTGTTCCTACCTCCATTATTCACACATAATTCAACCTCAAGGCCCACCAAATTTATTCCCAGAAGATCTCTGTGAGTTAAAACCTGAAAGGCAGGGACAGAATAAGATTTTTTTTAAAAAAATCACACATCAATATAGTAATCCTTTACTTGCTAACTTTGACGCCAGCATCTCTGAAAGATCCCCATCGAAGGCCAGTCATTGCAAACACAGGCTGTTCCTTTTCACCCTGGAAGTTAAAGACATTTCATTTAAATTCATGATTACAATCAGTCACTTGGAACTCTTTACATGTAAGTACTCAGCAAATGTTCATGGCCTACTTTTCATCAAACCAAAATTCTAAAACGTCTGCTCAAACATTAAAGACATTAACCCTGTGAGTGCTCAGTAAAAATACTTGAATAAGCCACACTGTAAATGAAGGGAAGTTTTACACATCAGGTCTCATGAATCTGCTGGCAGGGGAACATACTGTCATACTTTGGACTGTAAATTTGGGGGTACTATGTTACTTCTTGAACCAATCAGTAGTCAGGTCAGCTAGAATTTCTTTCCTGTACTTGTCCAAGACAAAGATAATTTAAGCCTGCATTTTCCTTATAGGGTCAAGAGCTCTCAAGTCAGATCAGAATCCTGTTTCACCTGAATATCTGAAAATACAGTCAAATATGTGTTAGAAAAAGTCAAAATAAAAAGTGATTTGGTGTTAGTCCAATGTTTTATGGCCAAATACTGCATATTATAATCAGTGAATTTCTAATAAATCAGTGAATTAAGCAACATATAGAAAAAATACACAATACAGCCAATGTCTCTAAGAGTTTATACTCCACCCTGAATCTTCCTTAAAAATTATCAATAATCTAGGTACCAGGATTCTAAATGGAATTTTTCCTGTAGCTCAGAATTTCATCTAAAGTCTAAAAGCTGAAAATTGACAGGCACCCAGTGCCCCCACACTCTAAAGAGAGCCACCAAATGCTACAGAAGACTCCACAGAAGTTGCTAAAAGCGGGCAGAACCAGCTCAATTCCCATCACAGCCAGTGCAAGCAGAAGAGTAGCAACTGGAGGTAAATCCTTGGCAGTGCAAGTCGCTGCCTAGAGAAAGCATGCTGTCTCCTCCGCAAGGGAAAGAGTGCTTCCCCCAACACCAGTTTCACTCCCATTTCCACTATGCCAAAAGCAAATCATTTGCTTTGGAATGACTAGGAGAATCAAAGAGATTTCTACGACAATCAAACACAATAAAAGAAGCCTGCAAGGGAAGGACGCTGGCCTCTCATCCCTTTGTCGAGGATCTGCAGGTGCAGTAGACTTGCATTTTCACTCTCTGTACCTGCTTTAGCAAGGGACAAGAGAACCAGAGAGAAATGGCAGAGAAAAAAGGAGAACGTGCAGCAACTCACTGGCTGGTACAGCAAGGACATATTTGTTTTCTGGGTGCCTAGTGGATACTGTGGAAGATAACAGGCCTTTGAGTCATCTTGACAGTATCCCATCTAAGAGCCTAGCCCAGGGATGATAGTATCCAAGCAGTCAGAAGCTGTGGAGAGAGCGAAGCCTGGATGCTCTCTGCAGGAAGTTGAAAAAGGTGGAGCTAGAACAGATCTCTAACATCAGAAAACTATGTATGCCATGGGGAGGAATCCCAAAGAATTCACACATGAACCCATAAGACAGCCAGCACAGGGGCATCAGCAACCAAGAGGGAATGGTAAGGAAAAAGATTTTTCTCTAATCATTCCTTTATGTACCAACAATAAAGTAGCTAGAAACAGTAGGAAGCAGAGAGAGTGCGATGAAAAAACAGCCCAAAGACATTGAGGGGAAGGAGGAATTTTTTATTTTATTTATTTATTTATTTATTTTATTTATTTTTATTTTTTTTTTAAGACAGAATCTCTCTGTTCCCCAGGCTGGAGTACAGTGGGGTGATCTCGGCTGACTGCAACCTCTGCCTTCCAGGTTCAAGTGATTCTCCTGCCTCAGCCTCCTGAGTAGCTGGGATTACAGGTGCACGCCACCACGCCTGGCTAATTTTTGTATTCTTTTAGTAGAGACGGGGTTTCACCCTGTTGACCAGGATGGTCTCCAACTTCTGACCTCTGATGATCCACCTGCCTCAGCCTCCCAAAGTTCTGGGCTTACAGGTGTGAACCACTATGCCCAGGATTGCTAATAGGAGGTGGTGATGGAGGATATCAATGATACAGTAACATTTGAATAGAGACCTGAAGTACATAAGAAATCCAAATGAGGCCAGAGAGGTCACAGGGACTGGACTGTTTGGCCTTGAAGGACTTTGAATGACTTCGGTGTTATTCAGAGATGGCAAGCTGTTGATGGGCTCTGGGCAGAGAAGTGACATGCTCTAACTCCTGACCACACACTGGCTGTTGTGCTGACAACAGATCGTAGGGAGGCGAGGGGAGAGGGAATGACAAGAGTTAGAGGACTCCTGGAATGATCCAGACAAAAGATGAAGGCAGCTGGGACCAGAGTGGTAAGAACAGAGGCAAGAAGAAATGCTTGATTTTGGATATATTTTGAAGACAGAACCAACATGACTTCCTGCCTGAATGGGGGAGTCCAAGATGACTCCAGAATTTTGGGGTGTAATAAGTGATGACTTTATCAAAGTATAAGTGATCATTTAAAGACTGTATTATTTCTTAGGAATGTTACATGCTGATCATTAAAGATTTATAAAATGGTATAATAACGTAAACCAATTGTTTTCAAGTGAGAATCCTCACAGAATACCTAAGTGATCCTAGGCAAGTCACTTAACTTTTGAACATTGGCTTCTACCTCTGAAAACAAGGTCATCTTTTGCTTACTACTAAAACAACCTTCTCTACATTATCTTCTATGAGTGTATAAAGGGGCTATCACCACTGTATCCTCACCTGCTAGCAGTGAGTGGCCAACAGTAAATAAAATTTATGATAAATACATAAAATTTTAAAATTACTATATTTAATCATAAAATGAGGTGACAGAATAACCTCATAAAGCTTTTACGTGAGCCAAAAATATCCCTACCCTCACTGGAATTTCACAAACGTCAACTCTCATGTATCTGAAGACAGATATGTTTTCACTCATCCACTCAGTACTGACGGAACCCCTACTCAGCCAAGCATGGTGCTGGGAATTGCAGACACACAGGTGAACACACTAACACACTCCCTGCCTCGAAGTGCTCACACTTCCTCCCTACCTTTATGCTCTCCAAGCTACACGTCTAGTCTTTCCGTTGTTCCGCCATGATTTTACAGCCTCATTATCATGTTTACCCAGCTCCCTCTGTTGTTTGTCAGTGTCCCTCTTAATTCTGTCATCTAGAACTGAATCTAAATATTGTCTGAATTAAATCCCACTTAATGCCTTCACCTTAACAAAATTGCTAAGTAAGTATAATAGTGTGGTAAGTTTCCATATACCAGGCTTCTGATTTATATTGAGATACCTACTGAGTTTCATGGAAGTAGGTACAACTGTGTAATGGGTGGGGGGAGCTAAGGAGATGGATGGTCAAGGAAAATATAAATTTTAAAACAAAACATAAATTATTATTTTTAATTGATAAATCACACTTGTATATGTTTATGGGGTACAATGTGATTTACATGTGTATGCAATGTGGGATGATTAAATCAAGCTAATTAAATATTCATCACCTCATTTACTTACCCTTTTTTGTGGTGAGACATTTGAAGTTTATTCTCTTAGTTATGTTTAAATGTACATTATTATCAACTATAGTCACCCTGCTGTGCTATAGATCTCAAAACTTATTCCTCCTAACTGCAAATTTTGCACTATTTGGCCAGCAATTAAAAAACAAGGTACCTAGATGAGGGGAGGTTGGAAAGAACTGGAAAGAAGACAAAGGAGAGAAGAAAGTGATTCTAGTCTAAGGGAGAGAAATAACAGTATATATGTATAGCATCATTTCCCCAAATGTTTCATAACATGTTAACAAGTGTTATGTCTGAGGAGGATGATGCTGCTGCTGCTGATGACAGAAGTTTCCATGGTGAAATAAATTGGAAAATACCAAACTTACTTGGTTTGAAGCAAGTTACATTTACTGCAGTTCTTCTTCGAGTCTTTACTATGTTAATGTACATTACACATTTCCAAAGGAGGAAGCACAATATACAGCTTTCCTAAGTTGTCAACTGTGCAACCCTTCTTTGGGAGGACATTTTTGTATAATTAATATTTCTTGGTAAATGCTGTTCTAAAGCATGCAGTGTAGGGAAGAAGTGCTAAGTACTGAGAGTTGCTGACTGATCCTCTAACCCTGTTTTCTCTTTCTTCATCTCGGGGGGAAGAATTTTTAGGAACATTCCATTAGAATTAAATAAAAAGCCTTGTGACCCCAAAGTTCCACTGATGCGGAGTGCTGTGTCCTAGCAAAAGGTGAGACTGGCTCTGGATAACAGGAAATGGGCAATTAAGGCAGAATATGTGTGAACAGATCTAGAGAATAATTAGTATTCCAGATGGGCATTGGACTGTCAAGATTCAGAAGAGGCCTGAGGACCAGCCATGGAGAGACTAGTCCCTGTTGGGGTACACATGAACACAGAAAAAGTAAGCAAGGTCAGATGGACAAAGTAGAAGCCAACAATAGACAAAGTCCCACTATATCTTAACCCACTAAAGATCTGGGTAGGCAGTCAAATTTTGAGATGGTTGGGTCAGTAAACAAAAACAAAAACAAAAACAAGCACACAGGCAGATCTTCACAGCAAAGGAGATGTGCTGCCCCAATTCACAGACTTCTCTAGAAAGAGTAAATCCCTGGGAGAAAATGGCCTAGGGTTTCTGGAAGAAAATAATGGAGTGAGCAGGTTGGAATAAATGCTTAAGGAACACCGAAAAGAAAGCAAGTCCCATAAACTAGATAGATGCCTAATCTGGAAATTTCAGGGATCCTAGATAAAGAAAGTAGAAGGTGTTCTAAAGGAGTTCTGAAGCAGCTTCAAGCATCATCTTCAGAGAATGATCAAGGCCAGGGTCTAAAAAGAAGGAGTCCATGTAATTAGCCAGGAATGGCGAGCAGGGAAAAGGGAAAGGTTCTAACTCCCCATGAACTCCCCTCTGTGCCTCAATTGGTTCTGGGTTGGGAGGGTCTTAAGAATCTAGTTGAAAAAAACAAAAAGAAAAAGCTAGAAAGAATTCTATAAACCTTCCCAGTAACTACTTTAAAGTCAAGTATCAGGCATTATAGATGTCTATATGGAAAAAACTGCCCTTCAAAAATCATGGAATGGTGCCAAGTATGACGCCACCTGGACAAAGCAGTTAAGTGGAAAAACCAATGGACTATGAGAAAGGAAATCTCAATTCTAGTTACATCTCCAGCACAACTCGTCATAATCAAAGGATTCTTTTTTCCCTAACCTGTCAAAGGAGGATACGAATCTCACCCTCAACTTCCTCACTGAGCGGGAGATTCAAGTGAAATGTGAACACAGATTGAACAATCTAAAAGCTAAATAGAAGGCATTATTGTTTTCAATAACTATTTATCTTTGGAGAATCATCAGACATATGATTGATAAGGTTGGATTGTTCTTTGAAAGAAGAAAAATGTGGTATCAGGCTTTAGCTATAATGCTTATAGTACAAGGCTTTTTCTATGATCTTTTCCCCCATATTCTGAAATTAATTTTCAGAAAAAAAGGAAAAAAGAGAAAATGTATCCAACTTAGTTGGGTTCCTCAGAAACCAGAGTAGAGACTGCTGTACCACATTTTCTACAAACTGATTTTCAGAGTTTTCTTTCTGGATTGTGTCATTAATACACAGAGCCTGTGGTAAATTTGATACTGGTTTCATCAATTCACCAAAATCAGTATATTTCAAAGAAAAACATAAAGGAGATAAGAGACATTTAAATATAAGCACAGGCCGGGCCCGGTGGCTCACGCCTGTAATCCCAGCACTTTGGGAGGCTGAGGTGGGTGTATCACGAGGCCAGGAGTTCAAGACAAGCCTGATCAATATGGTGAAACCCTGTCTCTACTAAAAATACAAAAATTAGCTGGGTGTGGTGGCAGGTACCTGTAGTCCCAGTTACTCAGGAGGCTGAGGCAGGAGAATGGCTTGAATCTGGGAGATGGAGGTTGCAGTGAGCCAAGACTGCACCACTGCACTTTAGCCTGAGTTACAGAGTGAGACTCCATCTCAATCAATCAATCAATCAATCAATCAAAGCACAGCAAGAATTTCCAGTTAAATCTCAGATACTCTGGGATGGATTACTTCTAACACATATGTAAGAAAAAATAAATCACTCAGTTATTAAGAGATGTATCCTGATCCACCTCCTTTGGTAATAACAGTATTTTAAATAATATCTCCATAGATAACAATCTCTAGTACCTTTCCTAGGCTGAAATTTCAGCATAGCCAACCCATGTTGTGAAAACAAGTTAGCTTTATTATATGCTAAAAGATCAACTGCAATTTAAATCACTTTTATCATGATCAGTGAGGTCATGGTGACGAGTCCAGACATCAGTGCACGAGAAGAAAAGAAAATAAAAGGCAAGCTCATGGGTTCGCCAATTGTAAATATACTTATAGCAAGCTCTATGTAACTAACAGCAACTTTTTAGGATTGAAGTTTGGAATCATGACACAGTGAGGACCCTTCATTCATAAATATCAAGGAACCTGAATGAATATAAGATGTTCATCCTGAATGTAGCTGGTACATTTTCAGGCCAAATCTAAGAACATGGGGCTCACCGTTTATAGGGTTATTTAACTTCGCAGCTCTGCCCTCCTAGGAATATGCCCTTTCCAGAAAAAAAATAAGAGTTTAGGTGAAAAAGGAGTCACTACGTAACTACTATCCAAGTGAGAATACCTGTCCTGTTTTCTAAGATTTAAATTATTTTTTAATAGAGAATGCTGATCAAGAATTGACAATAGCTACTGGACCTTCTTAACCTCAAAGTTATTTTGGAAAAGTGTCAAACCAAAACAATTTTTAAACAGTACAATGAACACCATTTATACCTTTCACCTAGATTCACCAACTGCCAACATTTCCTCCATATTAGCTTTATCTGTGTGTATATGTTCTCCAGTGATGTTAAATTTGCTAATAAATTGCAGACCCATGACCCTTTACCACTACATATTTCATCATGCAGCTCCTAAGAACAAGAACACACACAGACATAACCATAACACCACTGTCCCTCTCAAGAAATCTAACATCGATACATAATATTTAAGATATAGTTTACACTAAAATGTCTCTAATTGTTCCAATAATGCCTTTTATGGATTGCCATTATTTCTCGTTTTTCCAATTCAGGCTCTTGTACTGCAGTTAGTTATTTCTTTAGTATTCCTTAATCCAGAACAGACTGTCTACCTTCTTTTGGATTTCATGACATTGCCATTTTTTGATGAGTCCAATTTTTGTTTTTAGAATTTGGATTTGTCTAATTATTCATGATTATATTCAGTTAGTTAATACTTTGTGCAGCAAAATACACAAGTGATGTTATATCCTTCTCAATATATCACATCGGGAGGCAGATGACGTCAGTGTATCCATTATTTGCAATGTTAAGTTTGATCACTCGGTTAAAGTAACATATGCTAGATTTCTCCACTATCAAAGTATATTTTCCCTTTTAAATTATTAAGTAACCTGATATACTCTTGAGACTGTGGACTTTGTTTACCAACAATCTTTTATCCAATGGTTTTAGTATTCACTGATGATCTCTACCTCAATCATTACACAGGTGATTTTAAAAATGGAGATTTTCTATCATTCTTTCTGCGTTTACAAACTGGCAATCCTGAAATATCACTGGAAACTCATGGATTCTTCATTTTTAAGGCATTATGATTCATCAGCATTATTGTTCTTCGTAATATTCAAAGAGTCCCAAAATTGGCGAGTAGGACACCTGAAGGCTACATCTTTTGTGATATCTCCATCAGCTTTTGAGTACTTTCTTGCCTTGTTATTGCCCTGCGAAAGCCATCCCTTCACAGAGCCTTGGTTATTTTTATTGAGAATGGTATTTAAAGCCCCTTCTGGGTGCCAAATATCATCACTGCTATTAGGTATCATTGCTTCTAAGTCTTTTTAAAAAATATATGTCTAATACAATTCATCAGTTCATGTATAAATCAGTAAGAAAACATTACACAATAAGAAAAATGGGAAATTCTATTCCCACCTAGCATGTAGGAAAGTACAAAGAACACTGTCCCACCCTAAAAATGAGAAAAAGCCAGATAATCTACAAAATCATAACTTTAAAAAAGCTGATCAGAGAGCTAAGATTGCAAGATGACCAACTAACATGAATTCAAAAAAAGACAAGCTACTCTAATAGGGTGATGAGATGTGAGAACAGTTTCACCTTTGGGAGGGCATGAGAGGAAGAGGTGGCCACCATACACACAGGTAAAAATCACTATCCTATTTTATATTTGTTTATATTTATTAACTCTTTTAATATTCAAGACAACCATATGAGGTAGATGAACTACTTGTGGACCAAAGGTCATCAATAGATGAACTACAGCCTGGGCAACAAAGTGAGACCCCATCTATACAAAAAAATCTTTGTAAAAAATTAGACAGGCATGGTGGTGTGGGTTTGTAGTCCTAGCTACTTAGGAGGCTGAAGCAGGAAGATCCCTTGAGCCCAGGAGTTGGAGGTTGCAATGAGCTATGATCGTGCCACTGCACTCCAGCCTCGGTGACAGAGTGAGATCCTGTCTCAAAAAAATAAATAAATAAAATAAAGGAACTAAAAATAGCAATACAATTATATTGAGAGTAGATAGAGAGCAATTCTTATATATCTCACAGATGTTGCAGGTTTGGTTCCAGACCACTGCAATAAAGTGAGTATTGCAATAAAATGAGTCACAGGAACTTTTTGGTTTTCCAGTGCATATAAAAGGTATGTTTATATTATACTAGTCTATTGAGTGTGCAACAGCATTACGTCAAAAAAAGCATGTACCTTAACTTAAAAAAATGCTAACATTAAATGCTAAATTTAAAAATGCTAACAATTATCTGAGCTTTCAGCAAGTCCTAATCTCTTTGCTGTGGAGGGTCTTGCCTCTATGTTGATGGCTGCTGACTGATCAGGGTGGTGGTTGCTGAAGGTTGGGGTGGATGGGACAATTTCTTAAAGTAAGACAGCAATGAAGTTTGCAATATCGGACTCACCCTTTCATGAAAGATTTATCTGCAGGATATATGCAGTTTGATAGCATGTGACTTACAGCAGAAATTCTCCCAAAGTTGGAGTCAGTCTTCTCAATCCCTGCCAATGCTTTGTCAACTAAGTTTATGTAATATTTTAAATCCTTTTTGTCATTTCAACAAGGTTCACGGCATCCTCATCAGAAGTATATTCCATCTCAAGAAATCACTTTCTTTGCCCATCCATAAGAAACAACTCTTCATTCAAATTTTACAAGATTGTAGCATTTCAATTACATCTTCAGGTTCCACTTCTAATTCCAGTTCTCTTGTTATTTCTACGACATCTGCAGTTCCTTCCTCCACTGAAATCTTGAACCCCTTCAAGTCATCCATGAGGGTTGGAATCAACTTCTTTCAAACTTCTGTTAACACTGTTATTTTGACCTTCTCCCATGAATCATCAATATTTGTAATGGCATCTATAATGGTGAATTGTTTCCAGAAGGTTTTCAATTTATTTTGCCCAGATACATCAGATGAATCACTATCTATGACAGCTGGGACTATCGGCCCACACCACCATGCCAGTCTAATTTTTTACAAAGTTTTTTTTTATAGATGGGGTCTCACTTTGTTGCCAAGACTGTAGTTCATCTATTGATGACCTTTGGTCCACAATTTATTTCTTAAATAATAAAACCTGAAAGTTGAAATTATTCCTTAATCCGTGAGATGCAGGATGAATGTCTGTTAGCAGGCAAGAAAACATTAATCTCCTTGTACATGTCCATCAGGGGCTCTTGGGTGGTCAGGTGCTTGCTAATAAGCAGTAATATTTTGATATGAATTGTTTTTCCTGAGCAGTGGGTCTCAACAGTGGGCCTAAAATATTCAGTAAACTATGCTGTAAACAGATGTGCTATCACCCAGGATTTGTTCTTCCAGTTACACAGCACAAGCAGAGTAGATGCAGCATAATTTTTAAAGGCCCTAGGACTTTTGGAATGGTAAATGAGCACTGGCTTGAACTTAAAAGTCACCAGCTGCAGTAGTTTTTAACAAGAAAGTCAGCCTGTCCCAAACTTTGAAGCCAGCCATTGACTTCCCGTCTCTAGCTATGAAAGTCTGAGATGGCACATTCTTCCAATAAAAGGCTGTTTTGTCTACACTGAAAATCTGTTGTTTAGTACGGGTACCTCTGTCAATCATCTTAGCTAGATCTTCTGGATAACTTGCAGCACCTTCTCCATCAGCTAATTGCTGCTCCACCTTGCACTTTATGTTAGGAGAAGGGCTTCTTTCCTTAAACCTCATGAACCAACCTCTGTTAGGTTTAAACATTTCTTCTGCAGCCTCTTCACTTAACTTAGCCTTCATAAAATTGAAGAGAGTTAGGGTCTTGCCCTGGATTAGGCTGTGGCTTAAGGGAATGTTGTGGCTGATTTGGTCTTCTATCCAGACCACTAAAACTTTCTCCATATCAGCAATATGGCTACTTCAATTTCTTTCTTTCTTCCTTTCTTCCTTCCCTCCTTCCTTCCTTCCCCTTCCCTCCCTCCCTCCCCCCCTGCTTGCTTTCTCTTTCTTTTCTCTCTTTTCTCTTCTCTCTCTCTCTTTCTCTCTTTCTTTCTTTTTTAGACAGACTTTCGCTCTTATTGCCCAGGCTGGAGTGCAATGCCGCGATCTTGGCTCCCGGGTTCAAGCAATTCTCCTGCCTCAGCCTCCCAAGTACCTGAGATTACAGGCATGCGCCACCACACCCAACTAATTTTGTATTTTTAGTAGAGATGGGGTTTCTCCATGTTGATCAGGCTGGTCTCTAACTCCCAGCGTCAGGTGATCCACCCACCTCGGCCTCCCAAAGTGCTGGGATTACAGGTGTGAGCCACTGTACCGGGCCACACTTTCTTATCATTCATATGCTCAGTGTAGTAGCACTATAAGTTCCTTCAAGAACTTTTCCTTTGCATTCACAACTTGGCTATTTGGCCTGAGGCCTAGTTTTCAGCCTATCTCAACTTTTAACATGGCTTTCTTACTAAGCATAACTATTCCTAGCTTTTTTTTTTCTTAAATGCCCAGCTAATTTTTGTATTTTTAGTAAAGATGGGGTTTCACCATGTTGGCCAGGCTGGTCTTTAACTCCTGACCTCAAGTGATCCACCTGCCACGACCTCCCAAAGTGCTGGAATTACAGGTGTGAGCCACCGTGCCTGGCCTCATCTATAGCTTTTGATTTAAAGTGAGAGACAGGTGTCTCTTCTTTATGTGAACACTTAGAGGCTCAGTAGGGTTATTAATTCGCCTAATTTCAATACTGTTGTGTCAGAGAGAACAGAGACAGGTAGGGAAACGGCTCTATGGTGGAGCAGTCAACGCACACATTTAATTAAGTTTGCTATTATATGTGGGCACAATTCATGGTGCCCCAAACAATTACAATAGTAACATCAAAGATCACTGATCACAGATCACCATAACAATATAGTAATGATGAAAAAGTTTGAGGTATCATGAGGATTACCAAAATGTGACACAGAGTCATGACGTGAGCACGTGCTGTTGGAAAAATGACACTGGTAGACTTGCTTGGGGCAGGGTTGCCACAGACGTTCAATTCGTAAAAAGCACAATATCTGTGAAACGCAATAAGGTGAAGTGTAATAAAATGAGGTATGCCTGTAAAACAAAGAGGTCAAAGATAAGGTCTAAAACTGATAAATCAAAAAGTAGTTAAAATTAACCAGGTGTGGAGGTGGGTGCCTGTAACTTCAGCTACTTGGGACGCTGAGACAGGAGAATTGCTTAAACTCGGGAGGCAGAGGTTGCAGTGATCTGAGATTGTGCCACTGCACTCCAGCCTGGGTGACAGACCAAGACTCCGTCTCAAAAAAAAAAAAAAAAAAAAAGTAGTTAAGTATACTTAACACTACTGAACTGTATACTTAAAAATGACTACAATGGTAAATATTATGTTTTTAGCCACATTTTAAAAATAGGAACAAAAGCATATTAGTAATAACAACTAGAATTAACAGGTAAAATTAATTTTCTCTGGGGACTAATACTTGGGGTAGGAATGGAAGAGCAACTATTGTTTTCATTATGATCTCATTTGAACTGCTACAGTTTATTTTCTTTAAAATGTAAGTGAGTATTACTTTCACAGTTTTTTCAATATGTGATGAAAAGATTTACCTTGATCTGCAAGACATCAAGTGGAACTGTCTCTCCTTTCACAATGGCAAGTGTGGCATCAGTAATATGCCTAAAAGAGAGAAGGAAATGATCATATTGTGAAAAAGAGGCAACATCTCCCCCGCCACACTGCCACATGCACTCATGCACAAACACACACACATATCTCTCTCTCTCTCTCCCCCGCCTTCCTCTTGCCCAAAGTACTAGTAGTTTATAGGGACTCAAAGAGAAAGCTTTGGCAAGGAGAAGTTCATACAAGACACCGATCATTTATTCATTTAACATTTACTGAATCTCTACATTGTGCCTGACTCCTATTTACCATTGGAGAATATGATACTTAAATAATAATAACATTTTTTATTCATTGTAAAAAACTCAGGCATTTCCAAAAACAATATTTATTCTTGCTCTAACAGCCAGAAGGGTAACTAAAGGGCAGGACTTGTTATAGTTATCGTAGCAAAATATAATCCAGAACCTGAGACATATTTCTGTTATTTTCCAGGACTACTAGGATGCGCTTCATTTTAATTGCTGATTCTTTTGAACACAGACTGTTCTTATCCACATTCTAAGAGTCATTTGGAAAGCCTATAGGTTAAAAAAATTATTCATCAAAAGGCATGTACTATTGACATCCATGTAGCACATGTGAAACTATGCCAGGCTGAGAAGCAGTTCTAGAGTTTGTCATTTATTAGATCTAAGGTTAGACACACATAAACATACAATAGTGCACAAAAGAAATTTTGAATCGACAAGTGGCTACACAGTAAGATATTGCTGTCTCTCAGAGCAAACGAGTGCACCCACACCAAGCGCTTCCTTGCCCAGCGTGCCCGCCCCTCCTGGAAACAGTCTGCAGTCTCTGCGCATGGCTGGCTATTCTCTTCCTTCAGATCTGAGCTGAACTATCACCACCTCAGAGAGGCCTATCCCAGCCAGCCTAGACGGATGTCCTTCCCTAACCTCCATCACTGAACTGCACTCATAACTCTCCACAGTAGACAGATCACAATTTAGGATATGTATTTCTTTATTTACTTTACCATCTGTCTCCTCTGGAGATCGAAAGTTCTACAAGATTAGTGATACGTTACACCCATTTATTGACCAATATAAAACCTACACCTAGCACAGTGCATGGCACATAATAGGCATTTAACATTTGCTGAATGTATTATTTTATTCTGTAAAATTTCCAGCAAATACAAGAGTACAAATGATTATACCACGAACCCATACATTCCTCATCCAGCCTCAACAATGACCAACTCATGGCCAATCTTATTTCCTTCTATATCCCCCACTCACTGCCCCCTACTCTGTATCAATTAAAGCAATCCTAGATATTTTAACACTTCATCCATAAATTATTATGTACTCCAAAAGACAAAAACATTTTTTAAAAAATGTGAAATACTATTTTCATACCTAAAACATTAAACAATTCATTCATATAAAAATATACTTGCTCAACATTCAAATTTCCCCAATTAATTCATAAGTATTTTAGTTTCTTTGTTCAAATCAGGATCCAAATAAGATGTATTACTTGCAATTGGCTTATAGATTTCAGGTCTCTTCGAATTTACTGAGTCCCTCTCCTCTTCTCTTCCCTACTTCAGGAAACAGGTTGTTATCTTACTGAGTTTCTAAGGTTTGGATTTTACTGATTGAATCCCTATGGTATTAACATGTATCTCCATTCCCTGTATTTTCTGAAAACAGTGTCTAGGAGAGAAAATCTGTAACATATTTGGCTTTAAGCTTTTGGCAAAAATAGTCCATATGGTGGTATGTACTTCCACCGCGAAGTACATGGTAGCTGCTTGACTCTCCTTTTGTGATGGTGGAAATGATCAATAATCATTGCCTAGAGTAATTAAGACTTGCAAACTGGTAATCTTTTAATTCTATTATTCCTTCTAGTTTATTATCTGGTCTGCAAAGAGAAACTTTCCCTCATTCATAATTTGGATATCCTGAAATGTTGGTCATATAAGAAAGTCAGAATACTTTTTAAACTTTTTAAAAATCAGTTTTCAAAATAAGCTGATTTCCTAGTATCCTCCAAAAGTGACCAGTTTTTCATTTTTATTTACCTAGTATCACTATGACCTCATTTGGTGATTTAAATATATTTGATATATCTTAATACATTACAGTTATTTGCCTTATTGATATTCAAATTGTCCCAAGTCAATGCATTTTAATGGTGGGATACAAGCATCAATATACAATTAGAATGAATGATGAGAAAGAATAACCACACAAAGTCCATATCAATATTATCCAAACTAAGGAGAAACTAACAGCTTTTCCTTAATGCTTACTTAAGCAAGTTGAATTATCTAAGTTTGAAAGAACTTCTGTGATTTTTTAAAAACTTTTAAGACTTTGTTTTCTCAGAGCAGTCTTAGGTTCATAGCAAAATTGGGGAAGGTACAGGGATTTCCCATATACTGCTCCCCCACATATGCACAGCCTTCCCTAGTATCAACATCTCCACCAACATGGTACATTTGTTACAATTAATGAACCTACATTGACACATCATTACTACCCAAAGTCCACTGTTTGTAACACAGGAACAGAAAACCAAACACTGCATGTTCTCACTGGTAAGTAGAGCTGAACAATGAGAACACATGGACACAGGGCGGGGAACAACACACACCAGGGCCTGTTTTGGGGGTGAGGCGGAGGGAGGAAGAGCATCAGGACAAATAGCTAATGCATGTGGGGCTTAATACCCAGGTGACGGGTTGATGGGTGCAGCAAACCACCATGACACATGTTTACCTATGTAACAAACCTGCACGTTCTGCACATGTATCTCAGAACTTAAAATAAAATTTAAAAAGTCCAGTTTGCACTAGGGTTCACTGTTAGTGTTGTACATTCTGTAGGTCCGGATAAATGTATAATGACATGTATATACCATTAGAGTATCACACAGAGCATTTCCACTGCCTTAAAAATCCTCTGTGCTCCAGCTTTTTATACCCAAACCTTAACCCCTGGCAATCACTGATCTTTTTATTGTCTCCATAGTTTTGCGTTTTCCAAATGTCATATAATTAAAATCATACAATATGTAGTTTTTTCAGACTGACTTATTTCACTTAATAACTGCATTTGAGGTGTTTTCATATTATTTCATGGCTTGATACCTCAATTCTTTTTATTGTTGGATAATATTCCATTATCTGAATGTACCACACTTTATTAATCCATTCACCTACAGGTTATTTTTTCCTGTGTGAGTTGTGGCAAATTGTGTCTTTCAAAGAATTGGTTCGTTTCATCTAAGTTATCAAATGTTTGGGTGTGGAGTTGTTCACACGATTGCTTTATTATCTTCACAGTGTCCACACTCTTACAAGCGATAGCCGCTGCAGTGATGTCCTCTCTTTCATTTCTAGCATTAGTAATTTGTATCCTTTTTTCTTAGCCTGACTAGAAACTTCCTGATTTTATTGATCTTTTCCAAGAACCAGCTTTTGGATTGATTTCTTTTATTGATTTCCTGTTTTCAATTTCATTGATTTCTGCTCTAATTTGTATTACAGTCAGCCCTCCACATCCATGAGTTCTGCATTCATGGATTCAACCAACTGGATGAAAGTTATTTTTTTAAACACTGTATCTATACGGAATACTAGACATTTTCTTGTAATGATTCCCTAAACAATATGGTATAACAATTATTTACATAGCATTTATATCATATTAGGTATTATAAGTAATTTAGAGGTGATTTAAAGTATATGGGAGGATGTGCATAGGTCATATGCAAATGGTACTTCATTTTATATTGGAGACTTGAACATCTGTGGATTTTGGTCTCCTTGGAAGGTCCTGGGACCATCCCCCATGGATACTGAGGGACAACTGTATTCTGCTCTTCTGTTTACTTTGGATTTAATTTGC
Source organism: Colobus angolensis palliatus (assembly GCF_000951035.1). Classification (NCBI taxonomy): domain Eukaryota; kingdom Metazoa; phylum Chordata; class Mammalia; order Primates; family Cercopithecidae; genus Colobus; species Colobus angolensis. The sequence goes on along the minus strand of NW_012115154.1, from coordinate 9,939,818 downwards.
TCTTTTTTCTTGTTTCCAAAGGGGGAAGCTTAAAGTATTGATCTTTCTTCTTTTCTAATATATACAATTAATGCTACAAATTTCTAAGCCATGCTTTTGCTGCATCCCACAACTTTTGATAAGTTCTGTTTTCATTTTCTCTCAGTTCAAAATATTTTTAAATTTCTCTTGAGACTTCTTCTTTGATCCATGTGTTATTTTGAGGCATGTTTTATAATCTCCATGGATTTAGTTTTTTCAGACTGACTTATTTCACTTAATAACTGCATTTGAGGTGTTTTCATATTATTTCATGGCTTGATACCTCAATTCTTTTTATTGTTGGATAATATTCCATTATGTGAATGTACCACACTTTATTAATCCATTCACCTACAGGTTATCTTTCTGTTACTGATTTCTAGTTTAATTCCATGTGGCCTAAGAGCAGACAGTGTGTGATTTCCATTTTTAAAAATTTGTTAGGGTGTGTTTTATGGCCCAGAATGCGGTCTATCTTAGTGAATGGTCCATGTGAGCTTGTAAAGAATGTGTATTCTGTTGTTGTTGGATGAAGGAGTCTAGGTGTCGACTGTACCTTTTTGACTGATAGTGTTGTTGAGTTCAACTATGTCCTCACTGATCTTCTGCCTGCTGGATCTGTCCATTTCTGATAGAGGGATCTTGAAGTCTCCAAATATGGTAGTGAATTCATCTTGCAGTTCCACTAGTTTTTGCCTCATGTAGTTTGACACTGTGTTGTTAGGCACATACACTTAAAGGACTGGCTCATCTTCTTGAATAACTGATCCCCTTATCATCATGTAATGCTCTTCTTTATCCCTGATAACTTCCCTTGCTTTGAAGTCTGCTCTGTCTGAAATTAATATAGATAACCTTATTTTCTCTTTATTAATGTTAACATGGTACTTTTTTCTTCAGCCATTTACTTTTAATCTGCAAGTGTCTTTATATTTAGTTAGTTTCTTATAGACAACATACAAACTGGGTCTTGTTTTTTATGCACTCTGACAATCACTATCTTTTAATTGTACATTTAGACCACAGATATTCAAAGAGATTATTGAAACAGTTGCACTAATATCTACCATATTTGCTTTTTCTAGTTGTTACCCTTTTCTTTCCTCCTATTTTTGTCTTTTTTTTTTGCCTTTTGTGATTCCAACTGAACATTTTATACAGTTCCATTTTCTCTCCTGTCTTAGCATATTAGTTACACTCCTTTTTAACTTTTGTTAGTGGTTGGAATATACATATACAACGAATCCAAGTCTTTTCAAGTAACACTATATCACTCCATTGGTAGTGTGAGTATATTTATTTGATATAATAAAATAATTCTAATTTCTCTCTTGTATCATTGCTGTCATTTCACTTATATTTAAAAACATATATGATATATACATAAGCATGCACAAGTGAATAATTGTTGTTACTGTTGTTTTGAACAAACTGTTACCTGTTAGATCAATTAAGAAAAATGAAAGATTTTATTTTACCTTACTTATTTCTTCAGTGGCCTTCCATTCTTTACACAGAGCCAAATTTTTTACCTTTACCATTTTTCTTCCCTCCAAAGAACTTCTTTTAACATTTCTTGCAAGATAGATAAATTCCCTCTATTTTTGTTTGAGAAAATCTACTTCTCCTTTTCTTTTGAAGGATAATTTTGCAGGGTACAGAATTCTAGGATGGTAGCCTTTTCCTCTCAATACTTTAAATTTCCCACTATACTCTCCTTTACTTGCATGATTTCTGAGGAGAAGTTGGATATAATTCTTATCTTTTTTCTTCTAAAAGTCAAGTCCTTTTGTCCTCTGGCTTCTTTTGGGATTTTTTTCTTTATCTGATTTTCTGTAATATGAAATGATACGCTTCAGTGTGATTTCTTCGGTATTCATTCTGTGTGGTGTTCTCAGAGCTTGCTGAATCTGTGGTTTGGTGTCTGACATTAATCTGGAGAAATTATCAGTTATTACTGTTTCAAATATTTCTTCTCTTTCTTTTCTTTCTGATATTCCCATTATAAGTACATCTTTTGTAGTTGTCCCAGAGCCTGTGGATATTCTGTTTTTTTCCTTTTTCTCTTTTGCTTTTTGCTTTTCAAAGTTTCTATTGAGATATCATCCAGCTCAAAGGTTCTTTCCTCAGCTATGTCCAGTCTACTAGTAAGCCCATCAAAGGCATTCGTCATTCCTGTTAGTATCTTTGATCTCTAGCACTTCTTTTTGATTCTTTCTTAGGGCTTCCATTTCTCTGCTTATAGTACCCATCTGTTCTTGTATGCTGTCTGCTTTATCCATTAGACTCCTTAGTATATTAATCATCATTGTTTTAATTTCCAGTCAGCTAATTCAAACATCTTTACCACATCCGGCTCTGATGCTTGCTCTGTGTTTTTGAATTGTATTTTTTGCCTTTTAGTATGCCTTATAATTGGTAATCTGATATGACATACCAGGTATAATGAACTGCTAGTAAATAGGCCTTTAGTACTGTAGGGGTAATGTGTGAAGGGAGGGGAAGCAATGATTAGGTCTCAGGCTTTAATGAGCCTATGTCTCTGGACTTTGAACTTTATAAGTGTTTCTCAGTTTTTTCTCTTCCCTTAGGTGGGACAGAATGGCTAGAGTGAGCTGGAATTGGCTTTTTCCCTTCTCCCACATGCAAGGCTGTGGCTGAGTAGAATTAAGTGTTTCCCTTCCCCAGTAAGTTAAACCTTCATAATGCTCCAGCAGGTTGGGCTCTGGTTAACTTGTTTCTGCTGAGGACAGGCCTTGTTAAGAAGAACAGAATACTGTGGCATATTTCAAAATGGTTCCTTTTCCCCACCAGTGCCAGAAGTATAAGGCGATTTTTCTCTGATATTTATTGTGAGCTCCTGGAGGTATATCTCACAATATTGTGGGGGACTCCTTATGACTGGATCCCAGGAGACTGGGAATCCTCTCAGAGCTAGTCACACTGAGCTTCAGCAATTTATCAATTACAGTTCAGGTTTTCCTACCCTGGCACTGGTTTCCAAAGTGGTTTCCAGTATGTGTCTTCGTTAAGTCAAAATCCCCTGCATTCACCTGTCTCTCCAATCTTGGGGGCAGCAGTTTGCCCTATGTCCTCCCTTCTCATTCAGATACAAGAAGAGTTGCTGAGTTTTCAGGTTGTTCAGCTTTTTATTTATTGTTAGGACAGAGTGACAACTTCCAAGCTCCTTACATGTGGAACTGGAAACTAGAAGTGTAACTTCTTTTTTAAAGTTAGATTTATTAGGGTATGATATATACACAGTAAAATTCATACTTTTAGGTACACTGTTTTACACATTTTGACAAATGCTGCAGTCATATAACTACCACCATAACAAATATATATAACATTTTCAACATCCCAAAAAGTTCCTTCATAACCCTCTGTAGCCAACCCACTCCCCGCACCTTCAGCTCCTGACAATTACTATGTTTTCTATGTCTCGAGTTTTGCCTTTCCCAGAATGTCATAAAATAGAATCGAAAAGTATGGAGCCTTTCCAGTTCAGGTTTTTTCCTTAGCATGAGCTTTTCATTTACACTATTGTTCGTGAATGGATGTATCAATAGACTATCAATATTCCATTGTACGGATGTACTAGAATTTGTTTATCCATTCACCAGTTGATGGACATTGGCATTGTTCCCAGTTTTTGGCAGTTAGGAATAAAGCTACTATAAATATTCATGCATGGGTTTTTGTACGGACAAATGTCTTCATTTCTTTTGAATAAATACCTATAAGTGTGATGGCTGCTCCTATGGTAAGTATATGTTTAATTTTATAAGAAACTGTCAAACCATTTTCTAAAGTGGCTACCATTTCATATTTGCACAAATGATATCCAAGAGTTTCAGTTACTGCATTTGATGGGTTTTTATTTGCTTTTTTTTCTCTTGTTTATGCTGTCCTAATAGATGCATAGTGGCATCTCACGGTAGATTTAATTTGCATTTCCCTAACGACTAAAGATTTTCTTTTAGAATTTTTATAGTTTTAGGTTTTATATATAGGTTTACAATCCATTTTATGCTAATTTTTATATATAGTGTGAGGTATGGATTGAATTTTACTTTTTGTATATGTTCAACTGTTCCAATACTGTTTGTTGAAAAAAACTGTCTTTTCTATTATACAGTGAATGGCTTTGATGCCCTTGTTAAAAAATCAATTGTCCATATGTGTGTGGGTCTAATTCTGGACTCTTTCTTCTGCTGATTTATATCTCTTGTTTTGCCAACACCACACTGTTTTGATCACTGTAGCTTTAGAGTAAGTATTGGAAATAGATAGGGTAAATCCTTAAACTTTGTTGTTTTTCAAAATTATTTTGGTTATTTTACTTCCTTTTTCTATATAAATTTTAGAATCAATTTGTCAATTTCTACAAAAAGCCTTATGAAACACTGATTGGGATTGTATTGAATTTATAGATCAGTTTCGGAGAGAATGACATCTTAGTACTGAGCCTTGCAATCCATGAACACAGAAGTATCTCTGTTTACTTGGGTCTTCTTGAGTTCTCTCTTTGGTGACTTGTAGTTTCCATCATATAAATCTTACACATATTTGGTTAGATTTATCCATAAGTATTTCATGTTTTCTGTAAAGGTATATCAGTGTTAGTGTCCTATTGCCTCTATTGTTACATAGCTATATTTTGGAAAAATAAATATAGTAACTATTATTAATAAAGTAAAATTATTATTTTGTCTGGAGTTTAAGTACAACTACAAGTAGAAGTCATTTAGAAAGTACTTTAATTTCCATTTTAAAAAGGGCAGTTCCTAAACAAACAGGGCCCCTCCTAATCTATTCTGCTATGTACAGAACTGGTTGATACTGTTAATTTCATAGAAATTGTTGCTGTCCCATGGTAACTGATTTGAATGACTACAAAACATTCTTTCCTTTTTAAAAAAAAAAAAAACTTTTCCAGGTGAAGCAGTTAGCAGTAGAATAGAGGCTTATCTGTTTTGATTTATATTTGTTTTAATTATAGCATCTAGAATCAGTAATTGTAGTCAACTTATTTGTTATTTACTGTTTGTCCCCCCAAATGAATTTTTAATAAATATGAATAAAGTCTACTAGGCATAATTACACTTACCTAACTAGACCTATTCTAGCCTTTTAACAATCTTCTTAAGTAAGTACTACTAGTGTGCATTTGGTAAACACAGGTAAGAGAAACTGAGGTCCAGAGAGATTGAATGAAATTCCCAAGAGGACAAAGCCAGCATGTCACAAAATGAAATTTGTCTCCAAAGATGTGCTAACTTAACCTGTAAAGCTGCTTTGGAGGTATCAAATGGATATTAATGGATTCCCAAAGAAAAAATCCACATCTAAAATCTGGGTGCTCTACAGGCCTCCCCATCAATGTGTTCAGGACTAAATGTAAACACCTAAGGAATCAAATCCACCTAAACCAGAGTTTCTAACAAAGTTAGGTACAACTTGAGATACTTTAAAATCCCAAGATACACACGTTAACTCAAATGCTTGGGTTCAACTCTAGCTGAAACTATTATATTTTCTCATGTATCTCTATCAACTCATTTTTACACCATTTTTTCTCTCCAATACAGATGCTACTTGGGAAGTAGGTAGCAGTTTGGAATATGAGTTTCAGTTTAGGAGAAAGTAAGTAGCACGCTCACAAGTTTAAGTTAATTTGATATGAATATATTAACTCTGAAGAAAGCTATTAGAAAGGATCCTAAAGCACTGTACTTACTCTGAACAGTATTTAACACACTGATTTAGTAAATGCCTTTGAGAGGCTGACCTTAAAAAAAAAAAAATTGTTGTAACTCAAAAAGTCTTTTTATATTAAATTTTTTTCCTAAATTGCTTGGCAGAAGACAGCTAAAATCACAACCTATAATTTATCATTCTCCTGCCAATAACTAAAAGTTCTAAATAAAGCAGCACTGTAGCATGGAATAGCACTTTTCGGATTATCTACTTGCAACATTCCGAATTCAAAATTCTTTTTTTCCTCTGTAGTAACTATGGTACAACGAATCTTGACAGCATTGCAAAAAGCAAAGGCTTGTTCTTTTTAAACAGCCTTAGGCTTCTGCCATTTTGTGAGGCTTACAGAATTCTGAACTCAGGAAAGACTTACCTGATTACCTAAGAGCCCTGGGGCATGCTTATAAATTAAGTTTTATAAATTTTTAAATTATAAATAGCAGCAGCAACAACAGTAGTTTAACTACAATGGAAAAATTAGTTCCCCCAAACTGAGACTCTCTCAGACCCTGGGGGTTGCCGTGCTCTATAAATTAGCTTTCGGACAGGCAAGGGGTCTCCCAGGAAAATGGTCTACCCCTGGATCAATGACATAGGCTATTTGGAATATTGGCTAAAGCAATTCAAAAAATCTACACTGACACAGGGGAAGATAAGCTCTCTGATTTAACCAACACCTGAATCAGACAGGATTTATCTTGGAGAAGCAAAAAATGTGAGCAATTAACTGTCATTATCTACTGCCCCCTCAGAAATTCTAAACTGGGAAAAAAAGTATGGCCAACTGAAATGGCCTCTCCTATAGTTAGGCCTCAGGATGGCTAATGAATAACAGAATAATCCCCATTATATTAAGGTTTGAAACATGAAAGAAGTTTGAATGAAGGTCTGACATATATCTATGTGTGTATGCCTAGTATTTTGAAAACTGGACCAAGGTGCTTATTAAAAGAAAATATAGAATTGTTAAAAGATATATAGTTGACTCCTAAAATTACAATAGCAAAAATAAATTCACAAAAGCCAGCCTAATCAAAGAATCCCAAAGCAGAAAAAAAAATTCCTTAACCAAAACAGAAAATCACTTGAGTAGTATTATTGTTATTTATTCTAGAAGATTATAACCAGAAAAATCATGAGAAAACTTTCATTAAATCATGCAATATATATTTATTTATTGACTTCCTCCAATGTGTCACAAAGCTTACGTTAACCATCAGGCAACTGATCTCTCAGCTCTCTCTCCATTTATTTGAGTCTTCTTGACAACTGTTTGCTCAAAGTGATGTTATTAATCACTGTCAAAGCTCAAATTCAAGATTCCTAACTTCTTGAAAGAGCAGAGCTTTGTTTACATAATGCCTTCAAGCAAAAAACAAGAGTGATACCAACAATTTGCTTGACTCCCGAAAACACTGTGAGACTCACAGCAATTTAATTTAGATGTCAGAGTTACACTGCTTTCCCTGTCTACTTTGTCTACACTGCCTACCACTTTAGGTATTCCGAAAAGGATGTGGCTATATTTACTTGTTTTATCTATTTTAAATATCAAGATAATGAAGCCAGGCTACTAGTTTAATCTTCACAAGGGACTTGCTATTTGTCATTGTGTATACTTAAAGCAAACAAATGATCAGCACAAATCTCTCTTCACTAAAGAATCTTACAATGCACAAGCACAAAAACGGTTTGGGTCAGGGATATTACCTTCACAACTGACAAAAGGACATCAAGTATTCACCTCCACCTGACCTGGAGACTTATCATAAGAGTCCCACAACCAAGTTGGGAAACTTCCCAATGAACTGAAAGGTTGAACTCTGATCTAGGTCCTCCTCTTAATTATTTGAAGTTTCAGGCTATCAAAACTCAAAAAAGTTACAGTATATACACAAATTTTTCATTCCCAGGCTCGCTCACCCACAAATGCTAATTCCCCATATTGACAACCTACTGGACTTTGTTTCCACTTTCAGCAAAGAGGGTATGACTCAAACTACTGGTCTCTCCCAGTGGGATAAATCCAATGGGAATCTTACTGAAGGTAGCCTACGGGGAAAAAAGAAGAAGAAAGTTTTATTGTTATGATCAGAAAATCAGGCTTAGTGGAGAAGCACAGGTGTGTCTACTATGACAAATAACTGACCCTGTATCTGCCTCCCCATCTCCTTTCCCACATCCCTAGACCAGTAATCAAATAAAGCTAGGTGGGTAATTTCTAAAACAAGGCAGTCAATGACAACAAAATGACTCAGAATTTGGAAGAAATATTTCAGTACTCATTAATGACAACTGTTTGAAAGAAATTTGGTTAAGATAATGAGGGTTTTGAAGATATTAGATCAATGCACTAGTGCAACAGAGACTGTATTACGTTGTCACATTATTTGATAAAGTTGCAGATAAAATTCAACTAAAAATGTCTACCATTTATACAGTGACCAATGATAGGTGAAAGTGCTTTATAAACTATCTTAAGTACAAATAAGGCAAAGAGAATAAACAAATTCAAGTAATAGATGGTACTGGCATAGTAGCTAACTTAATTAAATGCCACACATACAATAGATACTATAAGGTTCAAAACAATTCTGAGCACAATGTATTATTACCAAAGGGACTGAGAAGGATCTTCTAGCTATTATAGAAAACTGCATAAAATAATGTCACAAAACATCCATGTGCCCACAACCTAGATTTAACAAATGTTAACATTTACCTTTTTGCTTCATATGTTTTAAGAAATAAAACGACGGAAAAATGAAAGTCCCTTCTAAACCTATTCTCCTTTCTCCCCTCCCAGAGGAGACCATTATCCTGCGTTTGGTGTGATTCCTTTCCATCCACATTATTATTATTTTGCTACATATCTAGGCATCCATTAACAATACATAGTATTGTTTTCTGAATCTTAAAACATTGTAGAAATGCATAACATACCTGGGCAACCTGATGTTTTTTAATTCAATACTTTTGAGATTGAGCCATGTAGATATTTATACATTTAGTTCATTCATTTTAACTGTTAGATGATTCCCACTATATGAATATGCCACAATTTCTTTACGAAAAAGTTCTTTGAAAAAAATATTCCATAACAAAATTTTAAATAACCATTGTCAAAGTTTTTGGATGCCATCAATTACCAAACCAGAAAAGTCCCCATGTGTTAATATATGTGTTCTATGACATGGGTAGCAGCATTTTCTTTTCTAAAATTCAAGAAAGCAAAATGTGTACCCGTTTTAAAATATAAAATGGAAAAAAAAGTAAAAGAAAGAGCAATAAAGAACAGAAAAATAAAAGTTAAAATGCAATTACTTTCTTAAATGCTCACCTCATCTGTTCGTCGAAGAACTCCAGTAACAACCTACAAATGTAATAATAAAACATTATTATAAACAATATGTATTTCCTATATAATAAAAGAATTGGATTCAGTTTTCATAGACCATAAACTTATTCCTGTTTTCTTCTTAGAAGCTCTGTTAAAAGATGCATTGGATCTTAAAACATATAGTATTCTCCAATACAATTAGCGCTAAATTAGATTTTATTTTTGACCTAGGATCTACAATACAATAAAGGCTAAGATAAAATGATTATAAAAACTCCAAGTCGTATTAGTAAAAACATGTTTTAAGTTCTATAAAATGGGTATAAATATGATGTATACATCAATTATACAGAAAACCCTAGTTTACTGCTATAAAGTACATTTACAGGAAAAAAGCACTTTGCTACACTCAGAGTGTGCACTTAACAAATTGTTCTTATTGGCAAATATGAAGGACAATATTCTGTAAAAACTGTGAAAAATACCTAAATAAAAAAATTTCTCATAATTCCACCATGTCAGATAACCAATTATTATTATTATTATTATTATTATCATCATTATTATATTATTCTTTTGCAACAGAGTCTCACTCTGTCACCCAGGTTGGAGTGCAATGGCATGATCTAGGATCACTGCAACGTCCGCTTCCCAGGTTCAAGCGATTCTCCTGTCTCAGCCTCCCGAGTAGTTGGAATTACAGGCGCCCACCACCATGCCCAGCTAACTCTTTTTTTATTTTTAGTAGAGACAGGGTTTCACC
>NW_012115154.1:9926193-9929881 GCF_000951035.1 Colobus angolensis palliatus | reverse complement strand
CTCAGCCTCCCGAGTAGTTGGAATTACAGGCGCCCACCACCATGCCCAGCTAACTCTTTTTTTTTTTTGAGACGGAGTCTTGGAGTCATGCTCTGTTGCTCAGGCTGGAGTGCAGTGGTGAGATCTCGGCTCATGGCAAGCTCCGCCTCCTGGGTTCACGCCATTCTCCTGCCTCAGCCTTCTGAGTAGCTGGGACTACAGGCGCCCGCTACCACACCCGGCTAATTTTTTTTGTATTTTTAGTAGAGACGGGGTTTCATTGTGTTAGCCAGGATGGTCTCGATCTCCTGATCTCGTGATCCGCCCGCCTCGGCCTCCCAAAGTGCTGGGATTACAGGCGTGAGCCACCGCGCCCGGTGAAACCCCGTCTCTACTAAAAATACAAAAATTAGGTCAGGAGATCGAGACCATCCTGGCTAACACAATGAAACCCCGTCTCCCAGCACTTTGGGAGGCCAAGGTGGGCGAATCACCTGAGGTCCACAGTTTTTTTAGTAGAGACGGGGTTTCGCCATGTTGGTCAAACTCTGGACCTCAGGTGATCCGCCCACCTTGGCCTCCTAAAGTGCTGGGATCACAGGCATGAGCCACCGTACCCGGCCCCAGATAACCAATTATTAATCACTTGTTTATATTTGATATATTTCTCTCCTATCCTTTTTCTAATCAGCACATATTTTTATATGACTGTAATTATACCAAATACACAATTTCTTTAAAAACATTTTGTAAAGTAAAACCTGACCCAGGTCTCCTCCCTTCATCTTCTCCTGCCTCACTGAATTTCAGGAATAAACGGGGCTGTTGAGAGGTCTACTTCCTTCTTTGTAGGCATGCTATTAATATTCTTCACACCTCATTAAAAAGCCATAAAAACAATTACAACATCATTAGCACAGCCTTTTTAAAAGAAGCTTACTAAATTAAGTCAAACCTAGGACAGTACTCTGCTGTTAGCTTCTGATCCCTGAACACTGGTAAAACCAACAAATGGGGACAACAGGCAATCAGAAATGAGGTATGAATGTAAATTATAGTATACAGGATTGAATAATTAAGCAGTGAGTGGGATCACCTGCACTGGGCTCTTCAGGGGTTTCCAAAATATACTAAATACACTACTCTGCTGCTAGAAAAGAAGAGTACTTGCAAGGTAACATACTTATTGTCCTTAATGGACCAAAGTAAGCATTAAGGGTATCTTTATTAATACATTTTATGTTTTAAAAGTAGTTTTAGGTTCACAGCAAAATTGAGAGAAACACAGAGATTTCCCATGTCCCCCTGGACTCCTATACGTGAACCTTCCGCCCATTATCAACATCCTTCACCAGAGTGGCACGTTTGTTACAATTGATGGACCTACACTGACACATTATTATCATCACCCAAAGTCCATAGCTTACATTAGGGTTCACTCTTGGTGTTGTACATCTATGGGTTTCCACAAATGTATAACACTTATACATTTGTATATAACAAATACACAAAATTTGTGTTAAACAAATTTGTATATAACCCAAATGTATTCACCCTTACAGTATCATAATGAATCGTTTCACTGCCCTACCAATCCTCTGTGCTCTGCCTATTCATCCCTCTCTTCAACGACTGGTAACCTCTGACGTTTTCACTGCCTCCATAGTTTTGCCTTCTCCAGATATCAAATTGTTGGAATCACACAGTACGTAGTCTTTTCAGACTATCCTCTTTCATTTAGTAACATACATTTAGGTTTCCTCCATGTCTTTTCATGGCTTGATAGATCACTTCCTTTTAGTGCTGAATAATACCTATTGTCGGAATATACCTCACTTTACTTATTCATTCACCTACTAAAGGACATCTTGGTTGCTTCCAAGATTTAGCAATTAAGAATAATGCCACTACATGTGCAATTGTGTGGACACAGGATTTCAGCTCCTTTGGTAAATACCAAGGAGCATGACTGCTGGACTGTATATTAACAGTGTGTTCAGTTTTGTAAGAAAACACCCAACTGTTCCAAAGTGGCTGTACCATTTTGCATTCCTACCAATAGTGAGAGTTCCTGTTGCTCCACATCCTTGCCAGCATTTGATATCATCAGATATCAATTCAGAATCAATCAGATTCTGAAATTTTGGCCATTCTAATAGGTGCATAGTGGTATCTCATTGAGAATATGCAATATTAAAACAAAAGCAGATGCATACATCTTAACATGTATACCTCTTCCTATTAATGTGGTATAATATTATATGTAATGGAAATGACATGAGAGTGGATAGGTGAATCTCTATTTGTTTATTTTATAAGAAACATACCTGATGATGGAAACTAATGATTCCATTACAAACAGGGCTATTTCATAAGAGTCTTCAAAATATAACAAGATTATCCCATCCACCACCATTTTTTCTTCTATTATATTAATATTATCAAACTTAAATATGATAATACAAAAATCCTTCTATGTGCTGGGTAGAGGGTTTACAAAAAGCAATGAAATGGAAGTGCATGAGAAAAATTTAAAGCCATCCTAGCTTTAGAGAGCAACAATCCGAAAATAATGAATTAAATAATTTCTTTAAATTACAACACACCATTGTTCTAGGATTTAATTTCCATTTTTCTCACCTTCAAAACAGCTTCAAAGAGAAAAACAGTCATACCTCCTGCAGTGTCCCATCTCCTCCCGCAACAATGATCACATCTGTGTTTTCCATCAGTTCCAGGAGTTTCTTGGCTTGTCCCTCATAATCTGTCTGAAATACCAAGGAAGTCTTTGATAAGTTTATCAACCTAGAGCCACAAGGTTAAAGGTTTAAAAATGTGGGATATCTTCTTTAAAGTTTTACATTGACTCTCTTCATAAATTTTACATAATTGATAGACATGAAAAAAATAGCTATCAAAGCAGTTACGTATAGTTGTTACAGTTTTACACTTTTAGAGCCAGAGGGACCTCAGAAACCATCTAGTCAGCTCCTTACTTTGAAAATAAAATTCAAACCCAATAATTTGTCTGTTACACAGCTAGCTAGTCAAAGGCATCATTTCCAGTTCAGTGCCGATTCTATTACATCCTTTATAGGAAGTCAACTGTACATACAAATAGGGAGAAGCAGATGTAATGACAAGAGCACAGATGTCAGAGCCCAAGAGACCTAGATTAAATCTCAACCCTTCTACTTTTTACTGAGTGACCTTAAATTCTATGGATCTTAATTTCCTCATCACTGAAATTATGTATGTTGAGGGAGGGAATAATGATAGCTTCTGTGTAAAACAGTTGTAAAGCAGTCTGTAAAGCAACTGGTAAGGTAACTGTTCATAACTGGTATTGCACTAAATAAAAGGAGGTTATTATTGTTTTGTTATGACCATATATAAAGAAATACAGATATGATTCAAAGTAGTCACAAAACAATGCCTAAGACTTACCATTTTTATTGACACCATTTGATCTCAGACACATACACAAACTTAAATGAACCATTTAATCCACCAATAATACGTATACCTCTAAAACCAAACACTAAATTTCAATAGACATAATGCAACTAATATTAAAATAGGAAACACTCCCTCCAATTGGTATCACACTATACATACTAATAGATAAAAACTAAATGCCTGGATTTCAGATGGGCTCAAGCACCTGTGGCATTATATATATATATATATATGTGTGTGTGTGTATATA
>NW_012115154.1:9874050-9925718 GCF_000951035.1 Colobus angolensis palliatus | reverse complement strand
GTTATTCATGGCAAGCCCCTCTCAATCTTGCCAGTTTGTGCTAATGAGGTGATTGGTGGGCCCCTGAATAGCTTCAAGATGGGAGCTGATCACCAGAAGGACGAGCAGGGAATTTATTTTGTTAAGAGTATATCCCCAATACCTAGAACAAGGCTTAGCTCATAGTGGGCACTAAATAAATATTTGTAAAAACAAATTAATAAATGTGAAAAGGTATATGAATAAAAGAATAAAAATTTTAAAAGATTTTGACAGATTTGACAGATCATAGTTTCGAAGACAATAAAGATAATATTAATATATTTGCGGCTCCAATCTTAAAAAAAAAATCCCAAATGCACTAAAAGAGGAAGGATTAAAAAAGTGGCCTAACAGTTGTCCCCTCCCAGAAAAAGAATCTAGACACTGACCTTACACTTTTCAAAAAACTAACTCAAAATGGATCACAGGCCTAAAGGTAAAATAGCATAGGAGATAATTTAAGTGATCTTGGGGTTGGTGATGAGTTTTTAGATACATCACCAAAAGCAAGATCCATGAAAGAAAAAACAAATTGATAAATTAAAATTCAGTAAAATTTAAAACTTCTGCTCTATGAAAAACATGATTATAAGGATAAAAAGACAAGCCACAGCCTGAGAGAGAATATATGCAAAATGTGTAGCAAACAACTTGCATCTAAAATATATAAATAACTCTTAAAACTCAACAACAAAAAAAGCCAGCCCAATTAAAAGGGCAGAGATCTGAATAGACACCTCACCAGAGATCTACAGATGGATAATAAGCATATGGAAATACACTCAACATTATATGTCATTAGGGAATTGCAAATTAAAACAATGAGATTTCATTATACATTTGTTTCAGTGGCTAAAATCCAAAACACTGACAATAGCAAAGACTGAGGAGGATATGGAACAACAGGAACTCTAGTTCACGGGTGGTAATAATACAAAATGGTACAGCCACTTTGAATGGCAGTTTCCAATAAAACCAAACATAGTCTTACCATATTATCCAGCAAAAGCACTCCTAGACATTTACCCAAATATATGGAAAACTTATTTATGTCCACCCAAGAACCTGCACGTTAGTGTTTATAGCAATTTTATTCATAGTTGCTAAAATGGAAGTGACCAAGACATACTTCAGTAGGTGAATGGATAAACTGTAGCACATTCAGACAATAGACTATTGCTTAGCAAAGAAATGAGCTAATGAGCCATGAAAACACAATGGAGAAATCTAAAATGCATATTGTTCAGTGAAAGAAGCCAATCTGAAAAGACTACATACTGTACGATTCCAACTATATGACATTTTAAAAATAGCAGAAGTGTGGTGACAGTAAAACCATCAGCTGTGCAGGGAAGGATGAATAGGTAGAGCAGAAGAACACAGAGGATTTTTAGGGCAGTGAAATTAATCTGTCTGATAATATAATGGTGAACACAATGCATTATGCATTTGTCAAAACCCATAGAACTGTGCAACACAAAGAGCAAATGAAAACTATGGACTTGAGTTAATGATAATGCATCAATAATGGCTCATCGATTGTAGGAAATGTATAACACTAATGCAAGATGTTAGTAATACAGGAAATTGTGGGCGGTGGAGAGAAGGAATACAGGTATTCTGTGATTTCTCTTGAATTCTTCCTTAAACCTAAAACTGCTCTAAAAAAGTCTACTTTTTTATAAAGTGGCCTGATGGTACATAGCAAACAAGATAATGAGTCCAATATGACTCAAAAGTATGATATATCGACAGCAACAAAAGAGTCTGAGCTTGAGCTGTTTGAAAGAATAGTATATGGAACAGGAGACTTGATGGTCTTGCTTTACTCTTCTTTAGATAGCCCATACCTCATTTCTGGGCACTACTGGAGAATATCTAAGAGAACAATCAGGAATGTGACAGATTTGAAACCATTACCCCTGTGAAGAAACTGGGAATGTTTAAACCACAGAAGGCTCAAGGGAGCATTAGGATAACATTCTTTATTATTCCAAAGACTATTTTGCAGAAGAAAGATTAGACTTGTTTCACATGAACCCATGGGATAGAACCAAGTCTGAAGTCAATGATTCTCAATCCAACTACACATTATAATCACCTGGGAATGAATAAACAAATGAACAAGTGAATGAATGAATGAAATTATTTTGTAAATACAGACAGACTCCACTCCACATTAGTTATATCTAGGGAGTGTGACCTGGGTATAAGTTGTATTTTTAAACATTTCCAGGTAATCTGATATTCAGCCAGAGATGAAAACCACTGACCTATGTGTAAAAACTTTTGGGAAACAGATTTCTTCTCAAAATTAAGAAGAATATTCTAATAGTGCTATCCTAAGATGAAAAAAGTTGTCTTGGAGGTTTCATGTCAAATGGGAGACAAAGCCTACGGTAGAAAGCACATGCCTTAGAGTCAACAGACCTGGGTTTAAATGAGCTCGGTCACTACTAATTGTACAACTGAGCAGGTTTCTAGATGTTTGTATCTTCGATTTCCTCATTCACAAAATAAAGATAACATTCAACTTCACTGAGCTTTATGTGATTTAAATAAAACCAGTTATGCGAAGTGCTGCAATTCCGTTTCTAAAAGAATGGTAGGCTAGGTACCCTGCCATTGAAAATTAAAGCTACTGAGTAAAATAATAAAACATCTTTGATGCATCAATAAATGAGAATAAAGTAATGAACAATAAATATAAAACTAGCACCTACACAGTAAATGTTTTGAGTGCATCTAGTAAACCAGGTAGATCTGAATGTTGGTTTTCAAAGTTTCACCAGGTTCTAGGAAAAGCAAACAAAAATCCCAGGACCTGCTCAAGATTAGTTAATCTAGTACAGAACCACACCCCACTATAAACCAGGACCCAAAGGACTACATGTGCAGTTTACAGAGAATAAAAACAAGGTTGACTCACTCATACTCCTAGCCGATTCCCAGGGCGCTGCAAAGAAACCTTCGTGTTCTGAACTTTGGTGCTAAATGAAGGGATAAACATCTTCCCTGAGAATCCACAACTTTAGGCCAGTCCTTATATAAGTAACCCAAATGCGTGCTACCTGGATAATCTGAAAAATCTCAAGCTAAAAATTTAATTTAGAGTTCACAGGACTTTCTTACATGTATTATTCACTGAGGAAGACACAACATTCTGTGGTACTTCCGATAAACTACATAATCTGAATCTAATTATAACAAAACAGTAGATAAACCCAAACTGAAAGACATTCTTAAAAAAAAATTGAGGAATTTTTTAAAGTTGCCTAAACAAATATCACAACTAAATACAACATGTGACCCCAGATCGGATGCAGAACAAGAAAAAGTGTTTTCTCTTTTGTTATAAATGACATTCCTGGAACAATTGGAGGTCGAGGCAGGCAGATCACGAGGTCAAGAGATCAAGACCATCCTCGCCAACATGGTGAAACCTAGTCTCTATTAAAAATACAAAAATTAGCTGGGTGTGGTGGTGCACACCTGTAATCCCAGCTACTCAGAAGGCTGAAGTAGGAGACTCGCTTGAACCCGGGAGGCAGAGGGTACAGTGAGCTGAGATTGTGCCACTGTACTGCAGCCTGGTGACAGAGGGAGACTCTGTTTCAAAAAAAAATTTAAAAATTCTATAAGATAATAGTACATTAATGCTAATTTCTTGATTTTGATAACTGTTCTTGCAGTTATATAACAGAGTGCCCTTGTTTTTAGGATGTAGATATTTAGAGATAAAAGAACATTATTTCTGCAGAACATTATTTCTGCAACTTACTCTCAAACAAGCCAGAAAATAATATGTGTGTGTATATATATTTATATATATATGTATATATATACACACACACACAAACATTCATACATATACACACACATACATGTAAAGACAGAGCATGTGTAAACATGGTAAAATGTTAATACAGTATTTGAGGAGTTTGGGTGAAGTGATATGGGAATTTGTATTATTTCTGTGCTTTTATAAGTTTGAGATTATTTCAAAATAAAAGCTAATTCAAAAGAAAGAAAACAAACCCTGTAAAGAGCAGTAGTTTCTACTGAGGCATAAAAAGTAAACATTAGTATTTCTATTTATTTATTTATTTTTTTTTTTTTTTGAGACGGAGTCTTGCTCTGTCGCCCGGGCTGGAGTGCAGTGGCTCACTGCAAGCTCTGCCTTCCGGGTTTGCGCCATTCTCCTGCCTCAGCCTCCCGAGTAGCTAGGACTACAGGCGCCCGCCACCTCGCCCAGCTAGTTTTTTGTATTTTTTAATGGAGACGGGGTTTCACCGTGTTAGCCAGGATGGTCTCGATCTCCTGACCTTGTGATCCACCCGTCTCGGCCTCCCAAAGTGCTGGGATTACAGGCTTGAGCCACCACGCCTGGCCTCTATTTATTTTTTAATCTCATCCTTTTAAATGTCTATTTTCTGTATATGTAATGTACATATTAGTACTTGCATATGACTGATAAGTATCTTAAATTGGAAAAAATTACAAATACATGAGTCACAGGACATTTGATAGTATAAGATGGGATTCGATATTGTAAGATGATAAAAGATCGTTACTTTTGCTAAGTATGAAAATGACACTGTAGATAAATATAAAAGTATTCTTATTTGTTTAAAAATACATATAAAAGTAGTAAGGGATAAAATTAGAGGATATATGTAACTGACTCCAGGCAACCGAGCTACCATGTGAAGATACCTAGTGGAGACTACACGAGCCAGAGGACAGCCAGCATCAACTTGGAGACATGTGAGTAAAGTCATCAAAGACCACCCTTCCTTAGTCATGCCACTAGGAGCCCAGGCGAGACTGCTGACCAATGGAATCATAAGCAGAAAAACAGTGATGCCGTTTGTTCTGTAGCAATAAATAACTGGTATAGAATGTTGGAATGAATTAAACAGTCAAGTCAAAAGATGAGAAAATGGTCTTTACAATATCCTGCTTTCATGCTTTTATCAACAATACATCTAAAATCTCAGGAGAGAAAAAAGATGAAAATAAAGGGATATAAAAATTATACCAGGCAAAAACTAAAAATAAGCAAGCAAGTATAAATTGCCAGTAATACTAGATAAGATAGACTATCACAAAAGGCAGTATTTGTGCTAAAAATAGTCATTCTATGACTGGGTCAAAATGTAAGAAAAATGAAATAATCTGAAACTTTAGTGCATCTAATAACATAGCCTCAAAATACAAAATGCAAAAATGGACAAATCTATGTAGTGAAATAGACAAATCGACAATTATAGTGGGAGATTTCTAATACCCCCTCTTGATAATTTATATAGTTAAAACAGAAGAAAAAATCAGTAAGGACATAGAGGATTTGAACTTACACAATTAACAGACTTGACTTAATGAACATATAAAGAACATAGTGCCCAATAACTGATATATACTATTTTTAGACATAGATACAATATTTATGAAAACAGAGCACATGTTAGACCATAAAACAAATCTCAACAAACTTTAAAATACTAGAATTTTATAGACTTCATTTTTTTGGCCAAAATACAATTAAGTCTGAAATTACTAACAAAGACAATCATAAAAACTTTAGATTTGGAAATTCAAAAACACGTAGATCAAGAAAAGTCACAAGGAAAATTCGAAAATATTTAAAAATAAATAATAAAAATATTATGCATCAAAAAGTATAGGATGCAGCTGAAGCAGTAGAGTGGATCTGTAGCTTAAATACATACACTAAGAAAGAAAGGTAAAAATGAAATAAGCCACGAAGTTACAACGTCAGAAAAAGCACAGCAGAAAGTTTTTTTTTTTAAAGTAGAATGAAGGAAACAATTAAAAAAAAAGATCAGCTGGGCGCGGTGGCTCAAGCCTGTAATCCCAGCACTTTGGGAGGCCGAGACGGGCGGATCACTAGGTCAGGAGATCGAGACCATCCTGGCTAACACGGTGAAACCCCGTCTCTACTAAAAATACAAAAACTAGCCGGGCGAGGTGGCAGGCGCCTGTAGTCCCAGCTACTCCAGAGGCTGAGGCAGGAGAATGGCGTAAACCTGGGAGGCGGAGCTTGCAGTGAGCTGAGATCCAGCCACTGCACTCCAGTCCGGGCAACAGAGCGAGACTCCGTCCCAAAAAAAAAAAAAAAAAAAGATCAGAAATGAATGAAACATATAAATGAGAGGATCAATAAGCCAAAAAACGGTTCATGGCAAGGGCTAACAAATCTCTCACAAGATTACTAAGGGGAAAAAGAGAGGGTACAAATAAACAATATTGAGAATGAAAATGAGACATTACACATGCTATAGAAATTTAAGTTAAATAGAAGACATTATGAACAACCTGATGTCAATTAATTTGAAAATTTAGATGAAACAAATTCTTAAAGAATTTATCTTACAAAAATTAAGTCAAGAATAAAATCTGAGTGCTTCTAGAACTGTTAAAGAAATTTAATGTACAAAGAAAATTTTAAAAAGGCTGGGCATGGTAGCTTACACCTATAATCCCAATACTTTGTGAGGCCAAGGTTGGGGGGATCGCTTGTGTCCAGGAGTTTGAGACCAGCCTTGGCAACATAGTGAGATCCTGTCTCTACATACATACACACACACACACACACACACACACACACACACACACTAAAAAGAGAAAATCTCCCCTCAAGGAAAGCTCCAGATCCAGATGGTTTTACCAGTGAGTTTCACCAATCACTGAAGAAACAAACATCAGTCTCACATAACCATACTAAGGTTTCTCCTACCTGCCACATTACAGGTACTCAAATATATGTTAGTTTTCTTCCCCTTTCTCCCATCCCCAGAGACAAACAACTGGAAAATCATGCCAGAAAAGTTGGAAAACAGGGTTCAACACTGTGTGGTAAACGAGACTAAATGATCCTTTTTAACTTCTATGATTTCCTGGAAGTGTACAATATTATAAATTGGTCAACCACAGACTTATAACCACAGTAAGAGAGGTTTTCACTATATACACGTGTGTATACTTACCCACATATATCTCATTTAAAATTCAACAAGTAGAGTCCTGCATCTCCGAAACAGTACAATTGCCTGTAATTTATGCTTGCCTCCTTTTCTTCTTAATGAAATCTCACAAATTCTAAAGCTTTACCATTTAAAATTCTTCACCAGAGATAATTCTTTATCAGAGAGAAAATGGTTTACCTGTTTGTGGAACTACTAAGAAATTAAATTAATTACTCAAACTTGAAGGCTGTGTATTTTCAGGAAAAGAATTCTTACAGCTATGACAACTTTCATCTTCCAAGAGATGTCATTCCACATCCTATCTCTTAGACGAAAGGTATCAAGTTCTCCAAGCCTCCATCCAATCCTGTTCTGAAAATGAAAAGCTGATACTATTTGGAAAAAGACAAAACTACATTTATTAATTGTCAGAACAGGATATAACATTAATTTCTTAGATCTTGTGACAAGCAATTTTTGCTAAGAAGCCAAGAGAAGAGGTTGTTATAAGACGCAGTTGTTTGGGTGAAATAAATATTCAGGAGCCATTCTTACCTTAACAATAGTCACATCCATGCCGGATAAATGTAAAATCGGGGCAGCATTTTTTTCAAATAGAGTCCTGGCGTTTCTGTAAACAAGGCAAAAAATACAAACATTTTAACACAGGTTATCAAGAGAAGAACAAAAAGTCTTACAGTCTTCTTCAGGGCAGAATAAGAAAGACTATGAAATACGGGTTTCCTCTATTTGTTCAAGTACAGAAAGTTTAACAACAAGTAATGAGTTAATATGCATGGAAAAATAGAACCTTTCACTCTGGGGCCTCTGAGAATTTGTCGTTTATCTAATGCAATAAGCTTATATCCATTTGGGAGGCTTATAGTTCACAGAGTAGTTCCTCTAGGGGAAGAATGAACACTAGATACGTACGGTTCCATTCAGGCAACAATGCTTGATTCACTCAAGTATTCATTGAGTACCTACTGTGATAGACACAGGTGGAGGAGCTAGGAACACAACATGACAAAGCAGACAAAACTACTAATTCACCAGAAGCTTGTCTGAAACTCCCAGGCACAGTCATGCCCTCTCTGTGCTCCCCTAGTACCTTATACACATACATCTCTATTAGTGACCTTCACACTGTATGGTGATTACAGACTTCCAAGACTGTTGTCAGGACTAGACTGGAAGCTTTCCAAAAATAAATACCAAATCTTATTAATCCTTGAATCCCCTGACCTCTAGGATTATGTATGGCACACGTAGAAAGTACTTACTAAGTATCTGATGAATTAATGCACAAATGAATGAATAAACCTGCCCCAAACGTAGAGATGTAAATTCTAAGGAAAAGGAAACAACATGGATGTCTTATAATAAGAGACAAAGCAGCCTCCAAAGAGTTTGCATATTTCAAAAGTATTATGCATATCATTCTGACAGTGAACTCTTGTCCAATTCAGGTCAGAATTCAAAAACACAGTCTGTAGGAATCTAGGGATGCAGAAGTTGCAAAACAGTCTCTCCCACCAATGGCACAGTCTCAAAGTCAAACTAATGTTAAAACATACCAATTAGTTGACCTGTCTTTTACTCAAATATTTCAACTATTACATAAGGAAAAAAAAATACAGTACTTTCAGTCAATGTCAAACACCTAACTTTTATATCCACATTTACTTAGATGCCTTTCTAAAAAAGACATTATTTTTAAACTAAGGATTTATGCTTTGACCTTAACGATACTTTATACAAGAAGTTAAGGATATTTTATATTTAGCTACAAAGGCAGCTAATGAGAGACATGTATAGTTATGCACAAGCCAAACTCAATATTCTTTAAACTAAAAAGAACCACCAAATGGCATATAGAACACAAAGCATTTCTTATTATGAATTAAAATAGAAATTGAGAGGCTTGCACAAATTTTCACAAGAACCATCCAAAAGAATATCTCAAACCAAAAGCCTGAGTTTACAATAAGCAAATTAAATATATTCTACCTTTCTACTGTTCTGAATGATTATTCAAATGAACATAAAAGGGTAAATGATAATTTCTCCTTTCCAGCTTACCATTTCTGGGGGCTTAACCCAACATTAAAGCACTGAGCTAGTGATACTACAAACAATTTTCCTTCCAGGGTTGCTTTCATTATTGGATTGATAGGAAAGGATCAGTTGGAAGTGGATCAGATCTACTTCCTAAAAGCAAAATTCTGAAGAAGTCTCAATCTGCCATATCCATCACAACAAATCTGTAACCTCCTCTGAGTTAGTTTAAGAAATCAGGTTAGGCCGGGCACGGTGGCTCAAGCCTGTAATCCCAGCACGTTGGGAGGCCGAGACGGGTGGATCACGAGGTCAGGAGATCGAGACCATCCTGGCTAACACGGTGAAACCCCGTCTCTACTAAAAATACAAAGAAACTAGCCGGGCGAGGTGGTGGGCGCCTGTAGTCCCAGCTACTCCGGAGGCTGAGGCAGGAGAATGGCATAAACCCGGGAGGCGGAGCTTGCAGTGAGCTGAGATCCGGCCACTGCACTCTAGCCCGGGCGACAGAGCAAGACTCCGTCTCAAAAAAAAAAAAAAAAAAAAAAAAAAGAAATCAGGTTAGAACATTTGGGTCTTTATTCATATCTTTATATGATGTTATAAGTTCAGAAAACCTCTAAAATGAAGGTGAAGACTTTTTTCCTTCTAATGTTCTAATATAAAAGATTGAAAAACAAGTGTTACTAGTAAGAAATACATTATTTATCACATAATTAAGGGCGAGATAGCACCGAGGCTAAATAAAAACCTTAGGTACTTATAGCAATTTCCAGACTCAGGCACATACAAAATAATTACTCTTTTATGTATTATTTATTAATGCTAAACACACAGTTATCTTATTTCTTAAAGCTCTTATGTAGTTTTAAACCAGTACTACATAATGAAATAGCTACATGATAAATTATAAATAACGTGTCAGTACAGAGCCATGATGACAAAATTAGTGAAAGCTTTAAAAAAAAAAAAAGGATGCTGGAGAGTTTCACACTTTCCTAGAAGCACACAGGGATTCACCTTGTTAAAGGAGACAATGCCTTTAGGAAAGACTTTCCTTCAGTGGCAGTATTTTAGCTTACCTTTAGATAAAGATGTTATAGTTTTAAACATGAATCTATCTTTAAAAATGCAAATACATTTACATGTAAAAAGAACCTAAAATTGCTCTGAAAAATTTGCTTATTAATTTTAAAAATGTGGATACTTCTTAGAAGCAGGAAGTCAAAATAACTGGTTATTGCTTAAACAAATTGCCATAAGTTTCATCAGAAATTAGCAAGTTGTTAATTTATTAGGTCTCTAAAGGAATAGAACAGTTACACTGAAGTAGGCCGAAGGAGAGGTACAAGAGCTTCTGGGAAGGATGGGAGAGTGAAGTGAAGGCTGTTCTGAACCAAACCCATGGTCGAGAGTAACAATTTCGGCAGTTTATATTTCTTACATTGTGTGCTTATTATGAAATGGAAATAGTGCCCAATAAGCATCATCTCATTTAATACCAAAGGTCCCTATTCCACATAATAATTTTTAAAGTATGTACTATTGCCTTTCTGGTTTTGCAGATGAGTAAGCTGGGGATTTAAGAAGTGAATTAACTCCCACAATATCACAGAGCTAGTAAGCAGCAAAACAGTCAACAGACCAGGTTCCTCAAACTCCCAGACCCAGGCTGAGTTTTCCGTTATCTTCAGCCACGGGCCACCACTGACAATCTACTTATCCTGGGTATTTTGACTGTGTTATATTAGCACTTGCTCATTTGTTGGTATGATTTAGTATTGATATTAAACAAAAATGATCAATAGGCATTATGACTGGTGTGTTTATGGGGGAGGGAAGCGGCTCTAACAAAGCCCAGCAGATATGATTCAGTTAGGCAGAATAATTAGTCTGTTTAGACAATCTGAATTAAACAGCTGAATTACAAAGAAATAAAGCAGGATGTGTCCTCCTGTCTGTGAAGTCACACTCACTGCCTCTCAAGAAATGACTAGAAAAACTGACTAGAGATCCTGTGTTTTACTCCAGACAACATTATGCCTACCACTTACAATTCAGCCCAAACTGTCTGTCTTGTTGTTGTTCTTATTACCTTAATGTCATTTGACTTAGATCTTATAGAATCCAATTTAATACATATTTACTAATTTTTTCTTTTTCTTTTTCTTTTTTTCGAGACAGGGTCTCACTCTATCACCCAGGCTGGACTGCAGTTGCACGATCATGGTTCACTGCAGCCTTGACCTCCCGGGCTTAGGTGATCCTCCCACTCAAGTAGCTGCAACTATAGGTAAATGCTGCCACGCGTCTAATTTTTGTATATTTTCCAGCTAAGTTTTGTATTTTTGTAGAGACAGAGTTTCACCATGCTACCCAGGCTGGTCTCAAACTCCTGGGCTCAAGTGATCTGCCCACCTCAGGCTCTCAAAGTGCTGCGATTACAGGCGTAAACCACTGCACCGAGCCTACTAATTTTCTGATTCCCAAAAAGCCAAAAAGAACCGTCTTGGACATTAGGGACATAAGAGATATCACTTTTTAACACTCAACCCTTTGATTCTATTTTTTTCAAAAAAAAAAGTTAATTATTTATTCTAAAGCCATCTAGGTCTTTGTATTCACCTTTCCAATTGAATAACAGTTGCATCTAATATTGTAAAAAAAAAAAGTTTTGCCATTTATTTTTCCTTAACAGACTTTGAATCTCCACACACCCACTCCCCACCCCCACAAACAGCCTCCCCACCTTTTAGTGTGGTTCATTTGTGTAATCAATGAACTGCCATGATCAAATCATTATATACCCAAGTCTCAATTATTCTTCACACCTTAATTCCCACAATTCCCACATGACCTTTCCAGGCCAGCCAGACCAGTTACAGGCTGTCCTGTGTCATGGCAAAGCCACAACTAAGTCACTCCTGTCTCCAGGCCCCTGCCCCATAAGCCATTTCCTCAGCTGAGAAGAGTAAGTAGTCTTCTCCTGCCTGCTTCCTCCCAGGCCTAGTTCAAGCATCATCCCTTTTGGAAAGAACATTGCTCATCTCCCAAGCCCACAGTATTCTTGGCCATCTCTGAACATCCTGTGGACAGAGATGGCCTAAGGATTTACGCCCTAGCAGTACAGCAGTTGCTCCCGAGGGGACTATTTCCAAGCAAACAAGACATCTTTGTAGGTGTTAATGCTGGAATGATTATTAAACTTCAATTAGACAAGTTTGCTAAGCATTCATTAGTTTTATAGTTATTTCTCATTTAACTGTTATTTCTACATTACAAATGAATCTTATTGCTAGAAGAGTATTAAACCTAGTTCTTCCAATTTCACAGAATCTCACTAGCTGCCTGATAGTATGTGATTTCTTTCCCCCTTAGAAAAACCAAGTATACAACAAGTCACAAACGGCACTACCCCTTGCAAGCTGCCGGATTGAGAAAAACAGTGGCCTTCTTCACTTGTGCATTGGGAGGAATGAGTTGATTGCCAAACACCTAAAAAAGAAAAGAGCAAAGTTTTCAGTAAAAGTCTATTTACTTGGTAAATGTCACATGCATTCTTCCATTCCAAAAAAAAATTCACTTGCAGCACATATGGTATCTAACGTTGGGGGAAAATGTTCTCTCATGATCTCATATTAACAAAAATGCCATCAACAACAACAAAAAGTAACATTAATGACAATAAGCTCTATTTTGTATTGGAATAAAAATTCCTGCTTTATCTACTAGAGGCAAATAACATTTATTTTCTCTATAAGACATGGCTAGGTTTATTATAAACATATAATTAGTAAGGCCATAGTCTGTCAGGAGAGAAGTTTAATCTATGTCTTTAGTTTGCAGAGCACAATATTCTCTCCAGCTCATCACTAAAACTTGTTCATGAAGAATCTTTGTGTTACCAGTTAATCTTCATATCTTTATACACATACAAAATAAACCTAATAGTCTATTTGCCTTCTCTTCTTTGCAACCCTATATGATAAGTAAATAGCAGCAACTGGCAGGAGAAAAGAAACGTAACTAATATATACCAAGCACCTTCTATTTAGCATTTTTACACACATCATTCTTAGTTCTCAGAAACCAAGGAGGTATAAAATAATCTCAGTTTTCCAGATTAGAAAGTCCAGAATCAGGAAGACTAAGCTCCTGAAAGTTACAGAGTTGATAAATTACAAGCCTGGAATATACATCTTCTAATTCCAAAGCCTCTCTAAGCTCTAAAGAGAGGATCAAGGATGAGGTAGAATTAAAAGGCAGAGGACTAGATGTGAGGAGTCCAAATGAGAAATGAATGGGAACTCTTGCTATTATGTCTGAATTGGAAATGATGGTCAACAGAAAGAATAAGAATAGGAAAGTGCCAAAATGAGCAAAAATTGGGGTCTTGAATGGTGGGAGTAGGCCTGAACCAAGAAAGCAGAATTCTAGTATGGAAGTACAAAGTAAACATGGGAGGAGGAAAAAAAGTTATGCAAATATTTTTTATTGAATAACTTACTCTAAATCTGCCATCTCCCTGACAGTTCATTTTGGAGCCTTTCTTATTATTGTCTATTTCTTGCTTTAAAAACAAAACAAAAACAAAAATACTTTTTTTCTGAAGTAGAGAAAAAGACTATTTCTTCGTAAGAAGTTTCTGGAACATTATAATTTCTATTCTGTTTTCATTCTTAGACATTCACAGTGAGCTAAGGAGTTTATGTGAGACTACATTAAGTTTACGTGAGATTTCTTTTTAAATATCATATTTTCAAGAATTTAGACTGTAAAAGGAAGTACACAGATAGGCCAGCAGAGGCTATAAGGACAAATCCACTTCCATTTGTGAGATGGAAGAAACTAAACATGCAGGGGAAGTGGAGAATTAGAATAGTAGAAAGAAATAAGGCCAGCGCGGTGGCTCACACTTGTAATTGCAGCACTTTGGGAGGCCAAGGGGGATGGATCCCAAGGTCAGGAGTTCGAGACCAGCCTAACCAACATGGTGAAACCCCGTCTCTACTAAAAATACAAAAATTAGCTAGGCATGGTGGGATGTGCCTGTAATCCCAGCTACTCAGGAGGCTGAGGTAGGAGAATTGCTTGAACCCGCGAGGCAGAGGTTGCAGTGAGCTGAGATTGTGCCATTGCACTCTAGCCTGGGCAACAGAAAGAGACTCCATCAAAAGAAAGAGAAAAGAAAGAAAGAAAGAAAAGGAAGGAAGGAAGAAAGGAAGGCAGGGAGGGAGGGAGGAGAAAGGAAGAAAGAAATACATGAGAAGGAGAAAATAACTAAAGGAACATCATCCCTGAAAAAGTATGAGGAGAGAGGATTTAGAACAGAGGTGGAGGCATTTACCTTCAACAAGAAAGGGAGGGTCCTACTATCACACAGGTCTACTCTTCCTTAAAGAGTGAAAGAAAGGGGTCAGGCACGGTGGCTCACACCTGTAATCCCAGCACTTTGGGAGACCAAGGCGGGTGAATCACGAGGTTGAGATCGAGACCATCCTGGCCAACACGGTGAAACCCCATCTCTACTAAAAATACAAAAATTAGCTGGGCATGGTGGTGTGCACCTGTAGTCCCAGCTACTTGAGAGGCTGAGGCAGGAGAATCGCTTGAACCCGGGAGGCAGAGGCTGCAGTGAGCCAACATCACACCACTGTACTCCAGGAGGATTTTCCAGTTGCTAATGATTGGCTTGGGACGGGGATCACCTTTAATTTAATATTAAAGTTTATTTGAATTGATTTCTAAAACAACTTAGAGCCATATGAAAGATAATAAATTTAAACAAAGAAGTAATCAAATTCTTAAAACACTGATTTAGAACAGCTAGATAACAATCGCTAAGAAGGGGAATTATAGTATCTACTGTAACATCTGCTAAAGAGAGGAATTAATTTATAGTATCTATTGTAACAGTCAAAGAGAGGAATTAATTTATGGTATCTATAGTCACTGTCATCCATTAAAACATTTCAGAAACACACATGAGGTCTGCCACCTACTTCTATTACTAAATGCTTCATACATTTGCCACTTTTGATTTTCATGTTTCTATTTTGGTATTTCTGATATCATAAGCTCAAATGATACAAAACAAAAAGGCAACTCAGTCACAGAATTTCATCTGCAAAATATAATGTACATTTTTGTAGGGAACAAAAAAGTGGTCTTAAATTTGAAAGGATTTATAATCCAGCTATAATTAATTAGCCATATAAATGAATATTTAAGTAACATCTCATGGAACATAACAGCGTACATGATATGGACCAGTTGAGCTTGAAGATGGACTTTAAAAATATGAATCAACAATTTTAAGAAGATTTGACTTTTAGAGGTAACACTTGTGCTGAACTGATATCCTTGGGGGTTATTCGGATTAGGGATGATTCAGGGGTTAGCCAGATCTACAAAGACAACTGCAGACACAAACAAATTCCCAGAGCTTCTACTAGTCCAGCTTTGTGTTCCTGGGACCAATCCAGAAACAAACAGTCTACGGGGGTGGGCGTCAGAACTGCTTTTCACCAGATGGTTAACTTCCTGGAGTTCTACTCAGAGTTGGCTCCCAGCGTGAATCATCCTGATAGTGCTAAAAAATAGCCAAACTGCATAGATGCAAGACACTGTGCAAGTCCCCTGAAAGAGCTTCAGTTTTCTGCACAATGAAGATAAGGAGGGGTTTAATTTTATCACATTAAATAGTATTACCTGAGCTTCTTGACAGGCTGCTCTCCTTAGTAGGTTATCACTATCAAAGTAAGCAAAAGAGAATAATCATTAGTTTTAACAATAGATTATGATCCAAACAAAATTTGTGAGCTTTTTTATTTTTTAATATATGCACCGCTTCTCTAAAAACACCCTGGTGAAAGTGGGTGGGCAGATCACCTGAGGTCAAGAGTTCAAGACCAACCCTGGCCAACATGGTGAAACCTCCTCTCTACTAAAAATACAAAAATTAGCCAGGCGTGGTGGTGGGCGCTTATAATCCCAGCTACTTGGGAGGCTGAGGCAGGAGAATCGCTTGAACCTGGGAGGCAGAGGCTGCAGTGAACTGAGATCATGCCATTACACTCCAGCCTGGGCAACAGAGTGAGACTCTGTCTGAAAAAACAAACAAACAAAATAACCTGATAACAAGTTATTGGCACATTTGAAAAATACATCCTCTGAATAAAAGTTTGTGTTAAATATTTCCATATTATGGCAACCAGAATCATGCTGCATCCCCCCAAAATTTCCACATCCAAATCCGCACAACTTGAGGGTATGTTACTTTACATGGCAAGAGGGATTTTACAGACCTGATTAAACTTAAGTGACATGGGAGATTGTCCTGGATCATCCAGATGGGCCCAACCTAATCACAAAGGTCTCAAAACAGAAAGTTTCCCGGTTCTAATCAGAGGCAGATGCGATCATGGAAGAATGGTCAGAAAAATGCAACCTTGCCAGCTGTGATGCAAGAAGGCCCTGAAGAGAGTCAAGGAATGTGGTGGCCTCTCGAAGCCGGAAAAGCAGAAGGCTTCTCCCCTAGGCCTCCACAAGGAACACAGACCTTGCCACACTTTGTCTTCGCCCCGTGAGAGCTGCTTCGGGCTTCTAATTCACAGAATGCAAGACAAGAAATTTGTGGTGTGTTGAACCACTAAGTTTGTGGCAATTTGTTAAGGTCATAATAGAAAACTAATATACATATCCTCCATTTTTCTTACCCAGTGGAAATTAGGTCATTTGCACAAGTAAATTTGATGTTTAGTTTCTTCTGCCACTGTTTTATCTAAATCACTTATTTTTTATGTCACCATCAGACACTAAAAGAGATCATAAATGGAGAATTTTGTCATGAGGCAAAATTTTGGCTTCCAAAAATGAAAGCATCCTGTCAGAATATGATCACCTATTTAACATCAAGGTCTCTAAAATATGTTTCTATCATAAAAGCATTTTAAATGGCTCCAGTCACCTATGGGGTTCCAGAATCTTCATCTAAGAGCTTGTGCTAATGCTAATGCACATTGCTGGCACTGCTAAGATAGTAACTTCAAATTGGTTAACAACAGTTAAGAAATCAAATACCCAGAGAAGATGAACAATAACCAATTTATAGGAACCCTTGAAAAAAAAATTATTTTGTTTATATCCTCTTTCTAGACTTTTTAAAATAACATTGAAAACTTTAAATGTTGCATTTTCACAGTAATTCAAATAGGATTGTGACATTTACAGTGAATGAAAAGGAATAAGCAAGCTTTACTTTTTGCCATAGTTGCTGTCAAAGGCTTCTGCTCCGTGATTCCATAACCAGGCTGCAGAACAACCCTTGAACTTCATAAAGGAGGCAGCTTCACTAAGGGAACACCATCCACAGGGAAGTATGGACGCTGTGAATCTGAAATCTCAAACCTAAGAAACTGAGCAGTGGCTCAGGCCTGTAATCTTAGCACTTTGGGAGGCCAAGGTGGGCGCATCACTTGAGGTCAGGAGTTCATGACCAGCCTGGCCAACATGGTGAGATCCCATCTCTACTAAAAATACAAAAATTAGACAGGCGT
The DNA here is from genome assembly GCF_000951035.1 of Colobus angolensis palliatus. NCBI lineage: Eukaryota > Metazoa > Chordata > Mammalia > Primates > Cercopithecidae > Colobus > Colobus angolensis. The sequence continues at coordinate 9,908,092 of NW_012115154.1, read as the reverse complement.
GCTGGTGCAGGCCTGTAATCCCAGCTACTCGGGAGGCTGAGGCAGGAGAATCGCTTGAACCTGGGAGGCCAAGGCTGCAGTAAGTGGAGATCGCACCATTGCACTCCAGCCTGGGCTACAGAGAGAGATTCTGTCTCAAAAAACAAAACAAACAAAAACCTAAGAACCATGTTTTACTGAAATGATAAATGACATCAGTACCCCAAAAGCTGATGTTGTTCAATAACAAAGATTTTGAGGAGCCTCACCCCTTGTGAAATCCAGCACAAGTCAGCCCAGTCCCCATTGGCTTAAGTGACTCTGCTCCCCTGTGCCAGGTGGCAAAGGGCGTTGTGCAACCTTCTCTCCCTCCGCACCCAGTATTCAGAAATATTCATGTTTTTTTAATGACTCCCCACAGGAAATAACACACATTCATGTTTCCCTTTCTTCTTGTGTCCCTCCCCATCAAATGCTCTCACTGAATCATTCTAACATCAGTAACAACAACAAAAATACACTACAAGATGAGGTAAATTCAGGGTACAAACTAGCAAAATTCTTGAAAATAATTAACATGTCACTAACTCCTTACAGCTTATTGGATAATTTGCATTTATAACCTTATATACAATGAAGAGGTAAAACACTGAACCCACAGTAACCTCTGGATAACAAAATAATAAAAGGTTCCTCACAGTAACCTGGGCATTGTCACTGACCCTCCCTCTGGACTGTGCTGACCCCTAGTTCAATTTGCACAGGGCCCTAGGAAGGCAGCGTCCAGCCTCTCCCGACTGTGCTCCCCCCGGCCACTGCTTTCAATGCTTTCCTTTAGTAGACTAATTACCTTGTACCTCCAATCTCTCCTACAAACTCAGCCTGTGGATTTTCCTGCACAAGCCCTCTATGTTTCTATAAAAGCTGCAATCCCATCTCTATATCCTGCCCATTTCCAGGCTCCTCCTCTACCAAGAAGGACAGGTCTCCGAAAGGCAACAGGCTCCTCTGGGTCATTAGTAAAGAACACCACCCTTGCCACAGCTCAGCCACACTGATTTCCATGGACCTACCTGAAAAGACAATAGCCCCGAATATGCACAAGAATATGGGGTAGCACCTTAGATCATTTTCTTCCCTAAGTTCTTTGTTGCTAGAAGTAAAATTCTGATTACTAGCTTGTGATTAAACATATTATTAAAGATTTCAGCTCTTCTAAGTTTATTAATTCTGCTTATCAGAATGCTATTCAAAATCAAAAGATTTTGTGATTGTTAATTCCCTGAATTTAATGTGCCAAATGGAATATCCTGTCAATGCCACCTGTGAGAGAGCCAGAATATGTACCAATTTTGATATTACAAAAGAAAATCTCATTATAATCACACTTAACTTTGGGCCGGGCATGGTGGCTCACGCCTGTAATCCCAGCACTGTGGGATGCCGAGGTGGGTGGATCACCTGAGGTCAGGAGTTCGAGACCAGCTTGACCAACATGGTGATACCCCGTCTCTTCTAAAAATACAAATTTATCCAGGCATGGTGGCACATGCCTATAATTCCAGCTACTTCGGAGGCTGAGGCAGGAGAATCGCTTGAAGCCAGGAGGCAGAGGTTGCAATGAGCCGAGATCGTGCCATTGAACTCCAGCCTGGGCAACAAGAGTGAAACTGTCTCAAAAAACAATTCATACTTAACTTTGTTTAATATCAAAAACGGTGTTAACCATCTTGATCTTGCTATCTGAACCTGACTATTCCTAAAAATCAAACACATCCTCAAAGAAAAAAGATTTCTCCTGTTGAGATAGTCTGATGATCTATAGCAAGCGCTCAAAACTATCTCAACAAAGAAATTTCAAAAATGTTTCAGTAACGTCAGCATTGTCAGAATAAAAGACAAAACTTAAAATTCATAGAGCAACTACCTTGTACCAAATACTATGGCAGTTGTTTTCATAAACCTTTAATCTTTGTAACAACCTTGCAAAGTAGGCATTATTAGGTAACAAAATATTCTCATTTTACAGATCAGGAAGCCAAGACTCAGAGAAGGAAAGTGACGTGCCCAAAAACACAGAGTTACTAAGTGGTAGTGTCAGAGGCGTTTGAACCAGAGTGACTCCATCTTGAGTAGGGGCTGTGTAAAAAGAGGCTGAGACCTACTGGGCTGCATTCCTAGGAGTTTGGGCATTCTAGTCACAGGATGAGACAGGAGGGTGGCACACAATACAGCTCATAAAGACCTTGTTGGTAAAACAGCCTGCATTAAAAACAAGCACCAAAATCCACCAAAACCAAGATGGTGATGAGAGTGACCTCTGGTGTCCTCACTGCTCATTATATGTTAATTAGAATGCATTAGCATGCTAAGAGACACCCCTACCAGCACCATGACAGTTTACAAATGCCATGGCAACATCTGGAAGTTACGCTATATGGTCTAAAAAGGGGAGGAACCCTCAGTTCTGGGAATTGCCCATCGTTTTCTGAAAAAACTCATAAATAATCCACCCCCTGTATAGCATATAAGCAAGAAGTAACAAGTATAAGCACCTGAGTGGTCCATGCTGCTGCTCTGCCTATGGAGTAGTCATCCTTTTACTATTTTACTTTCTTTTTTTTTTTTTCGAGGCAAAGTATCGCTCTGTCCCCCAGGCTGGAGTGCAGTGGTGCTGTCTTGGCTCACTGAAACCTCCGCCTCTCAGGTTCAAGTGATTCTCCTGCATTAGCCTCCCGAGTAGCTGGGATTACAGGTGCACGCCGCCACACCCAGCTAATTTTTATATTGGTTTCACCATGTTGGTCAGGCCAGTCTTGAACTGAACTCCTGACCTCGTGATCCACCTGCCTTGGCCTCCCAAAGTGCTGGGATTACAGGTGTGAGTCACTGTGCCTGGCCTACTATCTTAATAAACTTGCTTTCACTTTACTCTGTGGAGTTGCCATGAATTCTTTCTTGTGCAAGATCTAAGAACCCTCTCTTAGGGTCTGGATCAGGACCCCTTTCTGCTAACAGTAGAGTCGGAATTCAGACCCATGCCAGGCTGTCCCTAAGCAGATGCTTTTTCTTCTAAACTTCAGACAATATACTCAATGGGCAATTACTCATTTAGTTGTATGTTTTACAGCACATTTTTTAAATTGCATAGTCTCATCTAATATAAATTTTTCAATTTATATTCACATAATATTTTTTAAAAGGTCAGGTGCAATAATGCTTCTGAAGGTAGTTGTTGAAACAAACTCATTTAACACAAAGTGCTGCCCATGGCACACAAATAGATTTGGTCCTGCCCTGAAGAAGCTTAGGATCAAGTGGCAAAGAAGAACAGCTCTTGGTAAATATTGGTGGCATAGTAAAACGTGTTTCTTGATAAATAATATGCCAGGCACTGTGCTGGGTGTCTTGGACACGCTTGTGAATAAGCCCAACATTCCCTGTCCTAGTGAAGTTTATAGTTTAGTAGGGAACAATGACAATTCACCAGGCAATCATGATGTAATTTCACTTTTAGGTAATCCATAAAAGGGGCACATAATGGGGGCATCTAACCTAGTTTTGACAGAATTAGAGGCTTTTTACAGGATATGACATTGAAGCTGAGATCTAGGGGAAAAATAAAAAGTAGCCAAGCAAAAATAGGGAGTAGAATCTAGGCAAGAGAAATAGAATGTCAAAGCCTGCAAGTGCTATAACGTGGCCAATTTAGGAAAGAGAAAGTAGTTCAGGACAGCTGGAGGCCACACGCCATGGGAGAAGCCAGGCAAAGGCCAGGTCACCATGGACATTTTCAGCTATTTAAGTAATTTGGGTTTCTCCTAAGGGCCATAAGGAGTCATTAATGGGTTTTAAGAGAATTGATGTGACCAGGTTTACATTTCGGAGGGATTACTTCTGGCTGCAGTGTGTGAAGAAGGCATTGGTCAGAGGTAAGACTGAATCTAGTGAAACCTCAGAGGCTCCCTCAGTGACAGTCAGTGATGATGACTGGAACTAGGATTGTGGCAGAGGGGGCACAGAGAAGAGGACAGATTCAGCAGATATTCAGGAGGTAAACTTGAGGGATGACTGGCGGGAATTAAAGAAAAGATGAGGGTTCAAAGATAGCGCCCACATCCTGCATTAAGCAATTGGTAGAAGGCAGTACCATTCACAGAGATGGAATGAAGTAGAAAAGTGCAGGTGAGAGGGAGAAAACTTAGCTTAGTTCTGGGTCTGTGTATCCGAGATGGGGTGAGAACCCAGGTGGAGGTGTCTAGGTGACAGTTGGAAATACAGGTCTTAAGTTCTGTATAGCAATCTTAGCTACATGCTAATAGAAGGAATGAGACTGGACATGATGATCTATACGAGTAGGGTGAAAAGTAGGAGGAAGAGATACCCTGATCATGGACAGCTGACAGAGAACACCAAATGAATCCCAAAATCACCCTGTACTTCATTTGAAAGTCAAAGGAAAAATCAGCTAGATAACTAAGGAAAAAGTTTTCCTTATCTTCCACCACTCCCCCTTGATGCTGCTGCTGCTCTTGGCAAACTGCATGTTTTGCTGTTCTTAAGAGACACAACAAACTACATCTTCAAGGATTTCATCATTTTATCCCTTCCTTTTTAAAAAAAGCCAAGCACAATACAACCCACCACACAAAAACTGCTTTACTTATCTTCCTTCCTAGATTATAAACTTCTTGAAATCATGGATAATTCACCATTTTCTCATCCACAGCCCACAGCACACTCTCATAGATACAGGGTACTTGGTAAATACTTGTTTAATAAATAAGTGGCAAATGTTTGAACAGGAGAGATTGACTCACTGTGCTCAGACAGGCATGCTTTGTCCTGCAGGAGAAACTGAAGGTTATTCTTCGTATGAGGATTTGGCATTCTGAAAGCACAGATGAGTGGGGATGGTTCTCCAGTGTGATGATCACCAAAGGGCAAGGGTAAGAGTCATTATTGGTGTAGTACAGGATGAAAAACCAAAAAATTCCAAATGCACAAAAACGTTACCAGATCAAGAAGCTCCCAGGGTGTGTGGGTGTGCAGAGTGTAATGGAAGGAGTACCCTCTAAAGAAGCTAAGTGGGGAGTTCCTTTTGACACACCAAGAAGCACCCCAAGAACTGGCCCTGTAGCTAGAAGAACTCTGAGTGTGGTCATCAGAAAATTCCAGATTACTAATGAGTCAAGAATCTGAATGTGAACCGAAGACCTCATTTCCAAGCCAACCAAGACACTATATAAATTCTAAGCTCATGTTTTTTCCACTACACCACGCTGTCTTCTGAGAACTGAAGTTAAATAGAATTTAAAAGAGGTGCTACAAAACGTAGTCATATCAAAAAGGGTCCCTGCAGATCTGCTCAGTATTAAAATGCAGGTTCTTTGACAGAAAGAAATTAGAAGGCTCCGGATTAGAAAAGGAAAAAAAAATCTGCTGATGACACTCTGCCTGAGGCTTGAAAAGAATAAGAACACGCCTGCTACTATAGGTAATGGGATGCTCTCAACTTATTCCAAGCCATAAATATTTTATTTATTACTTTAGGACTGCAAAATACGATAAGTTGTTATTCCAATAGCAACTTTACATGGAGAGAAAAACCACATCGATCCATTCTATTTCCCAAAAAGAATATTTCCCACTACAGTCTAGAGGCAAATTGTACAGCAATTTCTACCACCAGCTTTTCCCTTGGTGCATGCAAACACAGTCTTTGCTTTAAACAAAATAGATTTCAAGTTTAGATGTTTATAACAATCACTTCAAGTTATCCAGGCTTCCTAGAATAATTAATCATGATATTGCCAGTGGCTATGCCCATGGTTGCCCATGGAGCAATAGAAATGAAAGAAATGGAAGCAAAGACAAAAATGAATCTTAAAAGCGTGTGCAGAAGGAGACAGCTTTTCTAAACTATACATGGCATAGCCCTCCCCATATCCCGGACTCCCTACCCAAACAGATAATGGCTGCACTGAACCTTTGTCATATATGGGAAAATAGTGACCAGCTCTGCCTTTCTGACAGAAAGACAGCTGATCAAGCAGGAGGAAATGTATTTTGCTAAGGCAGAATGCTTGATCTTTTGGGCCGACAGAATCTCCATTTGGATAGAAGGTACTCAGTTTAACAGGTCAGAAAACCAAGGCAACAATGAAAATGTTAATGATTTTTAAAAGGATTTTAGGGCCTACCAGTCTGGTCTTCCCCATTTAACCAAAGGTTATCTCTTCTTGTTCTCCAAACCGCACTATCATGTACTACCTGCTACCAAAGAAACTTGTATATTCTCATCTCTCCCAAGCCCAATGCAAGAAAGAAGTTTTCTAATGTAATGAAAGCATAAAGGAAGAAATCCTATTGATAACCATATATTAAGTGGTGACTGTCTTCATTTCAATGCCCCTTATAGTGCTTAGAAGATATGAGTGAAAATAAGGGCCACAGAGGCAATCACATTAAAATTTCAACATCTGCATTGCTGATGGTGAAGTTTAGCAAAAGAAAAACAGCTAAAAATTCTACTATCAAATGCAAAGGACAAATGTACAGCACTGCCTCCTATAGTAAAAAGTATACCAACTTGCGTTCAGGAATTTTTAGGTCAAATGTGTGAACCCAAAATATCTGAGACAGGTCTCAGTCAATTTGTTTATTTTGCCAAGGTTAAGGACACAGCCATGACACAGCTTCAAGAGGTCCTGAGGACTTATGCCCCAAATGGTCGGGGTACAGCTTGCCTTTATACATTTTAGGGAGACATAACAGCAATCAATACATTTAAGATTTACACTGAGTGTCAGGTCTCTGAGCCCAAACTAAGCCATTGTATCCCCTGTGACCTGCACGTATATATACATCCAGATGGCCGGAAGCAAGTGAAGAATCACAAAAGAAGTGAAAATGGCTGGTCCCTGCCTTAAATGACGACATTCCACCACAAAAGAAGTGAAAATAGCTGGTCCCTGACTTAACTGATGACATTACCTCGTGAAATTCCTTCTCCTGGCTCAAAAGCTCCCCCACTGAGCACCTTGCAGCTCCCCACCCCTGCCCACCAGAGAACCCCCTTTGACTGTAATTTTCCACTACCCACCCCATCTCCCTTCGCTCTCTTTTCAGACTCAGCCCACCTGCACCCAGGTGATTAAAAAGCTTTATTGCTCACACAAAGCCTGTTTGGTGGTCTCTTCACATGGACACGCGTGAAATTTGATGCCGTAATTCAGATGGGGGGGGGGACCTCCCTTGGGAGATCCCGTCCTCCTGCTCTTTGCTCCGTGAGAAAGATCCACTTATGACCTCGGGTCCTCAGACCAACCAGCCCAAGGAACATCTCACCAATTTTAAATCAGGTAAGCGGCCTCTTTTTATTCTCTTCTCCAACTTCTCTCACTGTCCCTCAACCTCTCTCTCCTTTCAATCTTGGCGCCATCTTTCAATCTCTCCCTTCTCTTAATTTCATATCCTTTCCTTTTCTGGCAGAGACAGGAGACGTGTTTTATCTGTGAACCCAAAACTCCGTCACCGGTCACGGACTTGGGAAGACAGTCTTCCCTTGGTTTTTAATCATATGGGGACACCTGCTTGATTATTCACCCATGTTTCAGAGGTGTCTGATCACGCAGGGACGCCTGCCTTTGTCCTTCACCCTTAGCGGCAAGCACCGCTTTTCTGGGGGGCAAGCACTCCCCACCCCTTCTCTCCATGTCTCCACCCTCTTTTCTCTGGACTTGCCTCCTTCACTATGGGCAACCTTCCACCCTCCATTCCTCCTCCTTCTCCCTTAGCCTGTGTTCTCAAGAACTTAAAACCTCTTCAACTCACACCTGACCTAAAACCTAAACGCCTTATTTTCTTCTGCAATACCGCCTGATCCCAATACAAACTCGACAATCGTTCCAAATAGCCAGAAAATGGCACTTTTGATTTCTCCATCCCACAAGATCTAGATAATTCTTGTCGTAAAACAGGCAAACGATCTGAGTTGCCTGATGTCCAGGCATTCTTTTACACATCGGTCCCTCCCTAGTCTCTGTTCGCAATGCAACTCGTCCCAAATCTTCTTTCCTTCCCTCCCACCTGTCCCCTCAGTCCAACCCCAAGTGTTGCTGAGTCTTTCCAATCTTCCTTTCTTATAGACCCATCTGACCTCTCCCCTCCTCCCCAGGCTGCTCCTCACCAGGCCGAGCCAGGTCCCAATTCTTCCTCAGCGTCCGCTCCCCCGCCCTGTAATCTTTCTATCACCTCCCCTTCTCACACCTGGTCTGGCTTACAGTTTCCTTCCACAACTAGCCCTCCCTCACCTGCCCAGCAATTTCCTCTTAAAAAGGTGGCTGGAGCTAAAGGCATAGTCAAGGTTAATGCTCCTTTTTATTTATCCAACCTCTCCCAAATCAGTTAGCGTTTAGGCTCTTTTTCATCAAATATAAAAAACCCAGCCCAGTTAATGGCCCATTTGGCAACAACCCTTAAGACGCTTTACAGCCCTAGATCCTGAAAGTTCAGAAGGCCGTGTTATTCTCAATACACATTACCCAATCTGCTCCCGACATTAAATAAAACTCCAAAAATTAAATTCCAGCCCTCAAACCCCACAACAGGACTTAATTAACCTCACCTTCAAGGTGTACAATAATAGAGTAGAGGCAGCCAAGTAGCAATGTATTTCTGAATTGCAATTCCTTGCCTCCACTATGAGAGAAACCCCAGTCACATCTCCAGCACACAAGAACTTCCAAACGCCTAAACCGCAGCAACCAGGCGTTCCTTCGGGACCGCCTCCCCCAGGAACTTGCTTCAAGTGCGGAAATATGGCCACTGGGCCAAGGAATGCCGGCAGCCCAGGATTCCTCCTAAGCCGTGTCCCATCTGTGCAGGACACCACTGGAAACTGGACTGTCCAACTGGCCCAAGGCTCTGAATGACTCCTTCCCAGATCTTCTCAACTTAGTGGCTGAAGACTGACATTGCCCAATCGCCTTGGAAGCCTCCTAGACCATCACAGATGCTTTGGATAACTCTTATAGTGGAGGGTAAGTCTGTCTCCTTCTTAATCAATACAGAGGCTAACCACTTCACATTACCCTCTTTTCAAGGGCCTGTTTACCTTGCCCCCATAACTGTTGTGAGTATTGATGGCCAAGCTTCAAAACCCCTTAAAACTCCCCAACTCTGGTGCCAACTTGGACTTCATTCTTTTATGCACTCTTTTTAGTTATCCCTACCTGCCCAGTTCCCTTATTAGGGGTAGGCATTTTAACTAAATTATCTGCCTCCCTGACTATTCCTAGGCTACAGCCACACCTCATTGCCACCCTTTTCCCCAGTTCAAAGCCTCCTTCACATCCTCCTCTTGTATCTCCCCACCTTAATCCACAAGTATAGGACACCTCCACTCCCTCCCTTTCAACTGATCATGCACCCCTTACCATCCCATTAAAACCTAATCATCCTTACCCTGCCCAATGCCAATATCCCATCTCACAGCACGCTTTAAAAGGATTAAAGCCTGTTATCACTTGCCTGTTACAGCATGGCCTTTTAAAGCCTATAAACTCATCCTGAGTCACCTGTTCTGTAACTGCCCTTCCCGCCAAACTACTCACCCACCACTCTGGCTGGTACCCCTGGTCTCTTTAAAATAGCAGGTCGAAATTAGCTTCGACGGTGGGGTCCAACCCTAGACAACAGGGGAACAACACAGCAGTAGGGGCTATCTGTGTCAGGAATAAGAACCCCTTCTCCTCCGTTGTTCAGGTGTGCTCTCACCATTGCTCCATCCACGAATCACACCCTTTTATAGAAGTAAAAATTGCCTTGCTGAGAAAATTAAATTTATATTCCAATGCTATTTCTTTGGTGGCACCAAAAATTTATTTATAATATTTTTGGTTTACAAAAGGCTCCTCTGAATGAATTTCTTTAGTTAGTGGTATATTTAACAAGGCAAGGATAAACATTTAATATAAATACAAAGCAAGCCAAGAGCATTTTTGTTCCAAGAAGTGGGGAGGCATTAAGGAAAGAAGGGAGAAGTCAAGTTCATAGTTAGCAAGTTCATTGTTCAGTTCAGCATTTAAATTGACAAAATACCTATTCCAAGGAATGAGGAATGAACCAACACAAACAGGGCTGCAGCATCTTGTGGCTTAATAAAGTCAATCCTCCCAGCAGCCTTTTGCCAAAACATGTTTTACCTCATTGCATGAGATTGTGATTCACCCCAGAGATATGAATTTGCCCACTGTTTAACATAGCTTCCAAATATTTGCAGCAATTTTCAGGTCTAAAATCCCTGTTTTGACTAATGTTATTTTTATTTTTTGTGAAAGTTTGAAAGCCCTACAAGCAGCCAGGCCAAAAAAAAAAAAAAAAAAAAGCCTTTGTAAAAGGCATCTAAGCCCAATTTCCAGTTCCTGGAAATCTAAATTTTTCAGATTGGAAGAGTCCTTAGAAATTATCTAGTCCAATGCTTGTCAACCTCTCCGCACACCCTGAAACCCCTGAAACAAATATATGACAATATCCCATTAGTAACAAAGTTCAATACAGCAATGATTCTCATTTGGGCACACACACAGAGCACATGTAATTATATAAGCTCAGGTCTCTAAGTGTCAAGTGATTCTCGTATGTTCACTTCAGCAGGATACTGTCATTTCCTTAGAGCTCCCAGAAAATAACTAATTGACCTAATCTGTAAAAGCATCTGGCCTGGTGATTTGCCCACTTAGACAGAAGTTACTAAAAGGCTTAGCCCTAGAACTGAAGTCTCCTCCTTCTCAACATGGCATTTTCCCCAATACTCTGCTTTTCTTCTGTTCTCTACAGACATTCTCAAATGACAAAAATGCAATCAAGAAATCTCTGTCCACTGTTTCGCCATATGTACTGGCAAATGCCACATTTACGGTCACCTCAGTTTATGATTTATCACTATAGTGATTACTGCTATTATTCTTTCCTTCTAGTGGGTTTAGGAAAAAGTCCAGCTAAACCTAACCCCACTTAAAATTCATTAATTCAACAACACTTAGTAGCCAAAGACTCCACCTCTGCCCTGCATGGGAAGGCCTCACCTAAAATAACTTAAAGAATCTAATAACTTCACCTAAAATAACAGCTAAAGGCTGCAGTGAAGCTCTAGTTTGGTACCTATTCTTTCTCACTCCCTGAAATACAGTATAGAAATCCCAAAACCACATCTTCCCTTCTTCTCAAATCCCAACCACTGTACTCTACACTTCTATGTGCTCAGGTGGAACAAGCTACTACTTGTGAATACTTCAAGTACCTTCTAATTTCTCAGATTTTCTCCACACAATTTGTTGCCTCTCCAGTTCGGGATGGGAAATGACTTAATGAAAAATGGCATCGCCTGGAGGCTTCTCTCACATAACTAAGCTAATCATTTTGGTCTGTTGTGTAGAATTTTTCATTAACCAGAGGATGGTTCTGCAGTTTATCCCCTCATTCTATTGACCAAGAGAAATGGAAGTGGAGGAAGCCTGTCTTCATAGCTCACTTTTCTCCTGTTAGAACATGAAATTTTTCTATTTTCACTCTCTTATCCTAGCCTCAGGTCTCCATAAGATACCAGTTTCTGTTCCTAATATTCACAGGAGCCCACGTTAGTCAGCTGAGTTCCATGGGCACTGGGGAGAAAGTTCTGCCTCTGACTGGCTGCTATGTTTATGCTGAAGTCCGGACTGTACCACCATTAGGCAAAGCTCTGGCTACCACTAATGGGCATCCTTCTCTGAGCTTCTACCACCAGCCATTTTTTCAATGATTTCTACCCCTAATTCTCATAAGCACTGACATTCTTTCACGGTCCAGTCACTTCTTCCATTTTTCTGCTCTTTTTTTCATTTATTTGCTTCCATCCAACACTCCAATTTAAATACTTTATGCCATATACTGTTCTTCCATATACTGCATAACATTATCTTTACTAGGCAACCAAATTACTAGTTCTTTCTGTGCCATCGGCCATTATATAGTTGCATATACAATTATAAACAAATATATATATTGAGACTCAATTTCATACAAGGTACTCAAATCTATTTACATTAAAAAAAAAAAAGGAGAGAAAACAGATTGCATAGAGATCTTGACAGCTGCTTTAGAAGAAAGAATAGGATGAGAGAGTCCCTGTGTCCCTATGTCCCTCTGCCTCACAAGTTGTTCTCTATAAATAGCATGCATGAAATGATATTTACTTTGGGTTCCGGGATACATGACAGATCTGGACAACGTCTGGCCTATAAACACATAAAGTTAGCAGCTAGTACTGTCAGTCTTTTTGCTGTTCTGGGATATGAAATGTTTGAGGTGTCAGTTACTATCTACAGAGGGGCTAGTTTTAGCATCAGCTGGATTATTCTCTCTGTAACGCTCCAAACATCTAAAACCACTGATATAAACTCCCTTAAAAGGATGTGAAATCAACAAAACAGAATATAAATTACATATATTGGCTGCCCATCTCAGCCCACCACTCCCAAGACAGAGGGGAGGAAGCAAAATAAATATATAGATTTTTTTTTTAAAGAAGAATTCTGTTTTCTGGATAATCTAACAAAAGAGTTGAAAGAAAGGAAATATAATTAAACTTCATTGTACTTAAAATACAAATTTAAAAAGGTTCCCCTATTCCCTATCAAATCTGGGCTGACAGGCATGTTATTTAATTGCCCATAAATGAGCTTCCTTAAATAGCACCCATTAATACCCCAATTTCAGCATCAGCCTGTGCACAGAGAGAAAAAGATAAACTTTGAAATGGCTAAAAAGCAAAACAAACTGCTTTCTTAAAATGTCAGCAGAATCTGAAATGATGAAAAGCCATGAGGGGGAACAAAACCTTCCTACCTTCAGCTGTGGATGAAGCAGCCAGGCCCCAGACCACTGACTGCAAAGTCAGAGTCTAATCTGAACTGATGTCAAGGTAAGACATCTGCTTTGTCAGAAACACCAGAGATACTGAAAAATGGAGCACAAACCATTATTGAAACCATAATCTGCACCAAAAGCAAATCTATGTTTCTAGTCAAGGGTGGCTCATGCATAATTTACCCCTGGCATCCAACACATTTCCTCCCCGGAGAGCCTGTCAGGGTCTCAAACTCAACGTATCTAAAACAGAATATAATATCTCCTCCTTAAACCAATTTTCTCTCTGGCAACTTTCTTATTTCTATATCACCAATTATCCTAGTCTTGAAGCCAAAAAAAATTATTTCTACTGCCTTCCTCTCCTTCAGTCACATGCCCAGTCAACTACCTAGTAATAATAACAACTAGCATCTTTTTAGGGCTAACTGTAAGCTGAGCACAGTACCAGGCACTTGACATACCTATTTACTCCTTGCAACTAACCTGCCAAACAGGTGTAATTATTCCCATTACGCTTATAAGGAAACTGAGGTTCAGAGGTTCAGGTGGTTAAGTAACTTGATAAAGGCCACATAGCTAGTAAGCAGCAAAACCCAAACCAGAGACACCCCCCGTCTTTGGCACCCATGCTCATGTATTATTCACACTATCACAGTCTCATACCCACCCATAAGTTCTTCCATCCCTAATGCCATCACTCTGGTTTAGGCCTTTATTACTTTTTGTGTAAACCTTCAGACTTTTTTCCTTCAAATGTATCCTGTTTTCCTTCAAATGTTCACTGTTCCCCAAATAGTACAGACTTCCTCTATCCAAAGCCTTCCATCAACTGGATTTTCCCCCGTCCTCCTGAAAACATGCAACTTCACAGTCAAGTCTAATTCTTTGCCACTCTCCAAAAATATGGAGTGAATTCCCATTTTCTGCTTATAATTAAGTAATTTATATCACCTAGAACACTGTCCAACTCATTCTGCAGGGCTCAACTCAAATGGTATCTTTGTAAAGATGCTTTCTCTGAGAGGAGGGAAACGACTAAAGAAGAAGAAAAGAAGTGTTATTTCTGTTTGAGAGCTTTCTTTCTGTCAGGCATTGTTCTAAAAAAAATCTGCATGACCAGTGAAATGGGTACAACTATTATCTCCAGTTTACAGATAGAGAATTGAAGCATAGAGCAGTTAAGTAACTAGCCAGGATCACTTTGCTGTGTAAAGTCAAGATTCAAATCCATATTATTGGGCTCTAGAGGCCCCTTTCTGAACCATTTTACTCTAGTGAACTCTAAGAAGTGATCCTTCTTAACTTTCATGGATGGGTCAAGCTGATCACATTGGAATCTACTGATCAATCTTAGTATCACCAAAAACAGGACACCTAGACAATACATGCCTCTTAAAGTTATACAAGTAAGCAATTCACCACAGGCCTATAAGCATCCTTGCCAAATAAACTGCACTGGAATCTAATTATGGCTCCCCTCAGTGCTTCTCAAACTTTAATGAGCAAACACATCATCTAGGGATCTGGTTAAAAAGCAGATTCTGACTCAGTGGGTTAGGATGGGGCCTAAGAGTCTGTATTTCTAAGAAGCTCCCAGGAGACGCTTATGCTGCGGGACCACACTGTGAATAGCAAAGCTCCAGAATATGGATCTAATCACCAGCTGACAAGACACAGGAGGGATAGAGGAACAAATTAAGCAACTCATGGCTGGGGCTAGAACACAGTGATGAGGCACTTGCCTCAAGGGCAAAATTTAAGGGTGTGCCAAAAAATACAGTAATGGAGATAAATACTTTAATATGTATTTTCCAAAATCAAAATGAATGCAAAAAAATTATAATGAATATAATAACACAATTTTAAATAAAGTCAGGGCAAATATCACTGGTTTTTCTTCTTGCCTCAGGCTCCCATATGGCTCTGCACAGCTACACAGAAGCTATCTGCCCAGTTGAGGGTATGAAATGTTCTACAGGGCAAATGTAGACCTAGTTTCTAAAACATGTAAATATTATCAAAAGAAGGGGAATTGTAGTTTAAGAGACTTAAGAGACAGAAACTCATTTTGATATTCATTGGAACAAAAAGCACTGTAAAACAGACAACGTGGAGACAATAAGAAAAATAGAAACACAGACTGAATATTAGATAATATAAAAGAATTATTTTTGTTTTTTCAAGTTCATGATAATAATGACACTGTGATTTTTTTTTAAGTCCTTACCCACTGGAGTAAGGTATTGCAGTATTTATGGGTAAAATGATATAATATCTGGGTTTACTTTAAACTACTCCAGTAAAAAAAAAAAAAAAAAAAAGTAGAGGACATAGATGAAACAAAATTAGTGAAATGTTGATATCTGCTATAGCTGAGTAATGTTACTTAGAGATTCATTATACTATTCTCTAATTTTTATATGCTTAAGATTTTCATAATAAAAAGTTTTTTAAATTAATCTTTTTTTTTCTTTAGGCACCCTTAACATTTACTTTGTACCCCTCAAACAGAACATAGCACATAGTTGTGCCTTATATATCTCTAATAAAAATAGGTACTTTTTTTATTTTTTATTTTTATTTTTTTGAGATAGGGTCTCACTCTGTCACCCAGGCTGGAGTGCAATGGTGCGATCTTGGCTCACTGCAACCTCCACCTCCTGGGTTCAAGTGATTCTGCTGCCTCAGCCTCCCAAGTAGCTGAAATTACAGGTGCCCACCACCATGCCCAGCTAATTTGTTATATTTTTTGTAAAGACATGGCTTCATTATGTTGGCCAGACTGGTCTCGAACTCCTGACCTTGTGATCCGCCTGCCTCAGCCTCCCAAAGTGTTGGGATTACAGGCATGAGCCACCACTCCTGGCCTAAAATAGGTACTATTTTTAATATGTGCCAGGAGCAGTGATTAGTGTCACAATAATATTGTGACATATTGCACAGGTAAATAAAAGTGAAGTTTAACAGGCTAAATAACTTGCCCAACGTCACACATCCAGAAAGTGGCAAAGGCAAGACTTAAACCCAGACCCCACTGGCTCAGAAGCTCACACTCTGAAGCACTATGGTATAACAATTTCTCTTACACCAAATGGATTGTATGATAGAAGGTAATCTCAGTTTACAGTTCTTCCTCTCGCTCACAGTCCTAAGACACAGTGGCCATTTTGAGAGGTTAGGATCAGGACTATCTGGCTTTGTAGGATGGCTCTGATACCAGCTGTGTGACCTTGAGCAAATTACTTCATCCTGCTGCCCCTAACTTTCTTCATCTATATAGGGCTATTAATCTCACATGAGTCTGAGATTAATAACCATCTCACAGAGTTATAGGAAGATGAAATGAGTTAATAAATGTAAAGTGCTCAGAATTGTGCCTGGCACATGGCAATCACTGATTAAGTATCAGCTATTATTATTATTATTATTTTTGAGACAGAGTCCTGCTCTGTTGCCCAGGCTGGAGTGCAGTGGCATGATCTCGGCTTACTGCAGCCTCCACCTCCCGGGTTCAAGCAATTCTCCTGCCTCAACCTCCTGAGTAGCTGGGACTACAGGTGCACACCACTACACCCAGCTAATTTTTGTATTCTCAGTAGAGACAGGGTTTCACCATGTTGGCCAGGATGGTCTTGATCTCCTGACCTCGTGATCTGCCTGCCTCGGCCTCCTAAAGTGCTGGGATTACAGGTGTGAGCCACCATTATTAGTAGTACGTTCTCAATAAAACAGAATGACACTGAACACACCCCTCAGGCAAACTCATAATCATTTATTTTTACTACTTCTAAGAAACTGCTTTTGATCATAGAACTTGAAAGGTGGCTTGTACCAATGCTTAGAAAAGCCAATATACAGTAATCAAAATTAATGTTCCTATGTTTGGAGAAAGAAAGCTCCAATATTAATTAAAACGCTTAAACACAAGGACCAGGACCTTTGCTACAGTAACACACTTGCTTTGCAAGCTTAATGTCAAGGAATTTATGGTGTCTGTGGGATTTTAAAATCTCCAGGAAGGTACCAGGATCCTAAGCTGAGAAGCTAGATGCTCCATAGAAATAAATAGGAGGTGCCAGGCATGGTGGCTCACGCCTGTAATCCCAGCACTTTGGGAGGCAGAGGAGGGTGGATCACTTGAGGTTGGGAGTTCAAGACTAGCCTGGCCAACATGGTGAAACCCCATCTCTACTAAAAATACAAAAAAAATTTAGCCCGACATGGTGGCACGCACATGTAGTCCCAGCTATTAGGGAGGCTGAAGCAGAAGAATTGTTTGAACCTGGGAGGTGGAGGCTGCAGTGAACCAAGATCACGCCAAGATCACACCACTGCACTCCAGCCTGGAAGACAGAGTGAGACTCTGTCTCAAAAAACAAAAACAAAGAAAAAAAAAACAAAACAAAAAAAGAAATAAATGGGATGCCCCTGGGTCACAGGCCAAGGTGGGTAGCAGAACTGGTGTCAGAAGCACTAAGCCAAAGGAATAAACTGAGAACCATGTGCCAGAACTAAGCAGGAGCTAAGCTGTCGTTAACTGCTCAGCCATGGGAGTTAGTTGGGGAGTTTTGCCAAAGCTCACCAGCCAAAATGATGGGGAGACAGATCAGAGCTGGCAAGAGCGAGGACAAGGTCCACAGTGATACAGGAACAATCTGAGCCCAAAGCAGATGGAAAAGGCTTCTGACATGGCTTGCTGCTTTTAACCACGTATGGCAGGCCTCTTTTGTAGTTATGTTGAGTCAGTCTTAAAACTATACTTTTCCAAGCTGTCTTATTACATGTGAAAGGTGAAATAAATAAAAGGCTCAGACCTTAGACCGCCTGGCAGATCCACATCTCCCTTCCCACTGGCGGTCTCTGAAGTCCCTCACAACCCAGTCACCAGCGGCACCTGGTTTTAACTTCCACAGTGCTGAGTATGTATTATATCAGGTTTACTCACAATTACTAGCATTTATTGAACCCTTAAATCTAGCAGATAGGATGCTAACAGCTTTCCGGTTATATCAGTTTATCAATCCTTCAGTGACCCAATGAGATATTGTTATTATCCCCATTGCACAGATGAAGAACCTAAGACACAGGGTCACATTGCTAGGAAGCGTCAGTTCAGTCTGACTCCAGAGACAACTTTTTTACTCCACTGCCTCCTTTCTTATGCTACCTTTTATTAGCAGACTCTTTGCTACTAAAAGGACCAGAAATGAGTGAGAGACTGTTGCAGGTAAACTGCTGACATGATAAACCGAACAACCTGGAACATAATCTTCCCCAGGGAAGCTGGAAAGCTTGGTAAAAGCAGTTGAAGAGGAATGAGCAATCCTTAAACTGTCTTTACTTTCAGCAAACAGGGTCATTTTCTCCTCTGCAATTGCTCTTCTGGAGTTGAGAGCAGTCCCTGCTGCTCTTGTCAACTGCTGCAACCTGCTGTGGGGAAATTATGCAGACGGGAAAAATATCACAGACTTCTTTTTCTTTGAAACTTGGGGGAAGGGAGAAAAAGAAGGGAGTGGAATTCTCAATGGAGAAAAAAATTATAACTACAGTAAAAATGGAATAGACCCTCCAAATAAATATCTGATATCAAAAGACAAACTAAGAGCAGTTATCAAAAGGGGTCAGATAAAAAGAAATTAAAATATGCAATTTTTCACAAATCTGTTACCAAAAAATATTTGTTTGCTATTCATACAAAATGTCAAGAGAAGCAGTATCTGGGCTAGAAAAATATGATGACTCTAAAATCCATATATCATCCCTGAAAACAACCATGTGGTTGTGATCCCTTAGAGTGTGCAGAATGAGAATGGAACATGAGGGACACCAACATTCAAAGCGGGAAGATATCTAAAGGTACCTAAAAGGATATGGGCCAAGAAAATCAAATGTGGCATGAAAAGTATCCCTTTCATTTAACGACTGAGAGGCCATTAATGACCTCATCAAGAGCAGGTTCAATCAAATGACAAGCCATTTTACTAAGCTTATTCTCAAATGGAGGTAGGACTGCAAGTGTGAGATACACTTCTGAGGATGGTGTCAACGGAAGATGAGAGCAGGTCACCAAACACATAGGAATGCAGACTTGAGTGAAGATGTATGAGCTAGGAAAGATTCTGACAAACAGAGGAGAGAGAAAGCGCAAGTCTGAGACTAAAGATGTAAGTGAGGAAATGGACAACCAATGGGAGGTGAAAGAACAGGAAGCGTCAGAGGGGCTGACCAGGAGGATGGCTGCCTCAGCCACTGAGACAGAAAGAAAGGATGTCAATATGCACTCTGGGGTAATTGCCCATGTTTTTCATATTCTCTTTGAACTAGGAGTTAGGTTGCCTAAGAATAAGTATAGAGAAGATAGAGTGGGTAAGGCAATTCGTGAGTATTTCAAAGTAAATTTTGTAGAAATTGAAAGAGTAACCTATGAATTTAGGGTATAATTTCCTTCAGAAGGACTCAACAGCCTAGGTTTGTGAATTCTGAGTGGTCAGTCAATAAGGCTGATATTTGCCCTCTGCACACTCATCCTTTCATTCTTATTTGTTCCATCTTCCATAAGTAAAATGTGTGTCAAATGTCTTCTATGTACTGGGCCTACAGGACAACACTGAGCAAGACAAACAGCACCCCTGCCTGTACAGTCTTATGATATAACAGAAGAAACAAACAACAGAAAATCACTAATAGCAATGAATAATATATAGGAAGAGTTCATAGAACTATGGAGAAAATGTAAGAGGATTGTCTAATCCTGACTAGAGGGGACAAGGAAGGCTTGCTTAAAGAAATAACATTTGAGACTTGGAGGAATGATAGTTGCCTAAGGAAGAAGAGAAAGTCAGAGTGTTCCACGGAGAACAACATGTGCAAGGACATTCCAAGAAATCCAGAAAGAACATGTCACTTTGGAAGATAGAAAAGGTCCATGTGTTAAAGTATAAAATGTTGTAAGTCCAGAGATGTATGCAGGGGCCAAGCACATGTAGAGCTGGTAAGAATATTGTGCTTTGAGTCTCAAAGCAATAGCAATCTGTACTTACAAAGGATTACTCTAGCAACAGTGTCCAAAATAGATTAGAAACTGGCAAAGTAGGTGCCAGAACAGCGAGGAGGCCATTATTAAGGACCCAGGCAAGAGATGATAGTAGCATGGACAAAAGCCATGACAGTGAGGACAGGAAAAAGAAACTCAATACATTAAGAGATGTAGAGGGTGCAAAATCCTTTATAATGTATGACCTGGATGCAGGGAATGAAGGAGGATAAAGGATGATGCTTAAATTCCTAGTTTGGGAATTTTTTTTTTTTTTTTTTTTTGGAGACAGAGTCTCTCTCTGTCACCCAGGTGGAGTGTGGAGTGCAATGGTGTGATCTCGGCTCACTGCAGCCTCTGCCTCCTGGGTTCATGCAATTCTCCTGCCTCAGCCTCCCGAGTAGCTGGGATTACAGGTATGTGCCACCACACCCAGCTAATTTTTATATTTTTAGTAGAGATAGGGTTTCCCCATGTTGGCCAGGCTGGTCTCGAACTCCTGACCTTAGTTGATCTGCCTGCCTTGGACTCCCAAAGTGCTGGGATTACAGGCGTGAGCCACCACGCCTGGCCTAGTTTGGGAAATTGGATGGTGAGTGGTACCAATTACTGGGAAGGAACAGGTTTGGCAGGAAAGCTTTTTACTTTATTTTTCATCTGTTAAGTCTGAGGCAGCTGTGAAGCATCCAAATAGACAAATAAGTAGCTGACTGTATATACAGGTCTGGAATTCAAAAGAGGTCTTTATAGAGACAAAAATCTGGGAGATGGCTTCATATTGCTGGTAACTGAAGACATCATGAGTGATGAGATCATGCAGAAAGAGGATATAAAGTGAGAAGAAGGCCTAGGGCAGAGTTCTAGAGAGCTACTCCTCTAATACCTGAGTAGAAGGGAAGAGAAGAGTAACAAAGGAGGTTGAGCACGGTGGCTCATGCCTGTAATCCCAGCACTTTGGGAGGCAGAGGCGGGAGGATCACCTGAGGTCAGGAGTTCAAGACCAGCCTGACCAACATAGAGAAACCCTGTCTCTACTAAATACAAAATTAGCCAGGCATGGTGGCACATGCCTGTAATCCCAGCTACTTAGGAGGCTGAGGCAGAGGTTGCGGAGAGCTGAGATCATGCCATTGCACTCCAGCCTGGGCAACAAGAGCGAAACTCTGTCTCAAAAAAAAAAAGTAACAAAGGAGAAGAAGAAGAAACAGCCAGAGACAGAGGAGGAAAAACAGGATTTGGGGAGTCAAAAGACAAAAAAGTGAAGCATTTCAAGGAGAGTCAACAGTGTCTAAAGCTGAGTGGCTGATATGGTTTGGCTGTGTCCCCACCAAATCTCATCCTGAACTATAGTTTCCATAATCCCCATGTGTCATGGGAGGGGCCCAATAGGAGGTAATTGAATCATGGGGGTGGTTACCTCCACGCTGTGCTCATGAAAGTGAGTGAGTTCTCACAAGGTCGGATGATTTTATAAAGGGGCTTTGCCCCTTTTGCTCAGCACTTCTTGCTATCATCATGTGAAGGAGGATGTGTTTGCTTCCCCTTTTGTCATGACTGTAAGTTTCCTGAGGCCACCCCAGCATGTGGAACTGTGGGTCAATTAAACCTCTTTCCTTTATAAATTACCCAGTCTCAGGTATCTTTATTAGCAGTGTGAGAACAGACTAATACAGTGGTCAAGAGGAATGCAACATAAAACTGGTGAAAATGATTATAAGGAAAATTGGAGAGGATGTGGCATGAGTGGGAGATCGGAAAGCAGAGAGAACCTATTCAAAAAGTTTTATCAGCAGAGTGTGCTGTCATGCACCTATAGTCTCAGCTTCTCAGGAGGCTGAAGTGGGAAGATCACTTAAGCTCAGGATTTTGAGGCTGCAGTGAGTTATGATCGCATCACTGCGCTCCAGCCTGGGTGACAGAGCGAGGTCCCATCTGTAAACACAACAAAAACGAAAACAAACCTTTAGTTGTGAAAACGAGAGGAAATGAGAGATTAAAAAGCCCAGGAATGACGTGAAAAATGGAGTTGAGGAACGTATGATGTGTTGGATCAAGGAATCTATGATATGAAAAAGATGAAAAGCAAGGAAGAGTGATAGATTGGGAAGAAAACAGAGGAGCCAAGGGACAAGAAATCCTAATAACACTGAAGAGCAGAAGTAATGGAATGAAAAAAACTGGAATAATAGAAGGCCGTAATGACAGAATGGGATACTGAAGTTCCATATTTCAGAAGTGGAACAGGGGCAAGTGATAAAGTTTAGCATTCAACCAATGAGAAGGGGGTGAAGTTGGAAGAAGGTGGAGTAGTGGGTCAAAGTTGCAGATACAGGAGAAGTCAAGGAAAGTGGGGGTAGATTGTTAGGTAGGTCATCCACACGGACACTCAGGGTGTCCAGGAAGATAACAGGACTTAGAAAGAAAGTGACATTGATAAGCCAGGCACCAAAGCCTAAGCTGAATGTAACCAAGATTCCAGAAGGCTGGAATATTTATGGTTTTTTTAGATAGCCAGATATAAGGCTTCAAGGATGGAAGATGTATAAGATAGAAGATAAATGGTTTGGAACAGCTACTGAAGGGCCAGGAGAATCCCAACATCCTTACACCCCAATCCCATTTGAAAGGACAGAGATGGGAGCAAGATGACGGATAAAAGGCAGGGCTAATGTGCATTGCATCTCCCACCTGGACAGACAGAACAGTGTGTGGAGAATCACCCTGTGATCTTTTGTTCCAAGAACCACCACAGTAATGTACTAGGAAAACTGAAAGAATTCACAGATCCTTTGAAAGAAGCGACACGCTGTTGCAAATGCTGCAAGACAGACGAAAAACTGTGATTCCCCAAAGTGTGAGGGGGGAAAACCTGCCTCTGAACACACATCCCTACCAGGGAATTTGAAAATCCAGATCATGGGAGAAGGATTTAACCTTAACAGAGCTGGAAAAAATGTAGGGAACTGTGTGAAATAAAAAAGTAGAAGCAGCAGCAGGAAGAACCTTGTAGGCACACCCAGTCTCCAGCTCAAGCCCACAGATGCCATCCCCGATTATATTTGCAGGAGCCACCAACGTTGTGGGCAGACAAGTGTGGAGATAAGTGTGGCCTGAAAGCGTTGCCTGCTTTCTCATCGGGGAAGCTTATGACCTGGGGCAGGTCTGAGTTCTGCACACAGGCCGCCTGGATCTAAACTTGGCACTGTTAGCAGAGCACTCTGGAAGTGAGAACAGCCTCACTAAAACCGTGGGAGCTGGATGAGGCCTTTCACTACCAGCTATCCCCTACTTCCCTGGTGAACTATACGGCACAACAGAAGCAGCCATAATAGCCTCTGGAACATAACCCCACTGGCCTGAGAACCACCTCCCCATACCCCACAGTGGCCACAGCAAGCCCTCCCCAAGGACAGTCTTAGCTCAGACCCACCTAACCCTGCCCCTACCTGAAGGTATTTCTCTATGAGCCCTGGTAGCTGAACACAAAATATAGAAACTCTTGGGAGCTTTATGGCCCCACCCATCACCTGAGAAACCAGAATACTTGCCCCAACTTAGGGCAAGTTCAAATCCCACTATTACTACCACAGTTGGTGTTCTCTTGCAAGTGCCACCTCCTGGCTGAAGGTCAAGCAACTCAGGCCATTACCACAACTCATAACAGAGTAACACTGCTACCAGGAAGGAGAAAACAACAGCTAACACCACTGCCTGCAACATCCTGGCTAACCAAAGGTCCCGAGTCTATCCATGTGACAACTTCACTACTTGCATAACCAGCATTCAAGAAAGCCAGCACACTAAACCTATCTACAGCCAAGGATCCTCACAAAGTCTACACCATTCACCTGCCACTTCCACCAGAGCAGGTGCTGGTACCCATGGCTGACAGACCTGAAGATGGATTACATCACAGGACTCTTTGCAGACATTCCCCAGCACCGGCTCAGAGCCCGCTATCCCTGCTGGATGGCTAGATCCAGAAGACCAGTAACAATCATTGCACTTGGGTTCTCAGGAAGCCCCATCCCTAGGAGGAGCAGGAGAGCACGACATCAAGGAATCACTTCATGGGACAAAAGAATCTGAACAGCAGGCCTTGAGTTCCAGATCCTTCTGCTTGTGGGTAGTTTCTCACAGCACAGACAAAATTGCAGCACTGGATGCAGTAGGGAAAGTTTGCACCTAAACCCCAACAGGCAGGCAGCTTCTGATCACATAGGGCCTTGGAGAAGAGGTCCTTGTTCCCTACTGGCACTCCACTGCAGAGGAACTCAAACAAATCAGCAAGAAAAAAGCAAATAATTCCATCAAAAAGTGGCCTAAGGACATGAATAGACAATTCTCAAAAGATATACAGATGGCCAACAAGTATATGAAAAAATGCTCATTATCACTAATTATCAGGGAAATGCAAATTTTAAAAAAATGAGATACCACCATACTCCTGCAAGAATGGCCGTAATTAAAAAATTAAAAAATAACACATGTTGGCATGGATGTGGTGAAAGGGGAACACTTATGCTGCTAGTGGGAATGTAAATTAGTACAACCACTATGGAAAACAGTATGGAGATTCCTTAAATAACTAAAAGCAGAACTACCATTAAATCCAGCAATCCCACTACTGGATATCTACCCAAAGGAAAAGAAGTCATTATATGAAAAACACACTTGCATATGCATGTTTACAGCAGCAAAATTTGCAACTGCAGAAATATGGAACCAACTTAAATGCCCATCAACAAGAGGCTAAAGAAAAGGTGGTATATATACACAATGGAATACTACTCAGCCATAAAATAAAATGAAATAATGGCACTTGCAGCAAACTGGATGGAGTTGGAGACCATTACTCTAAGTGAAGTAACTCAGGAATGGAAAGCCAAACACCATATATTCTCATTTATAAGTGAGAGCTAAGCTATGAGGACACAAAGGCATGAGAATGATATAAGGGACTCTGGGGACTCAGGGGGAAAGGTGGGAGTTGAGTGAGGAATAAAAAACTACACACTGGGTACAGTGTACACTGCTCCGGTAACAGGTACACCAATATCTCAGAAATCACCAGTAAAGAACTTATCTACATAACCAAAAACCACCACCTGTTGCCCAAAAACTATTAAAATAAAATGTGTAAAAACCACAATAATAAAATGACCTGATTGGGGAAAAAAAAAAAAAAAAGAAGAAGAAGAAAGGACAAGGCAGCTTCCACTCAAGAAGACGACAGGGTAAGACTTTCTCATGGTAAAAACAAGTTTGGTATAAAGAATGTGAGCACTGTTCTGTGAAAAGGTTGGGGATATATAGGCAAAAAAAAAATGGGGGGAGGGCAACAAAAGGAAAAGCATCACAGCATAATAAAGGCCATATATCATGAGCCCACAGCTAACATCATACCCAATTTTGCAACACTGGAAGTTTTTCTTCTAAGATCAGGAATAAGACAAAGATGTTACTCACCACTTCTACTCAACATAGCACAGGAAGTTCTAGCCAGAGCAATGAGGCAAGAAAAAGAAATAAAGGTATCCAAATTGGAAAGGAAGAAGTAAAGTTATCCCTATTCACAGATGACATAATCTTATATATAGAAACCCTAAAGATTCTACACCAAAAAAGAAAAAAAAAAAAAAAAGCTGTTAGAACTAATAAATTCAGCAAAGTCACAGGATACACACCACACAAAAATCAGTTATATTTCTATATCCTAGAATGAACAATCTGAAAAGGAAATTAAGAACACAATCCCATTAACAATTGTGTCAAAAGAACAAAATACTTAGGAATAAACATAACCAAGTAGGTAAAAGACTTACATGCTAAAAACTACAAAACACTGCTGAAAGAAATTAAAGAGGACAATTAAATAAAAAGACATCCTTTGTTCATAAATTAGAAGACTTAATATTGTTAAAATGTCTATTCTACAAAGCAATGTACAGATTCAATGCAATCCCAATGACATTTTTTGCAAAAATAGAAAAAACTATCCCAAAATTCATATGGAATCTCAAGAAACCCCCAAATATCCAAAACAATCTTGAAAAAGAACAAGGATGGAAGCCTCATACTTACTGAATTTTAAAATATATTACAAAGCAACAGTAATCAAACCAGTGTGGTATTGGCATAAATACAGATATATAGACTAATGAACAACAGAGAACCCAGAAATAAATTCTCATCTATATAGTCAAATGACCTTCAACAGGGATGCCAAGACCACACAATGGGGAAAGGACAGTCTCTTCAAGAAATGGTATTGGGAAAACTAGATATCCATATGGAAAATAATGAAGCTAAACCCCTATCTTATATCATATAAAAAAATTAACTCAAAATCTGTTAAAGACCTAAATGTAAGACCCAATATAAAACTTCTGGAAGAACACACAGGGAAAAGCTTCATGACACCGGATTTAGCAATGGTTTCTTGAATATAACACCAAAAGCAGAGGCAAACAAAAGCAAAAGTAGACAAATGGGCCTTAACCAAACTAAAAACAATGTATATCAAAGGACACGATCAATTGTGTAAAAAGGCCAGCTACAGAATAGGAAACAATATATTCCAAATTCTATAATCTCACAAGGGGTTAGTATCTGGAATTCATAAAGAACTCTTACAAGTCAACAACAACAACAACAAAAAACTCAATTAAAAATGGAAAAAGGACTTGAACAGACATTTCTCCAAAGATTTTTAAATGGCCAACATGCATGTGAAAAGATGCTCAACTTCCTTAATCATTAGAGAAATGCAAACCAAAACCACAATGACATATCATCTCACACCCATAAGGATAGCCCATATCAAACAAACAGAAAATAATGAGTGTTGATGAGGGCGTGGAGAAACTGAAAACCTTGTACACTGTGGTGGGATTGTAAAATGATGAGCTACGATGGAAAAACAGTATGAAGGCTCTTCAAAAAATTAAAAATAGACTACCATATGATCTAGCAATCCACTTCTGGGCATATATCCAAAATAATTAAAAACAGGATCTCCAAGAGGTATCTGTATACTCAAGTTAATTGTAGCATGTTTCACAATAGTCAAGAGGTAAAAGTAACCAAAATGTCCATTGACAGATGTAAAGGCCATACCTCTTTAAACGTAAAGAATGTATCTTTACATTTAGAGATAATATAGGCCGGGAACGGTGGCTCACACCTGTAATCCCAGCACTTTGGTAGGCCAAGGCGGGCAGATCACCTGAGGTCAGGAGTTCGAGACCAGCCTGGCCAACATGGTAAAACCCTGTCTCTACTAAAAATGGAAAAATTAGCCAGGCATGGTGCACGCGCCTGTAGTCGCAGCTGCTTGTGGGGCTGAAGCAGGAGAATCACTTGAACCTGGGAGGCAGAGGTTGCAGTGAGCCAAGATCACACCACTGCACTCCAGCCTGGGTGACAGAGCAGGATTCCATTTCAAAAAAAAAAAAAAAAAGAAAAGGTAAAGATAAACATTATGGACATTATAAGTGAAATAAGCCAACCACAAAAAAATAAATACTATGTGACTCACTGACACAAAGTATAAAGTGGTCAAATTCCTAGAAACAGAAAGTAGAATAGTGGTTGTCAAGGGCAGCTGGGGTGGGGCAGGAATGGGCAGTTGTTCAATGGGTACAGAGTTTCAGTTTTGCAAGATGAAAAAGTTCTAGAGATTTGTTGAACAACAATGTGAATATACTTAACACCATCAAACTGTAGATTTACAAATGGTTAAGGTGAAAATGTTTATGTCCCGTGTTTTTTCACCACAATATTTTTTAAAAGGCTAAATAGTACCAAATCATGCAAGAGAACAGTCTGAGAAAAAGAAGAGCAATAAGACAACAGGAGTTTGCATTTGCGGCAGTAACATTGAATGTCAACGGTGGAGAAAGAGCAAAATGAGGCCTCCAGGCTGCCACCACAGTTCTGGCTCAAGCTGTTTCAGATCCAATTTAGAACAAGGCCTCCATTAGTCCTGAAGACTTAATGGTCCTTTTTTAAAGTCTCAAGGTTACATGGGCAAGAACTTATCACGGTTCCTCTAAAGACATCCTGAACAGAGTACACAGTTCCTCGAATCTTCACCTAGTCATAGAAACAGCAGGAATCCTCAGTGGGTGGGAATTTCCCCCGACTGACCTAGTCATGACCTAGATTGGATGCGCCTGCAAAGGGGCCTTGAGGACTCAAGTGTAGTTAGAAAAAGGAGAAGCCAAACATTCCATGCTCTATTTGTTAAAATATCTGCTCCACCCTTTTCTTAATTACAAATTTTAAACTTCTTACGTTTGCTCTTTTCCTTAGATGCTGGCTAATGGAATTCGAGCGTCTGGCCTTGACAATACTTAGAAAGAAAAGAAGGGGAATATATTCCAATTTTTCCACAGCTGCAAAAAAAGCAGACATCATGTTGTATCATAAAGTTATTCTCACAGTGGTGAACTGAGAGTGTTCACAAAATATCAATATGAATCTCTTTTCCAACGTGGAGACTTCTAGTTCAAGGAGCAATTGTTCTGTTTTCTGTTCAACAAAGCAGTCATTTAAGACATCTGGATTTTAGTTTGCTACATACTTAAAATGTAGTCCTTAATCTCCAAAAGACTGCAATTTGATTGGCTGCCGTCATAATTTGTATAATTTTTATACAAAAACTTATCTGTTTATTTAAATCTTATTACCATGTTAAACTAGAAGAGGAGCGTTGGCACTTTCTTCTCCCTCCATGCATGAAGACTAATAAAATCCATGACTCCTCTGAATTCTTTATTTAAACAAAAGGTTTGAAAGCCTACTTCTCATTTAAGTCAATGTAGGCTAATGGGATAGATGAGGATAGTCACAGGGGATAGAGGAACAAATTCAGTAAGTGTCCCTTGATGACACATCAAGAGACTAGAGTAAGAAACAGAAGGAATAAAACGCCAGGGAGACATGAGTTCCAGTCCTTGCTTACTACTGTGAAAGGAAAATAAATCTTGGGGCCCCAAAATCACTAAGCTAAAGAAAAAAAGTCAAGCTGGGAACTGCCTGGGGCAAAAGTGCCTCCCATTCTTTTTTTTTTGAGACAGGGTCTCACTCTCCCACCCAGGCTGGAGTGCAGTGGCCTGATTTCAGCTCATCACCCAGGCTCAAGCGATTCTCTTGCCTCAGCCTCCCGAGCAGCTGGGACTACAGGTGTGCACCACTACTGTCTGGCTAATTTTTGTATTTTTGGTAGAGATGGGGTTTCACCATGTTGGCCAGGCTGGTCTTAACTCCTGACCTCAAAGGATCCACCTGCCTCAGCCTCCCAAAGTGCAGGGATTACAGGCATGAGCCACCGCGCCCTGCCGCCTCCCATTCTATTCAAAGTCATCCCTCTGCTTACTAAGATAAACACATATCTGATTGTCTACTTGGGAGAGACCATTCAGAAACTCAAAAGAATGCAACCATTTGTCTCTTATCTACCTACGACCTGGAAGCTCCCTCCCTACTTTCAGCTGTCTCGCTTTTGTTTCAAGTTGTCCCACAATGACAAAAACATTGGTTTTTGTCCCAAGACCAAAACCAATGTTCATCTTACATATATTGATGTGTCATATCTCCCTAAAATGTATAAAACCAAGCTGTGCTCAGACCACCTTGGGCACATGTCATCAGGACCTGGTGAGGCTGTGTCACAGGTGCACGTCCTTAACCTTGGTAAAATAAACTTACTAAATTGACTAAGCCCCATCTCAGATTTTTGGTGTTTACACTACTAACTTGGGAAAGGACTTCACTTTCTCTAGGATGTCTTAATTTCTTCAACCATAAATGTAATGAATAAAAATAGCTTCCTTTCTGATCCCTCTACTTTATTCTCTATCCACTGGATATGAGTATACATGCAGTTCCAGCTCTGGTTACAAGAAGTCTCTGTTTTTGCTTTGAATCGCATTTATTTTTCTTTTACACCACGTTTTATAGAGATAAGCACAGCTGAACAAGATTTTAACCCGAAGCTCTTTGGGGCTGTTTCGCTGTGGGTGCAAAGGTGGGGTGGGGCTGTCAGATAATTACCAGTGTTTTCCATAGAGCCAATGGCCTCCCCAGGTCAGCAGGCAGAGCCCAGCTGTAGTTTTCTTCCAATGGTTTCGAAGCGTTTTAAAGAACACCGTCATCTTCTAGAGATTTGCTAGGTTAGTAGAGGCAGAAAAAGAAAAAAAAAAAATTTATCCATGATCTTCATGTAATGTCCCTATTACTCAATCTTCCATTCTTTTATCCTCTCCCACTCTTTTTCCCACTCATTCCTCTTCCTCCTTACCATTTCTCCTCTGGCCTCAGCTTATCTTCTCCCTCTATTCCCATCATCTTCATCTTCTCAACCACCCACACATCCACCTTTCTTTCTTCCTTCACGTATTTCCACCTAACCTATACTTCTTCCCTCTCTGATCACTTTTTCCTCATTGTAATAGAAGGAAGAGGGATGGGCCAGAAAGAGAGAAAGGGAATTCCAGGCTTCCTCTGGTTTTTCTGACTCCTTACAGCCTCACTGTACCACTGTTTAAGAGTATACATTTGTCTATCCATCATAAGCGTCCCAAAAACACAATAATAATACAAAGGGCGAGTTCAAAATAGAAGAAAATACCAGGTCCTCAACAGGAAAAAAAACAGAAAACATGTATAGAAAACTCAATGAAGAGGCAATGCACATGGCTATCTAAAAATGTTCAACTTCCTGAATAAAGACATGCAAATTACAGAGATCATTATTGACCAAAATAATTTTTTAAATGATCGTATTCACTGATGACATAATAAAATGATAGACACTCATACACTCCTTGAAAGAAGGCAAATTAGGAAGACTTTACTAAAAAACAGAGTGACACAACAGAATATCTTTATTCTTCATGACACTTATTATTTGATGATGCTTATATTCACTTGCTCGTTTATTAGCCTAATCCTACTGGAATGTAAACTCCATGAGAGTAAGGACATTGTTCTGGTCACTGCTGTATCCCATGCCTAAAGTAAGATCCAGCATACAATAGCTCTTTAAGAAATATTTGTTCAATGAATAAGTTAAATAGCAATTAACTATTTTTTTACCCCAAATTTGTACTGATGTGGAAAAAACCCAAAACATAATGTTAAGTAAAATTAGCAGGATAAAAAGCCATATATAATTGGCATTATCCCAATTATGTTCAAACATGAGTATAAATAAAAAAAAAAATACAATGAAACAAAAACAAATTTTTTTTTTTTAGACAGGGTCTCACTCTGTCATCCAGGATGGAGTCCAGTGGCACAATCATAGCTCACTATAACTTCTGGGCCCAAAAAAATCTCCTGCCTTAGCCTCCCGAGTAGCTGGAACCACAGGCACGTACCACTACACTTGGCTAATTTTTTGTTAGAGACAAGGTCTCACTACGTTGCCCAGGCTGGTCTCAAACTCCTGGCCTCAAGCAATCATCCCACCTTGGCCATCCAAATTGCTGGGATTATAGACGTAAGCCACTGCACCTGGCTCAAAAACAAAATTTTAAAGTAGATCCCTCTAGGTTGTAGAATGGTGGGTGATGTTTATTTTATTTTTAAAATTGCAATGTACTTTCTAAGTTTTTGAAAATGAACTTATTTTCTAGATAAACAAAAATTTAAGAAAAAAATTTTTATGACTATCTGTTAGTGAGGTATATAGACCAAGAAAAAAAAAACTGTTTCCACTTAGAAGTCCAGTTCTTTTATGACTCCCTTTAAATCCCATTGGTTAAAATTCCTCTCAAGGGAAGAAACATCCTTATCAAAAGCAGCAGTGAAGCCAGTGCCAGGGAGACCATCTTCCTGTGAATCCCATACACCGTCAGGCTGACACATGATTCCAAAGGCCCAACTAATTATTGAACTCCTCTCCATCTGACCCTAAATCACTCCTTCATTCACGAGCCCTTTAATAAACACCTATGTGGTAGGCTCTGTGCTGAGTGTGAGGGCAGAGAAGAACCGGTCTCATTCGTTCTCAAGTAATCACAACTGTCAAACCCACAATGCTAACAGAATTATACAATTACGATTGCAGTACAGTGAGATAAATGAGTCAGCACAAGGCTTTGTGGGAGTCTGCAAGAATGAACCTAACCTGGTCTAGGGCTGAGGGGGTGACACACAGTCAATGAAGTCTTCCCTGAGCCCTGAAGAATGAGGAGGAGTCACTAAAGTTACGAAGGAGCTTTGTGGATGCTATTGTCTGAATGCTGTGTTCCCCAAAAATGCTGATATGGAAGCCCTATCCCCAGTGAGATGGTTTTAGGAGATAGAGCCTTCGGGAGATTAATTGCATCATGAGAGTGGCTCCCATGAAAGGGATTAGTGTCCTTATAAGACTAGACTCTACAGAGATGGTCTCTCTGCATTGTGAGGATACAGCAAGAAGAGAGATATCTACAAACCAAGGAAGAGGGCTATCAACAAGCACTCAACCATGCTGGCACCCTGATTTTGGACTTCCAGCCTCCAGAACTGTGAGAATTAAATTTCTGTTGTTTAAGCCACCCAGTTTTTGGTATTTTTTTTTTACAGTAGCCCAAACTGAGAGTGTACAAAGGCATAAAAGACAGTAAAGTGTGTTGAGAGAAACATACGTAGGTAGTGAGGGCAGAACTAGGTTCATGGCTGAGACCCCTATAACAAGAGAGAGATTAACAAGAGAAAAACATACGTATTTATTTAAGGTAAGTTTTAGGTGACACAGGAATCTTCATAAGAAAATGAATACCCAGAAACAGGTAAATTCACGTATTTTTATGCTAGGTTTGATGCAGAGTGGACGGCCATGGAGAAGTATGACTGGAAAAAAGGGGTATGATCTAACGGTAATACGCTAGGGAGAACTTAGCAAGGCCCGTTTGTTCAGATTCTTCTCTGTGTACCTGTGTCTTCAAAGATAAGGGCATTCCTTTCCTCAATCCTATACTCATAGGATGAGCACCTCTCACAGGAGGGTCTTATACAGAAGAAGGTCAAAGAATTATTTCATGGCCTGCTTCAGGGGAGAAGAGTGGAAAGCCACAAAGTGACTTTCCTGCTTCAGTTGTTTCCTCTAATGCCAACGAGTCATATTTTGGGGCAGTGTGTCCTGTACCCCATCAACAGCAGAGTAAAAATTGGAGTGTCTAGAACAGGGGTTCTCAACCTTTAGTGCAGAACTTGTTAAAAACACAGAATCCTGGAAACTGCCCCCTCCCCAAAGAGTCTCATTTGTTTTGGAATTAAGCTGTCATCTTCACTTTTAACAAGTACTCCCATGTTGGTTGTAATGGAGGTCACCACTATACCAGACTTTGAGAAACAGTGGTTTAGACATAAAGGATTGAGGACCAGGGGGGATTAGAAAAGACCTTGAACCCACACTAAGGACTTTGGCTACTATGTTGAAGACAATGAAAAACCTTTAATGAGCTTTAAGCAGGTGGGTGATATAATCATATTTGAACTGTTAAAAGACCACTTTGTAGCAGAATGAAAAATGAACTGGAGGAAGCTAAAATTAAAGCTAAAGAGAACCATTAGGAAGTTATTGCCATAATCTCTAGGCACCTAAAAGAACAAACCAAGATAAAGGATGGATTTGGAAAGCTTTAGAAAGTAGAAATTGGCAGCACTTGGTGGTTCATTGACTGTAGGAAGTGAGAGAGCAGGAACCAAGCCAGGTTTTTGTGCTTGGGTGACTGATTGAATAGTGATTTCAATCATTTAGATTTGAATGGTAGGTTTGTGGAGAAGAGTAGTGCGGTTTAAGAGATACTGAATTTGACATGCCTGTGGAGCATCCAGGTGGAAATGTTTTTCTCACTAGACAGTGAACCCCTCGTGGGCAAGTTCTGTCCATCCATCTGCAGCACCAGAACCTAGTAAAGTGCCAGAATGAATGAACCAACCATCCCATCAATGGGTCGGATACTATTGGCCCCATTTTGCAAAGGACTATGCTGAAGTCCAAGGGACGGAGTGAGGGAGGGTTCACAAGTTAGCGACAGCTCTGGGACTCGAACCCAGGACAGCTGACTCCCGCAGTGACCACGAGATCCGCGCGAGGCCCTCCCCTGCCGCGCCGGCCAG
>NW_012115154.1:9838482-9873765 GCF_000951035.1 Colobus angolensis palliatus | reverse complement strand
CGGGCCGGGCCGGGGGCGGGAACCGGCTCGGATGCCCAGGGACGGTGGGGGTGGCAGGGCCTGCCGCCCTGAGGCTGCCTTTCCCCGCGTTCCCTCGTTGATTGACTCACTCTTCCTTTCATCCATCCATCCTTGGCGCAATAATATTTGATGGGAAGTCTGCCAAGGTAACAGTGCTTTAGCACCTGGAACTAAGTCGGAAAATAAATTAACTAAATGAACAAGGCCATTGGAGATGGTGCTCCGTGCCACGAAGAAAATGAAACGGGTGACGGAAGGCAGGGCGGGTTGGGGGAGAACTGCGTGAAATTAGGCGGCCTGTGCTAGGCCTTCTGAGAACGGGGCCATTGGTCTGAGACCTGAATGTCAAGAAGGAGCAGCCGAAGCAAAGATCCAGGGGAGAGAGCCTGGAGAGGGAAAGGCCTGTGCAAAAGCTCAGAAACCTGGGGCAGTCTGGCGAGTTGCAGGCCGGTGTGGGTGAGGCAGAGAGAGCTAAGGAGAAGGGCCACGCCAAGCGAGGAAGCTGGAGAGGTGGAGACAGGCCACCGCGGCCAGGAGTTTGGACATGACATTAAACAGGGCGAGAAGGCATTGAGGGGGTGCAGTCAGGGGCTGGTGGGATGGTTTCCATTTTACACATCTCTCTGGCTACAGGTGCTTGACTGGATTCTAGAGAACAAGAGAGCAACGGAGAAGCTAGGCCAATGCCAACCTCCAGACAGTTTACACTCTGTACTCGCCCCCTAGATTGGTGTGGGGACCAAGCCAGGTCCTTCTTCCTTCCCAGCATTCAGTCAGCCAACTTTTTTTTAAGACAGGATCTCACTCTGTCTCTCAGGCTCTAGTGCAGTGGCACAATCTCAGCTCTGCTTCCCGGGTTCAAGCAATTGTCATGCCTCAGCCTCCCGAGTAACGGGGATTACAGGTGCGTGCCACCAAGCCCAGCTAAATTTTTTTGTATTTTTAGTAGAGACGGCGGTTTTGTCATGTTGGCCAGGCTGGTCTCGAACTCCGGACCTCAAGTGATCCGCTGGCCTCGGTCTCCCAAAGTGCTAGGATTATACGCATAAGCCACAGCACCCAGTCTGTCAACCAACATTTGAAGGTGTGCTAGGCCCTGCAACAGGCACTGGGGGTATGCTCAGGTACAACGCCCTTCATGGTTCCTGCCCCATGGAGCTTGAGTCTGCGCATTTCCTACGTGTAGACATGCATCTTACCTATGTCCCCCTAGGTGAATGCTTCAAAACAAAAAACAGAAAAAAAAAGGCGGTGGGGGTCAACATTCAATGAGGTTATGGTGCAGTAAACCTATTCCTTATGCCAGGGTGCACCAGTCCTCATTGGGTCACAGTATTTAGTAGCAAGAACTTTCTAGCCCTCTCTCCTGAGTCTCCACCTGTAAACTAGGGGACTGAGAACATTACCATTTTAAAAAACGCTTCTAGCTTTAAAATGTTGTCATAGAGTATGGAAGACCATTATTTTCAGTTCTTCTTTTCCAACCATCTAAAGCATTTGTGTGTGGAAATAAGCTGCTGAACTTCTCACCTGCACGCTAGAAAAATCTGAGACTTGATGCTGATGTTCCAACGTTCAGACTCAGCATACGCTTTAGGGCTTCAGCATGAAAGTGGTTCCCCAAATAAGAAAATGTCAGCTTTGATGAACTTTCCGTAATTGTCCAATCAGAACAATCTAGAAAGAATTTTTTTTTTTAACTTCACACATATGTATGCTTTTTGGTGGTGTTGTTTTGGGGCTGATTTTATTTTGTTTTGGATTATATGAATAGGGAGTTCTGTACTCATTTCCATTCTTCAGGGCCCCTAAAGACTAGATCCATCATTGCTGGGACATCTGCATCACATGTGGATGTGAGTTTGACCACATGGAATGTGCTCGTGCTTGTATGTTTGCCTGTGGATTTTCCCCTAGAGCCAGAAGGAATGCAACCCTGAGGACCATTTTAGACTTCTGACCTCCAGAATTATAAGATAATAAAAGTTTGTCATTTTATCCTGCTAAGTATGTAGTAACTTATTACAGCAGCTACAAGAAATGAATTAGTACACAATGTCTTAGAATATGCTTCCTGGAGAATTCGACCTGGGTGACAGGTTGATATTTCAATACTTTTAGTGAATCAGTATTTAAATTATTTCTGTCCACCATTTATGAAGTCCCACACAAACCTCCAGTGTCCCCATTCCTCCTCTCTGCCCATCCTAATCACACCCTTCCTGCATAGCTTACCTTCACACAGCCTTTCCTGATAGCCACATCCTTGTTGACCTGCCCCTTTCTTGAATGATGGTAATATTTTTAGTCTGCATCATTTATTTCTGCTATGCATCATGTATTTTTATAAGGATGGAAATATAGGAGATTAAGGGAATCTGAATACACACCTGCAGGCGGATGTGTAGGTTGGAGTGTTGGAGACCTATACCAGTTCTGCTCTCTTCCAAATCCCATTTTACGAGGATGCGTTCAGATTCCAGCATAATCAGGCTCAAGCTCTAGCCAGCCCTTAATGGGTTCCTGCAGCCCAACAGAAACCTGACAGTCTGACTTAGGCAGCCCCAAGAGCTTCTGTTAGGCTGGCCGTGGTGGCTCAAGCCTGTAATCCCAGCACTTGGGGAGGCCGAGGTGGGTGGATTGCCTGAGGTCAGGAGTTCGAGACCAGCCTGGCCAACATGGTGAAACCCTGACTCTACTAAAATTACAAAAATTAGCCAAGCTTGGTGGCAGGTGTCTGTAATCCCAGCTACGTGGGAGGCTAAGACAGGAGAATCGCTTGAACCTGGGAAGCAGAGGTTGCAGTGAGCTGATATCGTGCCAAAGCATTCCAGCCTGGGCAAGAGCAAAACTACTTCTCAAAAAAAAAAAAAACTTTTAGTCAATGTTAGTCCTCTTAGTCAAGGTTAAGTCAAGTCCTCAAGTCAAAGTTAGTCCTCTTAGTCAAGGACTAACACAAGTTCCCTCTCATAGTCAGAGAGTCCTGGAGAGCTTCCTCTGCTGATCCATGTTAAGGATCTACAATGCCAGAGAAGACTCAGGTCTGACACTCTGGCTCTTAGATGCCTGGAACAGTGCCTCAGGCACAGTCCCTGAGGTTCAATGGCACATTCATGCCACAGAGAGGACCAAAGACAGATCCAAATGCACACAGCCAGAGAGAAGGGTTTGGCTTATGTACTTCCTTTTCCATGTGCCTTGTTCACTATCGCTGACAGCTGAGTGAGGTTCTCAAGGAGCAGAAAAGTCATCCCAAGCAGCTATTTGGAATTTGCCTTGGTCTTCAGCTTTACCTGGGATCTTCAGAGAAGAACATTTTTCACTGTCAAGGATAGGGACTTGTGTCTCTTTTCACATCTAACACATTGCCACATATAATACTATACTTTTTGCATATTGAAATAAGTGACACGTTGAAAATATGGGCCCCAGTTGCTTACAAAATGAATTTATGTTCCCTTGAGGGTAAATGTACTGACTGACACCCAGTAGATCCCAAGAATAGAAGAGTCTTACTTACATCTCAAGATCTCTAGCATTTTCCAAATATGGTGGCTGACCATCCCAGTAGCTTCTCATTAGTCCAGAACCAATCCAGAGGTAACTAACATTCTCTTGGCTCAGAACCTGTTTTGTTTTGTTTGTCTGTTTTTTGAGATGCAGTTTTGCTCTTGTCACCCAGGCCGGAATGCAATGGCGTGATCTCAGCTCACTGCAACCTCCACCTCCTGGGTTCAAGCAGTTTTCCTGTCTCAGCCTCCCAAGTAACTGGGATTACAGGAGCCCACCACCACGCCTAGCTAATTTTTGTATTTTTAGTAGATATGGGGTTTCACCATGTTGGCCAGGCTGGTGTCCAACTCCTGACCTCAGGTGATCCACCTGTCTTAGCCTTCCAAAGTGCTGGGATTACAGGCATGAGCCACTGTGCCTGGTCTTGGCTCAGAATCTGTTATTAAGGATGTTAGAGGGAAATGACCTTAGCCTAGAAATAGGGTGAGAAGAAACTAAGACAGGAGTGCCATGGTCATTCAACAGGAAAGAGTATTTCACTCTCCAGTCAGATTGCCCCTTACTGTGGAAGAGTGTTCAAGAACATAAGAGAGAAAGAATCGAGGTTTAAGGTAGTCCCAGATTTCAATTTTTTGCTCATTGACAAGATATATAGAGATATATAATTTTTTATATATGTATAAAAAAATTCTACTTCCAACCTCCCTCTCATTTGCATACATCAACTACATACAGCTACAACAGCAATGATGGCATGCTGAATTGCTGGCGATTGATTTTAGAAAGTGGGTACTGTGTGGCTCTCACTTCTCAGTTACCCCCTCCCCGCCTTTGCCTCCTCCCTGAAGCCCCTGAAGTTGGTCAGCTTCACTCAACCTGGTGGTATAATAAAATCCATTGCAGGGATAGGATTTGGAGTGGTTGGTGAACCCATCACTCTACAGTCTGAAGCTTACAGGTGTAAAACAAAAAGGAAGGAAGACTGGTGGAATAAATAAACCAAAGGTAAGTGGAGCCCCCTTCACCATTCTTATCTTCTTTCATAACTGTTATGTTGTATCGTTAAAGTGTAGTGTACATTTTATCTCCTTACCTAACATCCATTGCCCC
Source organism: Colobus angolensis palliatus (assembly GCF_000951035.1). Lineage (NCBI taxonomy): Eukaryota > Metazoa > Chordata > Mammalia > Primates > Cercopithecidae > Colobus > Colobus angolensis. The sequence continues at coordinate 9,869,121 of NW_012115154.1, read as the reverse complement.
TTTCTTCTTTTTTTTTTTTGAAGGAAAATTTGTATTTTAATTATTTTTATGTACAGAAAACTCAACAGTGTACATTTAACCCAGCTTAGTGGCAAGTTCTTTAGCCTTTGCCTTTTCAAGCTTGGCAATGCGAGCTACAGACTTGGGACCCAGGACATTGCCGCCCCAGTGACGGCGGATCTCATCGTATCTGTCGTTGTAATTGGTCCTGATAGCTTCCACCAGCTTAGCCAAAGCGCCTTTGTCTTCCGAGTTCACCTGTGTGAAGGCGACAGTGGTGCAGGTCTTCCTGTGGACTAGACGGCCCAGTCTGGCCTTCCCCTTGATAATGCAGTAAGGGACCCCCATTTTACGACACAGGGCAGGCAAGAAGACAACCAGCTCGATGGGATCCACGTCGTGTGCAATCACTACCAGCTGAGCTTTCTTGTTCTCCACCAAGGTGGTGACGGTGTTAACTCCTGCTCGAAGGACAGGTGGTCTCTTAGTGGGGACATCCCCTTTGCCAGCAGCTTTCTTCTCGGCCCGGGCCAACAGCCTCTGCTTCTTCTCTTGCTTTGTCTCTGGTCTGTACTTGTGGGCCAGCTTAAGCAGCTGAGTAGCTGTTTGGCGGTCCAGGGCCTGGGTGAACTGGTTAATAAGAGGATGGCTCTCTGCCGCTGCAACCTGATATAGCGAGGCCATTTCACAAAGCGGGTAAGGTCTCTTTTGGGCTGGATGTCCTGTCCAATGCCAAAATTCTTAGGTCTTTTCTCAAACAGGGGATTCACCACTTTCTTGGCCTCCTGCTTTTTCACGACAGCAGGGGCCGGAGCCACCTTCTTTCCCTTGGCCTTCTTTCCTTTCGGCATCTTGGGTGGCGGGAGGAGAAAAGCCCCCTTTCTTCTTTCCTAACAGGAACTAAATTTTGTTCAGACATCCACTCTTCACCTTCCCAGCCTGTGTTTGCCTGTAACTACAAAGCAGGTGACTAGATAACCCCATCCCCTTTGCCAAGGGTTAGTTTACACTCACTTGAGGTAATCAGTCATTCCTCTTCCATCTCCAATGATTAGATTAGGAATAGATCATGTCACTTGATTTAGAACAGTCTTAAAAGGAAGTCTGCTGAGACATCTCTAGGAAAGGTTTCCTCTTAAAAGGGAGAATTCAAGAAAGAAATGGCAATCAATGTTAAAAACATTAGGCTAGGCAGGCCAGGTGCAGTGGCTCACACTTGTTACCCCAGCACTTTGGGAGGCCGAGGTGGGAGGATCACCTGAGTCCAGGAGTTCGAGGCCAGCCTGGCCAACATGGTGAAACCCCATTTCTACTGAAAATACAAAAATTAGCTGGGCACGGTGGTGCATGCCTGTAATCCCAGCCACCTGGAGGCTGGGGCAGAAGAATCACTGGAACCTGGGAGGCGGAAGCTACAGCAAGCCAAGGTCACGCCACTGCACTCCAGCCTGAGTGACAGAGTGAGACTCCATCTAAAAAAAAAAAAAAAAAAAAAAAAAAAATTAGCCTAGGCAAAATAGGTCAGTCACAAAAGACCACATAGGATATGACTCCACTTACATGAAACCACCAGAAGTGGCAGATGCATGAAAATGGAACATGGATTAGAGGCTGTCTAGGACTACAGTTGGGGGGAGCTTGGGGAGAAGTGGGAAATGATTGCTAATGGGTATGGGATTTATTTTTAGAGAGATGAAAGTGTTCTAAAATTGATGGTGGTAGTTGTAGGACAATGCTGTGAATCTACTAAAAATCAGTGAAACATAAAGTTTAAGTGGGAAAATTGTATGGTATGTGAATTATATCTCAATAAAGCTGTTTTTTAAAAAAGAGAAAGAGATGGTCGCACTTTTCTCCTATAGGATCATCTATGTGTACGTAATGCCTGAAATTGCTATAGTCATTCTTCATCCATGAAGGGAGCCAGCCCTGGGGCAAAGCCAACTCACAGACAATGTCCCAGGGAAAAGATAAAGGGCCCAGGTCCTCAATGACATCACGGAACCAAATAGTTGTACTGTGTCTGGAGTTTGCCCAAACTCTGGGACATCCTATTATGTGAAATAATAAATTATCTTATTGTTTAGGCTAGAGTCAGGGTTTTCTGTTCCCTGGAGCCATAAGCACCAACTTGATAAACTGCAAGCCGTAGGCTATATTGGTGGATAGGAAACACAATGAGGACAGTGATAAAAAATATATATATATATATGATGGCAACGTTTTTTTGTGTGATTTTTGTTGTTGTTTTTAACGGAGTCTTACTCTGTTGCCCAAGCTGGAATGCAGTGGCGTGATCTCTGCTCACTACAACCTCTACCTCCCAGGTTCAAGTGATTCTCCTGCCTCAGCCTCCTGAGCAGCTGGGACTACAGGTGTGGGCCACCAAGTCCAGCTAATTTTTGTATTTCAGTAGAGACTGGTTTCACCATATTGGCCAGGCTGGTCTCAAACTCCTGATCTCGTGATCCACCTGCCTTGGCCTCCCAGAGTGCTGGCATTACAGGTGTGAGCCACCGCACTGGCCTATGGTAAGGTTTTAAGGGTGAAAATCAATGACAGAAGAAAGCAAGTTGACATCAATGGGATGCTTAACCTTTGGTTTTTCCTAAAATCATCCTCCAGTCATTTCCCTGGACCTTGGACCTGTGCTATGCTCTTTTTCTGTAAATTCATTAACACTAAAATAGAGTTAAAAGTTAAAAAAAAAAAAGATATAGTGTTCTTATCACCATTAGTAACCTTAGTATGTAGCATCGCCAATGAAACCTGCTTGTGGGAATAGGTGCTCCCCAGGGTCAGTACTTTTATCACAGACAATTGTGTACAAATTCTTTTAACACTTATCTTGATTTATTTGCTCGTTTTTTGTGTACAGATACTTCTTTAGACTACTTTGTTTCCCCTAAGGAAAAAAAATATGAAATGGTGTTCTTGTGGTATTTGTGCTTAAAATCCTTTCCTTATTATGACCTTTAATATCCACTGAATCTACTGCTACCAGATTGGAAACATGTAAATGAGGCCTTTCAAGAAACAAACAGGTTCCTAGGACAGAGAATACTTTTTCACATTACTGCATGAGATTTTATGAGACCCCTCTATGCTGCCCATTGTCACCCATGACCTATATGGGCCCTGCCTTTTCCTGAATGTGACTTCTCTTGTTAATGTATCTTCTTGTCATCCTTTGCCACTTACTCCTCCTGACTCCAGCTAGGCCCTGGTCAGCACTTTCCAGCTGCCTGTTTAATATGACAGTGAGTAGGAACAAACATAGGGCCCACATTGATTGTATCAAGCCAGGTCTCCAACATTGTTTTGCAAATTTTAGTTTTCAGGAGTAAACCAAATTCTAAGTACCCTGGAACAAGAAAAGGGAACTTCTACGTGGAATGAATTTTAAGTTTTTTACTTTGGTAATTCATTTTTTTATTTCCAGCAGCATAGAGTCCAGCAGTTTTTTGTTTTTGTTTCTGTTTTTAGGAAACCAGATTTCAAACAAAACAGTAATTATGGTATTGTCATCCTAATACATTACTATATAATAAAAACTCTGAATTTTCTTATTTTTTTAACTATGAATTGCTCTAAGAATAGGGCACTGGAGAACAACAGGTACTCACCATCATTATAAGACTTTTTTGGAATTTTGGTTCTGGCAAGGTACTAGACCTGCAAAGTCTCCCTATTTCCAATACCTAGAAATTCTGGTTAAAACATAACAAGAGGATTCACAGTGCATAACTGAACTTGCTGTAAAGGAAGCTTCATCCATGGGGCCAGAAAATAAGCGGGACCTGAAAGCTAAAATGGAAATACATGAGCCGATGATGTGATTGCCTGGCTTGAGGGTTCCAGCTCAACAATCTAGGAGCTATGTCTCGGCACAAGACATGAGAACTTGGGTCCTCCAAAGTCAGGGAGCTGGAAGCAAAACCTCTGACTACATCACTAGGGAAAAAAATTTTTTAAAAATCTACTCACCAATGTGAAAGATGACAAGGAAGCAGTGTGTCCCAGCCCGAGCTCTAGGTGGAAAAAGAGTCCCCAAATAAGTGATAACACCAAATCTGTGCCTAGGGTGGGCTTTCTGATTTGCATACACATTATCTCAGTGGTACAGAAGTCTCAAAACTGGGAAAGTTAATATAAAAATTGGTCCCAGACTGATAATAGCTTTGAGTGTCTGACAGAAGCAAACACAAAGGCCTCTGGGGGAACGCTCCCATACCAGGCCAAAAAGGATTTTCCTATTTTTCAAAAAACCTTTCTAAAGATGTCACAATTTTTAAAAATCACAAAATACATGAAAAAATGATTTACTTTGAGTAAGTGAGGAAAAAAAAACCCAAAGGAGAATTAGAGCCCCACAAACTTAAAATAATTGAATTGTAGTTTGAAATAAAGTAGTTCAAAATGATCAAAATCATTACTAAAGATAAAAATTTAAATCTTAAGAAGAATACAAGGCACAAAGAAAAACAAAATAGCAAATTTTTAAAAGAACTCAGTATAACACCTAGAAATTTTTAAAATGCATAGTTACTAAAATTAAAAATTCAGTGATAAGTTAAACAGGAGGTTAAACACAGCTGATGAGAAAATTGTTGAACTAGAAGACAGATGTGAGGATATTAACCAAATACAGCAAGAAGATGAAAAAGAGAGGCAAAATATAAATAAGAGTTAAGGTGCTGGAAGACAGAATGAAATCCAATAGATGTCTAATAGGAGCTCCAGAATGAGAGAGTAGAGAGATGGGAAGAGGCAGTTTTCAAAATATAACAGCAGGCCCGGTGCAGTGGCTCATGACTGTAATCCTAGCACTTTGGAAAGCTGAGGTGGGCAGATCACTCAAGGTCAGGAGTTTGAGACCAGTCTGGCCAAACATGGTGAAACCCCATCACTACTGAAAAAATACAAAAATTAACTGGGCGTGGTGGCAGGTGCCTGTAATCCCAGATACTTGGGAGGCTGAGGCAGGAGAAATCCTTGAACCAGGGAGGCAGAGGTTGCAGTGAGCTGAGATCAGGCCTCTGCACTCCAGCCTGGGTGACAGAGCAAGACTCTGTTTCAGAACAAACAAACAAACCCAGCAGATACATCAGACTGAAAGTGCAGAACGTTAAAGGCAAATCTTACAGGGAAGCAAAGGAAATCAAATGAAAACATATAAATGCATGTGACCTTACAAAAGGGAAACACAAGTGGAGGTTGCAGTTCTTGGTTCTGCCACTTGCTGCTGGGCTGTGGCTGTGATTCTGACTTGCCCCTCTGTCATTCATTTCATACCTCCTCACCTCAAGTCAGCCCTCAGCTGGCTAGGCTTTTTGTTTGTTTGTTTGTTTGTTTGTTATGTTTGTTTGTTTAATAGAGATGGGGTTTCACCGTGTTGGCCACACCGGTCTCGAACTCCTGGCCTCAAGTGATCTGCCTCCTCAGTCTCCCACAAGTGATTCCGCTGCCTTGGCCTCCCAAAGTGCTGGGATTACAGGTGTGAGCCACTGCACCTGGTCTCGAGCTAGGCTTTTTGTTTTGGTTTGTTTTTGCAGAGGGCAAGGGGGATCTGATCTTCATTCCTGGAAGATTGAGTTCTGGGCCTCCCTGGTTGGAAATGTAGTCGTCTTTCATTAACACTCACACTGGATATGGCAATATAAAGAGGTGCCCAGGGTGTTCTTCTGGCTTTTATGCATTCACCTTCCTGCCCCCATTGTACAGCAGCAACTTTATTTCCCCTTGAAAATTGTGGTGAATTGTCCCTGATGAGAAAGAATCTTTTGCTTAGGGCCTTTGGTGACTTGCTTCACTTCCAACTTTAGCAGGCTTAACTGTAAGCTGAGTTGGTAGGACTGAGCCAGGTCAACAAAGAATGCAGAATCTCTGGCTTGGTGTGCAGACTCCCCTAGCTAAGTTCCAGATCCCAGTCATTTCCTCAGTGTGGATGCTCCCAGCATCACATAGTAGACCAGGTGTTTCTGTCTGTCTCCCAACTTACCTAGAAATATAAAAAGCAGAAGGGACAGGATTCCATTCCTGGAGGACTTTCCACAGTATGACCAGCTGTGTCCAATCCAAGAACATCTCAATATGAAATAACAAGAATTTAAGGGATCATGTCATATGCACTCTATTCCTCCTCCTCCCTTTGCTGCCGCTACTATAAGAAGTTTTTCTCAACAAACCTTCCTTTACATTTCAATAGTACTTGTATGATATGGGGTGTGTGTGTGTGTGTGTGTGTGTGCATATGTCTGCAGGCTCACCCATGCCCCTCGCACATTGCTAGCTGTCTCAGCCTGGGTTCCTCAGTAAGTAGAGTTTGTGGGTTAGGGCTCATGTATTGTTACTTTATTAAGACATGCAATTCCAAGGAGGAGGATGAAAAGCAAGGAGAGTGCAAATGCATGACAGCCCAAATGAGGATGTGGTACTGAGCTGACCACTGTTAAATGTGACCAATTGCTTCATTCAAAGGGGCAGTCCTCCAAAAATCCATATAAACTGAGTCTCAGGAACCATCCCATAGAGGAGAGGTAGGTGGAAGGATTTATCCACCAGCTGTTGCCTCCCACTGGTCAAAGGTTTGCCCCACAGTGTGTTAACAACCTACACTTCCAGGAAGCACAGGTGTGGGTGCTGAGCAGGGCTTCACAGCTGTGCCAACAAGGGAGCCCAGGGAGAAGGAGGCAAGAGGCTTGGGTTCCATCTGACAGTGCCTCTCTAAAGTCAGCCAGAGCACATGCAACACACACACCACAGTGACAACTAGACAAGAGATAAGTGGGGTCATCAGTCATGAATGAATGCTTGTGTTGGACACACTGACTAAAAACCCTGTTGTGTGCCTGTATTGACCAGCTGCTTGTCTAAGCTTCAAATTCAGCAGGACTATTAAACTCTTCGTGCTAGAATTCCTTTATTGGGTATTAAATTTTCTATACAATGGGGACATGGAACAAAAACTGTGGACAGAGGTCACTGAGTATTTGTGAGATGGTCCATCTTCAATTCTACTACTTAGTTCCCTGACTCATGTACTCTGGCTAATGGAAGAACTGCATCATATATTGAGCTGGTTCAAAGAATATTCTTAATCTTCCAGGTAGCACTTTATATTGAAAGCTTTTATTTAACTGAGGCCATCAGTGAAGTATAATAGGTCATTCCACTATTCTATAAGGCCAACTGCTTCTGGGTGTTGGGTATCACATAAGACCAGTGATTCTCATCTGCTATAACCCGTTATTTAACATGGAGTCCTTGGTTAGAAGCAATGTTGTCCAAGAAACTACAATCATTTATAAAGCCTCCAGTAAGTCCCCATACAGTGACTCTGGCAAAGCATGACCCCTTCATGGGGTCTTATTGTATGCTGATCTGTCCGTAGACACTGGAAGCATGATTAGATCTAAAGGTCAAAATCAGATCATACCGGATCAGCAGAGGAGCCTTTTTCATGCTCTGAGCTCACTGAAACCTGGTAGCTTTTCATTCACCTCTCAAGTGGGTACTGGAGCACACACAAATCTTATACTTGTTGCCTTGAAAACATGTGCCTTCTTTTGGTAGAAGGTGCAGTGCACAGCGTTGATGCATTGGACTAGCCAATGTGATGTCTTTTGGGTTGGCATGGTAGTAAAAGTCCCTTGTCCTTAGGGCCACATTGTTCCAGTGACCATAGATCATGATATTTTCAATATTGAATATGTCACTGTTTATTCCTTCACAGTTTTGTTTTTGTTTTGGAATTGGAGTCTTGCTCTGCTGCCCAGGCTGGAGTACAGTGGCCCCGGCATGATCTCAGCTCGCTGCAACCTCTGCATCCCAGGTTCAAGCGATTCTCCTGCCTCAGCCTCCCTAGTAGCTAGGATTACGGGGCATGCCATCACGTCCAGCTAATTTTTGTCTTTTTTTTAGTAGAGACAGCGTTTCACCATTTTGGCCAGGCTGGTCTCAAACTCCTGCCCTCAAATGATCTGCCCGCCTCAGCCTCCCAAAGTGCTGGGATTACAGGAGCAAGTTCATCGTGCGCAGCTATTCCTTTACTGTTGAATGATTAGCCATTAAGATTTTAACTTAAAAATTTTAAATAATTGATGTCATTTATTTTAACCTTAGGGTTAGTTTTTAAAACTAGAATTAATGAGTCAGAGGAAATATATTTGAGGTTCCAGATACATGTTTCCAAATTTTTTAATGAAAAGCTTATAACCAATTTATGTTCCCATTATCTTCACAGGATAGTGCCTCTCATAGCACCCTTGCCATCAATAAGTATTGTTTTCCCCAATGTCTACTTATTTAGTAGCTGGGAAAATAGTATTTCATTTTTTCAGTTTAAATTTCTTTGATTATGAGTAAAGCTATTTTTTCATCTATCCAGCCATTTTTATTTCCTCTTCCACAGAAATTTACATGTCTTTTACTTGTATTTTTATTCTATTTTCCAAACTTGCTTTTTATGTTTATTTTTATTTTTATAATTCTATAAACTTACCTAAATGACCAAAGGATCTGATCTACTAACTGGATTCTGTTGATGTTTTAATATTTTCTTGTCAGTTTGATACATGCTCTTTATGTCATAAGGATGGTAATCCTTTTACTTATTTGTTGCAAATATTGAGCACTTGGTTTACAATATGTTTTGAAATAAAAATAAAGAAAAAAACATTTTGAATTTTCTATTTTTAAATCTCAGGCATATTCTTGGAGAGTCATCTATCTAGTGATTGAAATTTACTTATATTTCCTTGGAGTTTTCTATGGTTTCATTTTTTAAATTAATCTCTCTTTTTTTTTTTGTTTTTTTTGAGACAAAGTTTCACTCTTGTTGTCCAGGCTAGAGCACAATGGCACGAAATCTCGGCTCACTGCAACCCCCGCCTCCTGGGTTCAAGCAATTCTCCTGCCTCAGCCTCCTGAGTAGCTGGGATTACAGGCAACTGCCACCATGCCCAGATAATTTTTGTATATTTAGTAGAGATGGGGTTTCACCATGTTGACCAGGCTGGTCTTGAACTTCTGACTTCAAGTGATCTGCCCACCTCGGCCTCCCAAAGTGCTGGGATTACAGGCATAAGCCACCACACCTGGGCCTAAATTAATCTCTTAAAATTCACATATAATTATTGTTCTATATCAAAATGCACCCAAATCTGTCCAATATTAAGGTCTTCACTGAAGTCATTCCATTCACTTATCACCTAACTCCTTCTTATCTTCCTCCACTCAGCTGACAGGTGGCTTCACCAAAGAGACCTTCCCTGAGCCATCTGTCTAAATTAGGTTCCTTCTGTTGTACTCTTTAATAGATTCCTTATCCTGTATGGCATTCATAATAATCTGTAATTATATATTTAGTTCTTTAATTGTTTAATGCCCCCCATCTACTATATTCTAAATTCTATGAGAGCAGAGACAGTATTATTCTTTCTTATAGAATATCTATATCTTTATTAATACAGCGTTTGGCATAAAATAAATAAAGGTTGAATGATTGAATGAACCATGAACTTCCTCTACTTTCTGCCCTCCCACAGACAAAATGACATTTGTCTTTGTTCAAACTTAATAGTACAACCACTTTCCTCCACTGCAGACTCAGGGAGCTTGTGTTCACGCCTCCCATCCACGGCTCATCCATCCACCCGTGCTCGGGATGGCAACCCCATCTTCCTGTCCCTGAGAAATCTGCCTCATCAGTCCTTTCCTCCCTCTGGTATTTTCTCCCTCCATCTCCACTGTCTTTTCCTCTTAGCATATAAACCTACTCAAAATCTGCCCACTCTCACATAGAATTATACCTAAATTACCCCCTTTCCTCTCCTTGCATTTCCACTACAATTTTTAAAATAAATCTTATTGGCGTAACATTTACATACAATGAAATGCACCCATTTTTAGTGTGCAGATTGATGACTTTTGATAAAGGCACATGTTCTTATACTGGCCACAGTGAAGATATAGAACATTTCCATTGCCAGCCAAGTGTTCTCTTACCCTTTTCCAGTCAATTCCCACATTCCCTCAGTCCACCCCAGCACCAGTCAATCACTAATCTACTTTCTACCACTATTTGTTAATTTGTATCTTTTAGAGTTTTACATAATTGGAATTGTACAGTATGCAGCCTTTTGTTTCTGGCTTTTCTCTCAACAGTTTAAAAAAAAGAAAAACAAAAAACGATTAATCCATTGTGTGCATTAGTAGTTTGCTCTTATTGATGAATAGTAGCCCATTGCATGGGTTTACTGCAATTTTTTTCATTCATTCACCTGTTGACAGACATTTAGGTGTTTCTGGCTTTTTGCCATTACGAACAAAGGTGCATTCAACATTTGTATACAAGTCTTTGTGTGATATATGTTTATGTTTTTATTTCTTTTGGGTAAATATATAGGAAAGTGATGGCTGGGTTTTATGGTGTGTTTAACTTCTTAAGAAACTGTCAAACTAGTTTCCAAACTGGTTGCACTCCTTTACATTCCTAGAGAGTTCCAATGGCTCCACATCCTCGCCAGCACTTGGTATGTTAGTTTTAAAACTGAAGACATCCTAATATATCTAATCATCTGTAGAAGATATTGATGAAGCATCTGTTGAAATGTTTCGCCCATTTAAAAAATTATGTGATCTTTCTTCTTATTGAATTTTTAAAGTTCTTTATGTATTTTAGATACAAATCCTTTTCAGATATATTTTGCAAATATTTTATTCCAGTCTATGTTGTGCTTTATTTTTATAACAGTGCTTTTTGAAAAGCAAAAGCTTTACATTTTGGTGAAGTACAATTTATTGTTTTTTCTTTTATAGTTCATATTTATAGGGCCCATTTAAGAGTTTTTTGCTTAATGCAGGATCATTCCAACTTCTCTGATGTTTTCTTGCAGCAGTTTTATAATTTTTATGTTTATTTTTTGGTTAGGTCTATTACCTATTTTAAGTTAATATTTGCGAACTGTGTGAGGTAGGGGTTGAGGTTCTTTTTCTCATATGCCTCTCTTCAGTTGTTCCAATACTATTTCTTTTCTTTTCTTTCTTTTTTTTTTTTGAGATGGAGTTTCTCTCTTGTTGCCCAGGCTAGAGTGCAATGACGCGATCTTGGCTCACCACAATCTCTGCCTCCAGGATTCAAACAATTCTCCTGCCTCAGCCTCCCGAGTAACTGGGATTACAGGCATGCGCCACCATGCCCAGCTAATTTTGTAGTTTTAGTAGAGATGGGGTTTTACTACGTTGGCCAGGCTGGTCAACTCCCAACCCCAGGAGATCTACCACCTAGGCCTCCCAAAGTGCTGGGATTACAGGCATGAGCCACAGTGCCTGGCCCACCATTATTTCTTAAAATGCCATCCTTTCTTCCACTGATTTACCTTGGCAAGTCATTGAACCGTATATATATGGACTGTTTCTGGATTCTTTACTCTGTTCTATTGGTCTATATGTACATCTTTATGCCAATACCATGCTATTGTGATTAATAAGGCTCTTTGGTACTAAGTTTTGAAATTGGTTGGCTTAAGTCCTCCAATTTTGTTCTCTTTTCTCAAAATATTTTGGCTATTCTAAGTCCTTTGAATTTCTATATAGAGTTTAGAATCACCTTGTCAATTTGTTTTTTGACTCTGCTTGTGATCCAGATTATGTTGAATTTATAGACCAATTAAAGAAGACTTAATCATTTTACAATATTGAGTCTTCCAATTCATAAATATAATATTTATCTCCATTTATTTGGGTATTATTTCATTTATCTCAGTAATGTTTTTTAAGTTTAAGTGTACATGTCTTGCACCGTATTTTGTTAAATATATCCCAGTGTTTTCCACTGTTTAGTACTATTATACATGGTATGGTTTAAATTTCCATTTCCAATTGTTGATTACTAGAATATAGATATACTTTTTTTTTTTGAGATGAGTTTCACTTTTGTTGCCCAGGCTGGAGTACAATGGCGCGATCTCGGCTCACTGCAACCTACACCTCCTGGGTTCAAGTGATTCTCCTGCCTCAGCTTCCCGAGTAGCTGAGGTTACAGGCGCCCGCCACTATACCCGACTAAGTTTTTGTAAATTTAGTAGAGACGGGGTTTCACCATGTTGGCCAGGCTGGTCTCAAACTCCTGACCTCAGGTGATCCACCCACCTTGGCCTCCCAGAGTGCTGGGATTACACGCGTGAGCCACCGTGACCGGCCTAGATTACCGTTTTTTTCTTGAGACGGACTTTCGCTCTTGTTGCTCAGGCTGGAGTGCAATGGCCCAATCTCGGCTCACCACAACCTCTACCTCCCAGGTTCAAATGATTCTCCTGCCTCAGCCTCCTGAGTAGCTGGGATTACAGGCATACGTCAACATACCCGGCTAATTTTGTATTTTTAGTAGAGACAGGATTTCTCCATGTTGGTGAGGCTTGTCTCGAACTCCCGACCTCAGGTGATCCACCCGCCTAGGCCTCTCAAAGTGCTGGGATTATAGGCATGAGCCACTGCGCCCGACCTAGATAGACTTTTTTTTTCATCCACTTTGGATACTGCAACTTTACTAAATACATGTCTTTGGTATAGTACGTTTTGTAGTTGTTAGGATTTTCCATGTATGCAATCGTGTCAACTGCAAATAAGGGCAGTTTTACTTTTTGCTTTTCAATCTCAATATTTTTCATCTCTTTTATTTCTTTATATTATCAATTAGTATTTAAGGGGACTATTAAATATAATTGGTGAGAGTAGATATTCTTGTCTAGTTCCTGATTTGGGGAGAAAAGCATTCCGAATCTCACCGTTAAGAGTTATCTTAGCTGTAAATTTTTCATAGGTGCTCTTCATCGGGTTAAGGAAGTTCCTTGCATTTCTAGTTTTCTGGGAGTTTTTATCACTAATCGTTGCTGTATTTTTTCTGCATCTATCTATCTGCTCCTATGCTAGATTTAGGACTGGGATGAGAGTCCCAGTATAAATAGCACTGAATCCACTGGCAGCAGCTATGTGACACAGGAAAATGGAACAGACAAGCTTGGGGTTACAAACTCAGACAGTCATTGGCACTCTTTCTCCCAAACCTCCCTGAAGCTATTTCAAATTTTCCAGTTAGAGGAGGCTTAATTATTCCCGTCACAAATACTCCTGAAGCACAAAGGACTGATAATATAATGAATATTAATTCGGTCAGATTGTTTTCCTAACATCAAACTGACAAGCACTGAGGAACTCGGAAGAGGCGTGAGAGGTAACGTTGAAACCCAGTAAGCCCTGGGAGGGGCAGGTTAAGATAAGCCGCCAGAGCGGGAAGCAATCCAAGAAGAGGAGAGAGATGTCAAAGAAAGGAAGTGAGAGGAGGAAGTAAGAGGAGGCCATAGATATGTTTTACATTCTCATTGAGAGCCCTGGTGATAACCACTATGCCATTGAAATCCTGTTCTCCTACATTAATTCTTTCTTCAATAAGGAAGGTTACAAACAAGTATTTTAAAACACAATTATGCTCTGAGCTGTTTTTGGCAAGTGTGCCCAAGGACTATTTTGGAAGACTGAATCCTCGTTCAGTTCACAGCTATCTCTCTAGTCCAGATCACTCCAATCAGGCTTTCCAGCATATTATCTTCCAGACCAGCATTCCTCACTGTGTGCTTTATAGAGCACTATTTCAGAGGAGAGTTAATAGATATATATACACACTCAAAAAAAAAAAAAAAAACCAAAAAAGAACAATAATTCCATGAGTGTTGCTAAACATGTATGTTTATATTAGAATTCAATAAGACTGTGGATATACAAATGAGCACAGTGAATTTTCAAAAGGATGTTATAGTATACAGCATTGTATGTGGTATTTAAGTTGGCAATAAAACTTAGACTTCTGAATTTTGAGTCTAATGGATTCAAGAGGTCTGGTAGAAATACTACTTGACTTCAAGACAGAAAGTCCACTTTCAATTTCCAGTTCTTCTGTTTAGAGTCTATCTAGGGGTGGTTATTTACAATTTCTTTCTTTCTTCATCAATATAAAGATAATTATTTGACTTACCTCATAGGGTTAATCATAAAGATTAAATTAGTATACGTAAAATCACCCAGTCAATATCTGATGCTGAATAAATGTAAGTTCTCCTTTTAATTCCAAACCACATTCTCTTAAAGAAAAGGCAGATTTTAAAAATTCATCATGAATTGTATAACACAATTACCATGAATTATCAGTGAATTAACTGCAATCTAATTAATATTTACAATATTACCTATAGAAACTGACCTAATTTAAGGTCAGTTAACAAGTAAAAGGAATATGAGTTAACATTATACATAAGATATTTAATGTATATATAACACATGAACTGCCATTCACATTATGAACATTCTAGGGAAGTCTAGTTCCTGCATGAGAAACAGAATGATCCAAGCCTTTAGTAGTTTGTGAGTTTAGAATAGAAATAAAGCTTATTGACCCATTGGTAGGAGAATATCAGTGCAATTGTAGCGAAACAAAGCAAATATTGAAAGAAAAGGGGCACTCTGAAGCAGCATAGCAAAAGAAAAGGCACAATTGAAGTCCTTGCCCCATATATTGGACATTTGACCTTGGACATTGCATAGGGCTTTAGTTGCTTTAAATGTGAAATGGAAATAACACTTCCCCCGCCTGGGGGCGGAGGCTGGATCAGATTCTCTTTTTCCCTTCTCAGTTCTGCATTTCCTTTGCACAGCTTTAACTTTTGATCTTGGCCTCATTGTCCAAAACTATTCAAAGTCCAAAATTGCAAGACGGTATGGGCAAATACAAAATCCTACTACTAATTGTGTATGTAACTGCTGAGATTAAGTTTTGTGACCTAAAATTCTCTGACGTGAATCCTAAAGCTCTCAATTTGTTCATTATGCCCACATAGTCTCTTATCTTAGAACTGAAGAGGAAAGCTTTAATCCTTGCAGCTTTAAACCAAGGCATTTGAGTCTTAGTCGGTAGCTTTGGTAGTGCAGCCAGTCTTCAGTAAACCACTAGGTGGCGCTGAAGATACGGCTGTAGAAGGAGAATTGGCCATAAGCACCACAAGCGTTTTTCCCTCTGGGTTTCTCTATTAGCCAGCGCTAGCCTACTGTTTGCTTTATTATCAGGGATCTTGGGGATGTCTTAGCTTGAGTCTGATGCAAACAGTCCCTCTGCAGTGCTCAGTAGTTTGTAAAGGAGGTCTGGGGCCTGGCGATAGTGTCTCCAACGCCTTATGAAAAGATCATTAATGACCCTTTCTTTCTGTCTCCTGCCTCCACCTTCCGTCAGTCCCCAAGTCTGGTGGCCTATCCTGTGTTTCTTCAACCATTCATTCAAACATCTACTGCATGCTTTTTTTTTTTTTTTTTTGAGATGGAGTTTTGCTCTTGTCACCCAGGCTGGAGTGCAATGGCGTGATCTTGGTGCAACCTCCACCTCCCAGGTTCACTGCATCCTCCGCCTCCCAGGCTCACTGCCTCAGCCTCCCAAGTAGCTGGGATTACAGGCACGTGCCACCATGCCCAGCTAATTTTGGATATTTAGTAGAGACAGGGTTTCACCATGTTGGCCAGGCTGGTCTCGAACTCCTGACCTCAGGTGATCTGCCTGCCTCAGCCTCCCAAAGTGTGAGGATTACAGGCGTGAGCCACCACTCCCAGCCTATTGCATGCTCTTATGGATCAGGCATACAGCTAAGAGTACTGTGGTTTGAGAGACACATAACTCTAGCATTTCTTTCTTGATCTGCCATTAGTACCGAACCCAGGTACCATGCATTAGGGTGACTGCTCAGGCTCTGCACTTAGGGGATCAGGCTGCTGGCAGATAAGCTGTATTTCAAGGAGGGGATAGAGTGGATATATTGTGGTTCTTATATTTACAACCAGCCCAGAATCCCTCCCTTCTCCAAAACACAACATCTGCATGGGGGCCTATAGCCTCCGTCCATCCTCCCATATCCATCTTTCATTCTTCACCTTTGTTTTTCTTTTTCACATAGCTCTTGATACTTATTTTAATTGAACTCTAAGGCAATGTAGTCTTTGGTCATTTTTTTTTTAAAGTAAAAAGTCTGTTGGGAATACACTTATAAACTGGAATATTACTCAGCAATGAAAAAAAATGAGCTATCAAGCTATCAATTAAAAGACATGGAGTGACCGGGTGCGGTGGCTCATGCCTGTAATCCCAGCACTTTGGAAGGCTGAGACATGCAGATCACTTGAGGCCAGGAGTTCAAGACCAGCCCGGCCAACATGGTGAAACCTCCATTTCTACTAAAAATACAAAAATTAGCCAGGTATGGTGGTGTGCACCTGTAATCCCAGCTACTCGGGAGGCTGAGTCAGGAGAATCGCTTGAACCCAGGAAGCAGAGGTTGCAGCCTGGGTGACAGAGTGAGACTCCATCTCAAAAAAAAAAAAAGACAAGACATGGAGGAAACTTAAATGCATATTGCCAGGTAAAGGAAGCCAATCTGAAAAGGCTACATATCATGTGATTCCAACTATATGATGTTCTGGGAAAGACAAGGCTATGGAGACAGTAAAACGATCAGAGGTTGCCAGAGGTTCAGGGGGAGGGAAGAGGCGATAAATAGGTGGAACACAGGAGATTTGGGGGGCAGTGAAACTATTCTGTGTAATACCATAATGGTGGATGCATGTCATACATTTGCCAAAACCTACAGAATGTACAACACAAAGAATAAACCCTAATATAGACTATGGTCGTTAGTTAATAATGATACAGCAATATTGGCTCTTCAATTGTAACAAATAGTTGCAAGGAGTTAATAATAGGGGAAACAGAGGATGAGGGTAGAGAGTATATGGGGACTCTACTTTCTGCTTAATTTTTCTGTAAACCAGAAAAGTCTATTAATTTTTAGAAATGCCTGAGAAGGGCCAGGCGTCGTGGCCCACGCCTGTAATCCTAACACTTTGGGAGGCCGAGGTGGGTGGATCACCTGAAGTCAGAAGTTCGAGACCAGCCTGATCAACATGGTGAAACCTGTCTCTACTGAAAATACAAAAAATTACCTGGGCATGATGGTGGGAGGCTGTAATCCCAGCTACTTGGGAGGCTGAGGCAGGAGAATCACTTGAACCTGGAGGTGGAGGTTACAGTGAGCTGAGATGGCACCACTGCACTCCAGCCCAGGTAACAGTGCGAGACTCTTCCTCAAAAAAAAGAAAAGAAAAAAAAGAAAAGCCTGAGAGGAAAGGCCTCATTTTACATGGTGCTTTACAGTTTTCACATTACTCCATTTGATTCTCACATGAACATCACAAGATGGAAAAGACTAGAACTGCCCTAAGTTCACAGATTTGTCACTGAGGTCAAAGAAATCAAGTGACTTCTGGAGGCCTCACAGCTAATAAACAGCAAGGCAACGACTTGAACTCAGGTCTTCTGGTTCCAGGTCCAGAGCTCTTTGCTCTACATTCTAAACACTTGCAAGCAGGGGAAATGTTATCAGTCCCCTACACTCTCCAGTGACTATTCTGTGTCTTTCCTAGGGTTTTAGGTGAGCTCAATGTGATAGAGGTATACAACATAAAGTATAACTCAAGACTTCACACTAAGGCTGACATGATTTAATGCAAGGATCTCATGCAGAAAACAGCATCTTCAATGTAATTTCTTCTCCCAACACTACCACCCATTCTTTCCTCCAGTGTCTTTTGGTATTTTAGCTTCCTCTACACTTTTAGAATAATCCATTACAGCAAGAATGAAAGCAGGGAGACCAGCTAGAAGAGGCTGGGGACACTTTTATATAGCCTCATACTGAGAATGTGGGATTGTTCTCTTAAGAGAACCACAGTGGCTTGTGATGGGATCTGGGCCTTCTAGAAGGCATCATCCCAGGGCAAATCATTGTTAGCTCTGAGACTGCATAGAACAAGTTTTCAACAGTGACACCTTGTGATATGGAGAATCAATAGCAGTAGAAGCCTGGAGCCCCTAATTTTCTCTTTTGGGGGGTTATGGAGACCATCCTGACTCCTCTGGAGGCTGCATAAACCTCCAGAATTCCTCAACATGGTGGCCGAGGGGAATGAAAGTTCCCAAGACAGGCACCTGCTTTCAGCAAATTAGCCATTTGGCCCCTTGTGCAATTGAATAGAAAAATAAAAAAAGATTGTGATCATGTTTGCACCTTGAGGTTGGGGAGCAGTTCACAAAAACTAGAGCAGGGAATGTGTAATCTGGAAAGACACATTTTGGAAAGGACTGAAGTAGATTGGGAATGTCCATATAATGACCAGGGCAAAGTAGATGCAATGGAAGCATCGTCTGACTGTGATTCTTATGTGATGGCTGTCTCTATTGCAGTATGTTCTCGCGAGCCTCAGGAAGGTAGGTGAAACTTAAGTAAGTAGAGATGTGGTCTGAAAGGGGAAGATCAATCTAGAAAGTGAAGAGATTACTGGTGAAATGTCTGTGGAAAGCGGAGCTTTTCCTATGAGAAATAGACTGTGGTTTAGAAAGTCATGGCAAAGGTAACTTTTAATTAATTAATTAACTAATTAATTAATGAGATGGAGTCTTGTTCTGTTGCCCAGGCTGGAGTTCAGTGGCATGATCTCAGCTCACTGCAATCTCTGCCTCGCAGGTTCAAGTGATTCTCCTGCCTCAGGATCCTGAGTAGCTGGGATTACAGGCACCCACAACAATGGACCTGGCTACTTTTTGTATTTTTAGTAGAGATCAGGTTTCACCATGTTGGCCAGGCTGGTCTCAAACTCCTGACCTCAAGTGATCCACCTGCTTCAGCTTCCCAAAGTGCTAGTATTACAGGTGTGAGCCACTGCACCTGGCCTATCAAAGGTAACTTATTTTCACGTTTATTACCCGCAGTTTTGAGGAACAGTGGGGAACAGGAGAGATGCAGCCTCTGTTTCCATGGAGTCTACTACATTCTGAGGGGGAAGGCAGACGTTCTAATGGGGAGCACAGCTCAGATGAAAACGACAGCCCAGATGAGCTGCTATTTCTTTCACCTTGCCCAGTCCACCAGACTTCTACCATTGCTATTGCTGAGGTAGAGCCCTGCACCCTTGTTACGCATTGAGTTGTGTTCCCCACAAAGACACATTGAAGTCCTAACCCCCTAGTGCCTTGTTTATTTGGAAATAGGGTCTCTGTAGCTACAATTATTTAAGATGAGGTCATATGGGGAGCAAGGTGAGCTCTTAATCTGATCTGACTGGTGTCTTTTTAAAAGGCGGGGAGAAAGACACATGGGCAAGAGAATACCATGTGGAGACACAGATACATGAGGGGAGGATGCCTAGTGACCATGGAGGTAGAAATGGGACGACGCATCAATCAGCTGAGGGACACCAAGCACTGCCAGCAAACACTAGACGCTTGATGGGCCCGAGGATTCTCCTGTGCAGGTTTCAGAAGGAGCCTGGCCTTGCAGACACCTTGATTCCCGACTTCGGCCTCCGGAATGGTGAGAAAATGAACTTCTGTTGTTTTAAGCCTCTCAGGTTTGCTACTTTGTTATGATGGCCCTGGGAAACCAGCAGAGCCCTCATCTCTTGCCCTAAGTGAACTTACCCATCTCCGTAACTTAAAAACCATCTGTTTGCTGATGACTCCCAAGTAAGACAGTAAAGCTTCATTAGATGAACAGTGACCCTACTTTTTCCATATTTCCATTTCTACAAACCAGACTTTACTGGAGAAGATACTGTTGGAGAGGAGGGGGGATGAGAGGAGTTGTGGCCACACGTCGGGGAGAAAAACAAGTTAACTCCTGGCTTTTGAGCTTCCAAAGACTCGGGTCCACAGCTCTAAGGGTTTTTGAAGGATGATTTTTAATTGTTTATGCTTTGGCCTCACATGCTGACTTTACAAATTAATCCTGAGGTTAGATGAGATTCTATTACATCTCTAGCCAACACCCCATCTTTCACTCCAGCTTCCATAACTGGCTGCTGAACACATCTAGTTGAGTGTCTCACACACATCTCAAACCAGCTTGTTCAAAACTAAGTTCTAGATTTGCCTCCCTAACCAGTTTATCCCCTATTTCCATCACCACCATGCTAGTCCAAGAGATTACACTTCCCTCCTGGAAGTTTTTGGAAATAGACCAGTTGCAATCCCCGCCTTCACATTTGCCTCCAACAGTCTATTCTTCACTTAAGAGAGTTGCATCACAGCTACCCTGCTTAACATCTTTAAAAAATATTCCCAATGCCCTTACAATAGTCTCCTAAATCCTTCCCATAGCCACAAGCCCCTGTGCAATCTAACCCCTGCCTACTCTCCAACTTTGCCATGGGTTACTCTCCCTGTCACGTACTGCATTCCAATCATCCTGGCTTCTTTCTGTCTTTTCAAACATGCCAAACTCTTTCCCACCTAATTCCCTGTCCCAGGAGAGGGAACAGCTCACGTGAAGGCATTTCCATGGCTGGCTCCTTCTCTGCCTTGGGTCTTAACTTAAAACTCATGTCCATGGAGAGAGCTTTCCTAACTCCTTAGTCTATAGTAGGGGCACCTGCATTTGTCTCTCATGGCACTCTGTTCTTTCCTTTAAGTACTTACTATAATTTGTAATATATATTTATGTATTAGTATCAGCCGCTCCCCTCACCCACCCATGCTCCATCCTGCCCAGACTATAAGCTCTTTGGGGACAGGTCTGTCTTGTTCATCAGTATATATTTGGTGTTGGGCTCATATTAAGTGCTCAAGAAAGTTGAAGGAATGAATGAATTACACAGTTAAAATTTCACTGTGATAAGTCCTGGAAAGGACAAATAAGGGTTTTTTGCTCTGAGAACAAACTTTAACACAACTCGACCGAGGCTGGGATTATTGGAGGGCTGGTCTGGGGAAGTGATGCTTAAGTTGAGACCCAACGGACTGGTATCACATAGAAGGCCTTTGCGACTCAGGGGAGCAGTGTGTGCAAAGGCCCTGAGGTGGAAAGGAGCACAGTATGTTCTAGGATCTGAAAGGTAGAACTCAAAGCAAGAAGGAGAAATATTCCAGAAGAGGCAGGTGAGGCAGGCTGGAGGCTGACCAGGCAAGACCTTCAGGAGATGTGGAAGAGTTTGGAGTAATGAGAAGCCATTTAAGTACAGGAATGATTCCATCAAATTTGTGTAAGATCAGTCTGGCTGCTGGGTGGAGGCTTTCTAAGATGGGGTTGAAGAGGGATGGGGCGAGAGTAAGGACAGCTGTAGAATGACCAGGAGTCCACAGGAGGCAATGTGAGAAACTGTGGCTTGAACTAGGCTGAGGGAAGCAGCACTGAACAGACAATTTCCAAAGATACTTAGAAAGATATGCAAAGAAGACTAGGTCCTTGTCTTCAAGACTTACTTTTTCTGAGCATGGAAAGACACATAGAGGAATTGTAGGCTGGGCGCGGTGGCTCACACCTGTAATCCCAGCACTTTGGGAGGCCGAGGCAAGTGGATCATGAGGTCAGGAATTTGAGACCAGCTTGGCCAACATGGTGAAACCCCGTCCCTACTAAAAATACAAAAAAAAAAAAAAAAAATTAGCCAGGTATGGTGGTGCACACCTGTAGTCCCAGCTACTCGGGAGGGTGAGGCAGGAGAATCGCTTGAATCTGGGAGGTGGAGGTTGCAGTGAGCCAAGATTGCATCACTACACTCTAGCCTGGGCGATAGAGCAAGACTCAATCTCAAGAAAAAAAAAAACAAGCACAAAAACAGAGGAATGGTAAAGGGAAGAAACAAAGAGGAAAAGAGAAAGAAGAAAGGATTAGGACCTGGTATAATAAATCCTGAAAGTATTAAAAAGGGAATTCTGGGAGGAGATAGTCTAAGAATTGTGTCCTACCAAATGCTGATGCGGTGATTCTCTTACAAAATCCCCCATGTAACACAGGAGCCCAACACATATTGGTTTACCACTGGAAATAATCATATTTTGCATTAATAGTTTTGGCCTTCAGCCCATCTTCATGCAGTTTCAGATCTGATTTTTTTTTTTTTTTTTTTTTTTTTTGCTACTCGACAGATTGCATTCTTGGTTGCCTTTTAATTGTTGAATTGCTGTTCTTTATCTGCAGTCTCTGACTAGTAACCTTGTTACAGCAATTGCCCAAGACTTAAAAGTAAACAGTGAACAATAAAAATCTACAATAATGAAAATGCTTAAATTAAATAAAAATCTCCTAACATGTAGCTGAGCATACTGAAATGGATTGTATGAGTCACCAACTGTATGAATGATTTATTCTAGAAGTTATATCAGCTGGGAAGAAAATAATAAATATATCAATCTCATCATTCAATACCCAGGCCAGCCCAAATACACTCATCACAGAGCCTCTGAATGAAATAGTCTCATGCAGAGATTATTAATCTATAAATAATATCCTAATGGTCTGTTAGAGTTTAAGACTACTGTTTTAAAATATTTATTAGTGGCTTTAAGAGCTGTTTCGTATTTCTTTCCACTGTCCCATATATGTTTGCAACTCTGTGTGAGTGTGTGTGTGTGTATGTGTGTGGGTTTATGTTGTAGCCCACTAAAATAGCCATGCTGTGATAGCCAGATGAAGAATCTGCTCCTGTTTGCAACACTATTTTCAAGACAAGTAAGAAAAGAAAAACATCTCATAAAATATTAAAGCAGATCCTAATTTTGTTACTTGAGAATACAGAATGGCTTTATGAATAAATAGAGAGCTATCTTCTAAAGTCTATTCCTCTTTTATCACGACAGCAAACAGGTATAGCATGGTACTAAGAAAAAGCTGTTTTTCCGTCTATAGTCAATACTTCTGACACCAAATGTGTGGGTTTCCCATACCAAGCAATTCTGATACTGCCTACCTGGAGTTGGTGCAGGCCCCTCACGTTGAGGGATCAGCCCACGAGACTGCCCTCCGCTCAGACGCCAATCACAAGTGGGTCCCCAGGTTACCCACACTTCTGTCCGACTTGGCTACACATCAGGGGTTCTCACGACTCCCCTCAGGTTTGACAATTTGCTAAAACTGCTCATAGAACTCAGGGAAACACTGATGTTTGTTGGTTTACCATATAATAAAAGAGACAGAGGAGGAGCAAGATGAAGAGGTGTATAGGGTGAGGTGGAGAAGGGTCCTGCATGCAGGGGCTGTTGTCCCGTTACAGTTTGGGTACACCGCCCTCCCAGCATGTGGATGTATTCACCAACCCAGAAGCTCTCCGAACCCCATATGTCAGGGATTTTTATGGAGGTTTCATAACATAGGCATAACCAATTATTAACTCAATCTCCAGGCCCTCTTCCTTTCCTGGAGGATAGGGGGTAGGGCTGAAAGTTCCAAGCGTCTAACCGTAGCAGTATCATACATTTCTGGTGAGCAGCCCCCATCCAGGGGCCCATCAACAGTCATCTCATTTGGCAAAAGACATTACTGTCACCTAGAACATTTCAAGGAATTTAGGACCTCTGTGTCAGGAACTGGGGTTAAAGACCAAATATTAGAAGAAAAGATGCTCCCTACGAGAATAAAAGATATCAAAGAAGATCAGTTAATTAAACATTTTACCAAAAGGAAATTATAAAATTTCAGGAACTCTGTGGCAGCAACTGGGGATGAAGGCCAAATATATCTTCTTATATCCCAATATCACACATGGTGAGAGATTTGATCAGCACTTCACGAAAAAGGAAACCCAAATGTTCAATAATCATATGAAAAGTTACCCCACTGTCTTCGTAATTAGAGGAACACATATTGAAATAGAAATGAGATATAACAGAATGGCTACAGTTAAAAAGACTGATGACACCAAGCGTTGATGAGGGTGTGGAGCAATGGGAACACTCCTACATTCCTGGTGGAGTATAATTGATACAACCACAATCGAAAACTGCGTGACAATCTCCATAAGAGATGAACATGTACATACTCAGTTATTCTACTTATAAGAATACAGTTGTATTAATTTTCAATCACTGCCATAACAGATAACCACAAACTTAGTGGCTTAAAAGAATACCAGTTTATTATCCTACAGTTCTGCAGCTCAGAAGTGGGAAATGGATCTGCTGACTTAAAATCAAGGTGTCAGCAAAGGTGTGTTCCTTCTGGAAACCCTATGAAAGAATCCATTTCCTTAACCATTTCAGCTCCTGGAGGCCCAGGCACAGTCCTTGTCTGATGGTCCCAAAGCTAGCAAAGGAGAGTTCTCACATGACGCCACTGTGACCTCCTCTTCTGTCTCCCTCTTCCACATTTAAGGATGCTTGTGCTACCCTGAGCCTGCCTAGATAATCCAGAATAATCTTCCTACTTTAAGGTTGGGTATTAACAAATTTACTTCCATCTTCTACCTTCATTCCCTCTGCCATGAAATTAGGTTCTAGGGATTAGGACACAGGCATCTTTGGGGGATCATTACTTCACCTCCCATGATAGCCAACAGAAATGCACACACATGTGCTTCCAAAGACACCTCTAAGGTTGCTTAGCACAGTATAATCTTTGTTGGCTAAAAGGTAGAAAAAGCCCAAATGTACATCATGGGTAGAGTAGATTTTTATACATTGTATATTGTGGTATGTTCATAAAACATAATTCTTTACAGCAGTGAAATAAATGAGTCACAGCTTCAAGCTCCAGCTTGAATGGATCTCACAAACATAACGTTAAGCAAGAAGCCAGACACAAAAAGAATACATATGGTAGTACTCCGCTTACATAAAGTTTAAAAACATGCAAGCCTGCTGCTGGAAGTCAAGGTAGTGGCTTCATGTGGGGAGGAAGAAGAAAAGTGATTAGGAAGAGAGTGAGGGCTTTGGGATGCTTCTGGGTCATGTTCTGCTTCTTGACCTGGGTGGTTACATGACACACGTGTTCACTTCATGAGCATTCGTTGAGCCATACAAGCAAATGTGCGTACTTTTTGTATTTTTCTAATGCTCCAATAAGATTTTTTTTTAAAACATGGTTGTGGCACTGTTTCTCATCAAATGTTTCTTTCCTATTGGTCTCATCCCTATAAGATAAGCCCTTGAGGACAAGGGTCATGTCTTATCTGTGGATCTCCAGAGCAGATGCTCAATACATGTCAAAAAGATTCAGTCCCGGTGGCTCACGTCTGTAATCCCAACACTTTGGGAGGCCGAGGCGGGTGGATCACGAGGTCAGGAGATTGAGACTATCCTGGCTAACACTGTCAAACCCTGTCCCTACTAAAAATGCAAAAAAAAAAAAAAAAAAAGAAAAGAAAATTAGCTGGGCGTGGTGGTGGGCGCCTGTAGTCCCAGCTACTTAGGAGGCTGATGAGGCAGGAGAATAGCGTGAACCCGGGGGGCGGGGCTTGCAGTGAGCAGAGATCTCGCCACTGCACTCCAGCCTGGGCAACAGAGCCAGACTCCATCTCAGAAAAAAAAAAAAAAAAAAGAAGATTTAGTCCTTAACAGCCACTTCCAAGATAACCGGGGCTGCCACATATGGTTTCTCAGGATGTGCACCGCACCACTCCAGAGCTTGTTATCCACACTGTCTCTGGCTCCACATAAGTAAAGCAATTGTTATCACCTTGTCCAGTGTCATGGATGAGGAAACCCAGGCTGAGAGCCTAAGAGACACATTACAAAGTGAGGGAATGGATCACAAAATTGCCCTGACTCTGACACTAACTGCAAGTTCAGGGGTTCTCCAAACCACTTTCAGATTTGATATTTACTAGAAGGACTCATAGCTTCGCTGAAAGCTGTTCTACTCAGAGTTATGGTTTATTACAGTGAAAGAAAACAGAATAAAAACAGCTAAGGGAAGAAATGCATGGGGTAGAATCCAGGAAAGTTCCAAACACACAGAGCTTCCAGTTGTGTTCTCCCAGGGAGATATACCCAGCATCACTTTCTCAGTAATGATGTGTGACAATACACATGGAATACTGCCAACCAGGGAAGTTCCCCACGCCTTAGTGTCCAGAGTCTGTGTTGGGCTTCATCACATAGACATGGTCACTGCCCATGTGGCTGGCCTAAGTCCCCAGCCGCTCTAGAAGTTAAGCTGATACCACATGACTCAAAGACCTCACCATACATCACAATGTTAGACTTTCTGGTGTGGCCCAAAGCCCTCAGGAAAACTTTTATCAGACAGGACATTCCAAGGGCTTAGAGATTGCCTCTCAAGAGCTGAGCACAAAGTCCAGGCCCCTCATTAGGCAATGTGAAATTATTTACTGCACACATATCGAAGGTCACACCTGAGGATGGAGACACATCTGGAAATGGAAGTTTCTGGAAAGGTGGCTTAATGTAATGGGCTCTAGAATTAGAAAAACTTAGACCCACATCTTGACTCTGCTCCTTAGCTATTTGAACTTGGCCAAGGCTCTGTTTTTGTGGGTAAAACAGAGATAATAAGAGACAGAGTTCATAGGGTTATTGTGAGCATTAAATAAAATAACTCAGGCAAAGCACTGAGATAAGTACCTTCAATAAATGGTGGCTATTTTTAAAAAATACCTGTTGATTGATAGATCTTTTATTGCTGTGAGCACCCATGCATTTATTGACCTGACCATGTTTGTGGTATACCACCTGATGTCACCACATGGTCTTAGACTCCCCTGATGGCAGGGCATAGTCCTCCTTAGGGCATGAGTGCTAAGAGATGGTTTCTTTATGGGAAAATAAGTAAAACAGGAATCTCTCAGCCAGGCAGTAATAACTTGTGGGAATGTGTGAAGGGCAGAAGAAGCAGGTTTCAAAGGGTGAAAAGGTAGCACAGCTTACCCTCTTGAAGACTGGCACCCATGGTGGGTCAGGATTCATAGACATCTCAAGGCCCATATCATTTCATTGCCTCCCCAGAAGCAGGAATTCATGTTCTCGTGCTCTGCTGTTGATAGGGTTCAGTGACACTGTTCCCACCTGCTGTACCTTCAGATCAAATTGAACATAGAGAAGGTAATTGGTTGGACTTTATTATCTTCACCTCTATTGGGCTTAACTCTCATACCAACACACATCTGGCCAGCTTGCGGGATGGATGTGTCTGAATCAGAAGCCTGCTCCTGGTCCAATCAGCTGTGTCTCAGGAAGCAGCATTCATATGGTAGCAGGAAGGAAATTTGGGATTAAGGAATTGTGGTAGGCAGCCTCTACGATGGCCCCAGTGAACCCCACCTCCTAGTATTCACACCCTTATGTAATCCCTTCCCTTGAGTGTGGACTGAACTTTTTGACTGGCTTCAGTGATGGTATGTCACTTATAAGATATTAGGTTATAAAATGCCTCTGGCTTACATCTTGATTACTTTCTCTTGCTCTTTCTCTCTCTCTCTTTTTTTTTTTTAAGATGGAGTCTCACTCTGTCACCCAGCCTGAATGGAGTGCAGTGGCGTGCTGTCAGCTCTCTGCAACCCCCACCTCCTGGGTTCAAGTGATTCTTGTGCCTCAGCCTCCCAAGTAACTGGGACTACAGGGCTATACCACCATATCCTGCTGATTTTTTTTTTTTTTTTGTATTTTT
Source organism: Colobus angolensis palliatus (assembly GCF_000951035.1). Classification (NCBI taxonomy): domain Eukaryota; kingdom Metazoa; phylum Chordata; class Mammalia; order Primates; family Cercopithecidae; genus Colobus; species Colobus angolensis. The sequence goes on along the minus strand of NW_012115154.1, from coordinate 9,841,636 downwards.
AGTAGAGATGGGGTTTGGCCATGTTGGCCAGGTTGGTCTCGAATTCCTGGCCTCAAGTGATCTGTCTGCCTCGGCCTCCCAAAGTGCTGGGATTACAGGCATGAGCCACCAAGACTGGCCTCTTGCTCCTTTTCTGATTACTCTTTCTGGGGATTCCAGCTGTCATGTCATGGAGGTAGCCCACATGAATGAGTTTGGAAGCAGATCTTTGGAGGCCTGCACACAGCCACATGAGTGGGCTGTGAAGCAGCTCTTCTTCCTTTGAGCTTTCAGATAAGACTGCAGCCCTGGCCAGAGACCTTGAGCCAGAAGCACCAGCTAAACCAACTCAGATTCTTAACCCATAGGAACTATGAGGTAATTGATACTTTCTGCTTTAAATGGCTAGGTTTGGGATAGTCTGTGAGTCAGTCACAGATCAATACTATAGGAATCACATAGTACTGCTGCTGTCAGCAGGGATTTGTGGGAGAGGTTTGGCCTGTGCAGTTCACACATCCATGTGAAAGCATTAAGAGTAGCTCAGATTTAAAACAGTGACTCCCTGAATGAAGGCAGTGTCCTGCCATGGAGAATAGGGACGGGCTTGGTGTGCAATCCACATTTGTTGGTTGAAGAGCAGTGCCTTCACTGTAGAAGAAGACAGGTAACAGTGGCAATGTGTCAGAATAGTCACATCTAGACATTCCTCTCACAAACGCTAGGTAGCATAAATAAAGCTCTCTTTGGCTGAGATCCCTACATACTCCATGTATGCAAATCAGGACATGGATTCCTTGCCAGCAAGACTTCAGATGGACCCTTCTTTCCCTTTGAGTATAGCAACCAGTGGTTTCTTGATCCTTTTCAATCCATAGGACGGTTTCTCAAGTCTTTCTTGGAGCAGTTGTTCTGAGAAATGGTTTCCAAAGGATGGAAACAAGTGAGTTCTGAGAAGTTACATCTCCTTTTGTTTGTTAGGGGGCTGTCTAGACATGACTGTTCTGACACCCAGCTCTAAGCCTGGCCCAGTGTCAGGTAATAGAGACCTGACACTGCCGTGTCCACTCAGCTGTCCCTCCTGCCCAGTTTGGAGGAGCATGCATTCTTCCTAATATTTTCACACCAGGACAACTTTGTTAAAAGATTTTGTGGTTTTGCGGTTGTGTAATTGAATCTGGCCACTTGCTTTCATGAGGATGTCTCCAACTCTACAATAGGTATCATAGCACCCCAGCTAGCTGGCATTTTGAAGGCAGAGATTTGGTCTCATACATCCTCTGTCATATTGCACACAAAGGCAGGTGATCACATATGCTCCTTGGACTCATGCAAGGAGCCACACAGATTCACACGTACAGAAATATGTTTGTTGCCACCGTTCACTCAGGTGTGCCAAGAAAATGTGGCTTTTTAATTTCTCATAACTGATCTGCTCTTCATCAGCAGCCTCCACCCCACTGGGTAACTACTAAGAGAAAGAAAAGTAATACTTGCTCAGCGTATGGTTTCATAGCTTATTTGGCCACAGGTAGTCTTGCTTCTAGATCACTCAGGCTCTTTCTGGTTTCAAGTTAAGTTGTTCAGATTTCCTCCACAGCTGGTTCCTTTCCAGGATGGTGCATGGGAAGGTAGAGAGTCTTCAGGAGTTAGTGGTGGCAGAGATGGGGGACCCGGAACCTTTGTTCAATCATCTCACTCACAATATGGATTGAACCCCTACTATGTACCAGGTGTGTTCTGGGTGCTGAATATATAGCAGTGAACAAAACAAAGTCCTCACCCTCTGGCTTCATGGATCTTATATTCTTCTGGATGTGCAATGGATAATAAATAGACAAATAATTTGCAATGTGTCAGGGAGATGAGCAATACAGGGGGTGGAGAGGCAGGCTGAGGGAAATAGGGCGTGCAGGGTGAGACCATCATTATCCAGGTAGTGTGGGCAGGGAAGTCCCCATTAATACAAAGCCATCTGAAGCTAAGTCCCGAAGAAAGTGAAGGTCTGAATATGGGAAAGGGCCTTCCAGGCATAGAGACTACCAAGTGCAAAAGGCCTAAGGCAAGAGCATGTGTGATGTCAGAGGAAGAACAAGGAGGTCCAGCTGGCTGGACTGGAGCAGGTGAACGGGAGAGGCAGTGGGCAGACTGACTGTGGTGGGCCTGGGGGACCATGGGAAGGAGTTTTGCTTTTACTGTAAATGAGATGAGAAGACATTGGAAGATTCTGCACCAGGTAGATTTTAGAGGTCTCACTATAGCTGCTGTGTGGAGAATAGACTGTAGAGAGCAAGGGTAGGAGAAGAAAGGTGAGTTAGGAGGCAACTGCAAAATCCTGGGGTAGATGACAAGGGCACAGGCCAGGGTAGCAGCGCTGGGGGCGGAGTAGGCAAGGTTTACTAATGGCAGGGGAGAAAAAGGGATCACACATGTTTTGTGGGATTTTGTTGAGCAACTAGAAGACTGGTGTTTCCATATGGAAAAAGGGAAGACTGAGAGGGGGCAGTTTTCTAGGGACAGAAGAGGTCAAGGAGTTCGGTTTTGGAGATATATATATATATATTTTTTTTCAAGATGGAGTCTCACTCTCTTGCCCAGGTTGGAATGCAGTGGTGCGATCTCAGCTTAGTACAACCTCCGCCTCCCAGGTTCAAGCAATTCTCTTGCCTCAGCCTCCCAAGTAGCTGGGACTACAGGCATGTGCCACCATGCCCGGCTACTTTTTTTACTTTTAATAGAGATGGGTTTTCACCATGTTAGCCAAGCTGGTCTCGAACTCCTGACCTCAGGGGATTCATCAGCCTCAGCCTTCCAAAGTGCTGGGATTACAGGCGTGAGCCACCACACCCAGCTCAGTTTTGGATACTTTTATTTACTTATTTATTTATTTATTTTATTTTTTTGAGATGGAGTCTCACTCTGTTGCCCAGGCTGGAGTGCAGTGGCATGATCTTGGCTCACTGCAACCTCTGCTTCCCGGGTTCAAGCAATTCTCCTGCCTCAGCCTCCTGAGTAGCTGAGACTACAGGTGTACACCACCACACCTGGCTAATTTTTGCATTTTTAGTAGAGAGGGAGTTTCACCATGTTGGTCAGGCTGGTCTTGAACTCCTGACCTCAGGTGATCCACCCACCTTGGCTTCCCAAAGTGCTGGGATTACAGGCATGAGCCACC
>NW_012115154.1:9830459-9838432 GCF_000951035.1 Colobus angolensis palliatus | reverse complement strand
TTCCCCTCCCCTTCCCCTCTCCTTCTCTCTGTCTGCTTCTCTCTTCTCTCTTTCTCTCTTCTTCTTCTTTCTGGGCCATATCTGAGACTTCTCTAGGGTCCATAGATGTTACCTAGTATACAGAGCAATTAATATAAAGGGCATCACTAAAGCCACCTCAATTGAAGGTGAGTTGGGTGACTTTCTTCTGTTACACTAAGTCTCCTCACTGCCAAACTCCACCCCAAGCCTGTGGGTTAAAAATAAACAATTTACAACTGTTTAGAGCAGCTTTTCTGTTGGAACAGCTGATAATACATTGCACAGTTCTAAAGTAATGGACCTGACGTTTCAAGCTCCCTAGAAAAACTACTTCATCACTTCAGCTACACATCAATGGTGGCAGTAATGGTCTAACCTTGTTTCACTCAAATATTTAAGCATGGATTGAATGCCCTTTCCATGTATCCCCAGTTGTCACCCTTCTTTGTGGCTCTTTGAGTCAGGTTCCCTGGAGCTGGAGGAAGGCATGGGCAGTTGGTGTCGTCCGTGCCTCTACCTCTGTCTGCCTCTTGGAAGCTTTGGAAACCAAGGCTCTTGGGTTGCCTGAGTTGCCTGACTCCACCAAGCGCTTTCTGAGCTCCATTCTTTTTTTTTTTTTTTTTTTTGAGACAGAGTTTTGCTCTTGTTGCCCAGGCTGGAGTGCAATGGCATGATCTTGGCTCACGACAACCTCTTTTTCTGGGGTTCAAGGGATTCTCCTGCCTCAGCCTCCTGAGTAGCTGGGATTACAGGGATGCACCACCACACTTGGCTAATTTAGTATTTTTAGTAGAGATGAGGTTTCTCCAGTTGATCAGGCTGGTCTCGAACTCCCGACCTCAGGTGATCTGCCCACCTCCGCCTCCCAAAGTGCTGGGATTACAGGCATGAGCCACCATTCTGATAGACCTCTTCTTCCTTTTAGTTCTTGCTCTGTTTCCTTCTTGCTCATAGGGTCTCCTGGCCCTTCCTTTACTCTAATTCCACTTATTTTAGCAACTCTGTAGCCTGCTTTCTGGAACAACTACACAAGGGAGTTCCCTTATCTTCTCACAGCTCCAGTCCCTGGCCTTGGCAATACTGGGCTTACCTGGATGCTCCAGGGCCCAACCCTGTCACTGCATTACCTTGACCTACAGTGAGGCTCCAGGAAGCTAGCATCCTCTGTTGCCAAGTCCCAGCTGAGTTCTGCTTATAAATGAATATTCTTTTTTTTTGAGACGGAGTCTTGCTCTGTCGCCCAGACTGGAGTGCAGTGGCGCAATCTTGGCTCACTGCAAGCTCGGCCTCCCGGGTTCACGCCATTCTCCTGCCTCAGCCTCCTGAGTAGCTGAGACTACAGGTGTACACCACCACACCTGGCTAATTTTTGCATTTTTAGTAGAGAGGGAGTTTCACCATGTTGGTCAGGCTGGTCTTGAACTCCTGACCTCAGGTGATCCACCCACCTTGGCTTCCCAAAGTGCTGGGATTACAGGCATGAGCCACCATGCCCAGCCGATACTTTTATTTTGTAAGTGGAAATGGTGAGGAAGGAACTGCCTTTAACAATCTGGTGTTCAAGGAAGAGCTAGGACTAGAGACATGCATGTGTTTAAAGCTGTGACATTGGATTATATCACTAAGAGAGGAAGTTAGGAAGTACAGAGTTTAGACACCAAGAAGAATAAAGGATATAAAGGAATAAAGGATTATCTGCAAAAAGGACTGAGAAGTGTGACAGGGCCCAGCCATTGGCCCTAGTCTCAAAGTCTGTGCCCTTAACAGTCCCTTTTTCCTGACCACAAACCTCTGTGGGTCCCCAGCCCTCTCAGCATCCTCTCTGGGCCTGGTAAGATCATCTGAGTCCTCTGCTCTTCCTGAGCCAGCAGTGGAGAGCTGGGAGTGCTGCCCCAGGCTCCCTCATCCAGCCACTTCCTCAATGGATGCCTTATGACTGCTTCTTGCCACCCTGAAGAAGTGGGACTTTAGTTGGGAGCTGGGAGCTTCCTCTAAGGCATGCCCAGGTATGTGTGACACAAGCCCACCTTTCACTTTAACATTCACAGATTCCCTACTTCTCTCCCCTGCCCTTCACCTGCGGGCATGCATGTGCCCTCACACATGAGCGCGCACGTGCACACACACACCTACCTGAGTGTCTGTCCCTAGGAATGCGAACCTATGTGATCTCTTGTCCCTGCTCTGTCTCTTTGTATGCCTCATATGCTTCTTTCTAGCACCCAATGAGATGGGTCTTCTCTCTGACATGGACCATCCTTTCCTAAAATTTATCCATCTAGCCAGCCAGGCAGGGCTTTCAATGCATTAAAGGAAGAGTTCTAAAACTTAGAAATCCCTGCTCTTTTCCCACAAAGCCTAGCTTTCAAGAGAAAGCTCCTGATTAAGTGGTCAAGTGAGTGAGATTTGACACCAAAAGGTGCTTGGTTGCCTCTTAGTTCTCCATGGCTCTCACCTTCTCCTTCCCTGCGGCAGTAGACTCCTTGGCTCAGACTTGGAGGGGAAGAGCCGAAAAGAAAATGAGTTAAGGGGAAAATGGGCCAGGTGGGGTGGCTCACGTCTGTCATTGCAGCACTTTGGGAGGCCAAGGCAGGTGGACTGCTTGAGGCCAGGAGTTCAAGACCAACCTGGGCAAGATTGCAAAACACCCTCTACTAAAAATACAAAAAATCAGCCGGGTGTGGTGGCGCACACCTGTAATCCCAACTACTTGGGAGGCTGAGGCATGAGAATTGTTTGAACCAGGGAGGTGAAGGTTGCAGTGAGCCAAGATCATGTCACTGTACTTCAGCCTGGGCAATGGAGTGAGACTCTGTCTCAAAAAAAAAAAAAAAAAAAAAATAGGTGGAGGAAGGGAGGGGTGGGTGGTGGTGGTGGTGTGGAAATGAAACATTATCATTTTAATATTTTAATAATCAAAATACAATTCTCTTCCCAACTCAACCCTCTGTACCCAGATAACAATCTCTTTTTCCCTTTCACTTTCTACACATCTAAAAGAGAAGGTAAAGAGGGAAATTCTGAATGGAAAACTTTAGAGGCCACACTGGCTGGGTAAGTAGGGCAGAAACCGAGTGAGGGCTGAGAAGAAAGGGAGCAGAGAGTGGACAGCAGGAGAGGGTAGATGAAGTCATTGGACAGATAATCTGAGCTGCAAATGGAAGGCAAGGGGGAGAATCTCAGAAGCTTCCTCCTTGGTCTTCACCAGGTTGGGAATGGGTTGCCGAATGGGAGAGGGCATATTTTTAGCATGTAAGTTCCCCAACCCTGGAGTCAAGCTCAGAGAGAGGGCTGGAGAGCTCAGTTCCATGGCATGAAGAGGGAAGCTGCAGGGAGTTGCTACTGAGCCCAACTGAGATTTAGCACATTGATTTTTGCCTTTATTTTTTTCTAGGTGCTGTGGTTTGTGATTGAGTGGGGAGGTTGGGGAGGACAGCCAAGGCTTTTACAGATGCCAATACTCTAGCAAGAAATAAGGAAGAGTGGCTGCTAAAAGAGCTGAGATTTTCCATTCTACCCTCCTGTGCCTCATTTTTCTTTTCCTCTTTCCACTTTCTTGGCTGAGTCTGCCTGTCAGTAAGATGATCAACAGCTGTGGGAAGCACAGAGCAGGACTGGGAGGAAGCCTCCAAGCAGGAGTCAGGACGTTTGTCCTGAGTGGGGCTGATGGTCTAAACTTGACCTTGGCCACCCAGCTCCTTGGCCCAGGCCCACCTTCCTTCATTCACTGTTTCACTCTTGTATCCACCGAATACCTATGCAGTGTCTTCTATGGAGTATCCACTTAAGTCAAGCACTAGGCATCCCATTATGGCAAAATAGACATGGTCTTGACCTCAAGGGGCTCACACTCTGGTAAGATAGGTAACAATGAATAAATGGCAAGAGATCAATATGTGATTAAAGATCACTGATAAGTGCCACAAAGGAAAACAAGAGGACTCTATGAAGGAGAATTACCAGGTAGAGGCTGCCTACTTTAGATGGTGGTCAAGGATGGTTTCTCTGAGAAGAGACATTTAAGCTAGAACCTGAAGGATGACATAAAGCAGAGGTGAGACCTGAATCACTACCCACAGGGATGGTGTGCCAAGGAAAACAAGGGACAATGAGGAAATGAGCTCAAGGGGACTCCTCAAATCCAATAGAACAGATTTACAGCGATGTTCCATATTTTTGGTTATGCTTATTCATTAAAATCCACCTGCAAGGTTGCATCTATCAAAGGAAATACAGTATCTGAGTATACAATGCCCTTGACATATGCACATTAAGCTACGTAGTGGTACATGTCTTCTACTTTTTAATATAACTTTCTAAATTAAAAGAATTTATGAATGATGTTATAAATGAGGATTTAAAATACTTTTTATAAGGCCAGGCATGGTGACTCTTGCCTATAATCCCAGCACTTTGGGAGGCCAAGGCTGGTGGATGACGTGAGGTCAGAAGTTTGAGATCAGCCTGGCCAACATGGTGAAACCCTGTCTCTACTAAAAATACAAAAAATTAGCCAGGTGTGGTGGTGTGTGCCTGTAGTCCAAGCTACTCAGGAGGCTGATACATGAGAATTGCCTGAAACCAGGAGGCAGAGGTTGCAGTGAGCTGAGATCACGTGACTGCACTCCAGCCTGGGCCACAGAGTAAGACTCTGTCTCCAAAAAATAAAAATAAAAGAATACTTTAGATAAAAAGTCAAGAATCCAAGATGCTTGTGGAATTAACCGTCTTCCTCATTTCCATTGGAGAAAGCCTCATATTTTTCATAAAAAAATAGGAAACTGAGTATGTTCCAAGATCTTCCTTATACAGTGGTGACACTCTCATGTTGTAGCATTTGAGCTATCACCACCAAAGGTCATTAAATCCATGCCGTGTATGCTTGTGACTATGGTCTCAAATATTCTTTCCTTTTTTTTTTTCCTCCTAGTCTCTACCTCTATATCCATCATTCAATAAATACTTAGTAAATACCTAATGTGTGCCAGACAACGTTCTTGCTGGGAACACAGCAGTAAACAAAACAGAACAAAACAGACTAAGTTTCTCTTCTCATGAAGCAGGGGCACAGATCATGGATACCACAATCAGAACTTGGGATTTCATTTTTGGTAAGATGGCAATCATTTGGAGAGTTTGATTAATGTAATCTGATTTTCATTTTAAAATAAAAATGTTGTGACTGCAAATAGATAGTAGGGAAGCAAGGCTGGAAGCAGGGAGGGCAATTAGGAGACCTTTGCACCACCATAGGGAAGATAAGTTTGTAACTTGGAACAAGGTGGCACAGCCTGATGGTAGAGGTAGCTGATTTCTGGACATATTTTGAAGGTAGGGCATACAGAATTTGCTAATGGACTTAACGTGGCATGAGAAAAAGAGATGAGTTAAGACAAGCTTTATGGTTTCTGGCCCAAGAAATTGGAAAAATAGAATAAATGTTTATTGAGATGGGAGGGGCTTTGGGAGGAAGTTTTGGACTTGCTAGATTTGGAAGGCCTGTATTAAATTAAATAAGCAGGAGGCCATTTGCCTGAGGCTGTTTCTCTACTTTGACTCACTATGTAGCAAACTGCAAGCTAACTCAGTAAGATAAACAAACTGAAAACCTAATTTAGGAGTATATATTTTGTAACGGATAGCCCAATCTTAGCCAATACAAGCAGCTAAGCTTTAATCATGGGCAGCCAACTGATCAGACCATGTCCAAATACTGCAAACACCTAGCTGTAACCAATCAAGCTATTTCTGTACTTCACTTCCATTTTCTGTCTATAAGTACTCACTACCCACTTTGCAGGGCAGTCTCCAAACCTCTTCTAGTTCTGAGTGCTGCCCAACTCATGAATCATTCTTTGCTCAAATAAACTCTGTTAAATTTAATTTGTCAAAAGTTTTTCTGTTAACACTGATTAGGCATTCACATGGAGATGTTGATGAGATGGCAAACCATATGTGTGCCTGGAACTTAACTAACACTTACCTCACTCATAATTTTGTCCAATTCCTTCTTGGCCAGCCCAAAGACTTTTCTATCTTGTCATGACACTTCATGATGCCTTTGAATCTGGGCACTTCCATCCTCACTCCACACTTCTGAGTAGGTACAATTTCCTCTGGGTTCTCATGCTCCTCTTTCCTCCTAAATCAAAAGATGAACAGGTAGTTAGATGGTACCCCATGTTTCAAAAATGACCATTTAAATGCCCCTCTCACCTTACTTGCATCATCAACTTTTTTCCAGTATTCTACGCTAAAGCAAAAACTCTTGCTTAAGTTGAATTGCAGTTAAATAAACTAACTCTCAGGGCTTTGTTCTATTTCAAGCTCACCAAGCAAGCCTCTGACAACAAGGGTTTTATCTACCTTGGTATGGGAAATGGGTATTTGGAACAGTGGAAACAAGTTATTTTTCCCCTGTAAAAATATACTAATGCTAACTTATAAACAATCTCTAAAGCTTAGTGTCTTAACACAATAACATTTTATTTCTTGTCCACATGATAGTCTAGAGTGAGTCAGGCATCTCTCCTGGTGGCTCTCTTCCATGTGGTGACTCATGGATCCAGGATTCTTCTATTGTGTTTCTCCTCCATTGCAAAGTCCTTTACTTCCAGCACTTGAGACATTTTTTGGCTATATCTACAAGTGGCATATATCACTTCTGCCCACATTCACTTGGGTAGAACTCAATCACATTGCTTCACCTAACTGCAAGTGAGGCTGAGTATAGTCTCCCTATGTGCCCAGGCAGAAGAAACAGGATTGGTGAGCATCTTGCCCATCTCTACCACTAACAGTTTATCCCCCCTAATAAATCAATACACTGACACTCTAGTTTTGTCTTTGTTCTCTTGCGAATGTTATAGTGTGACTCTACAATGTGTGATTGCTCCTGGTGAATCAAAAGGATAAAGCTGCTGATTCTGCAATTTGAGAACCCAACCATGCTGACCTCAAAGTGTAGTCAATCCATGAAGTTCCTCCCACCACAGTTCATCCTGAACACTGTCCACCTGAGTCATCAAGAAAGGTTTAAGTACATTACCTGTGCTCTGTTTCATATGTCGGGGAAGCGTGTCCTAAATTTAGTTATTTCGAGGATCTCTTTCTAGTTCCGAAGTAAGCCAGGTTCTACCGCTGTCAAGTGTTACTCATGGCTAGCTGAAGAAAAGGGGTTCAAAAACATTGAGAAGAAGAAAAGGAGGAAAAAGGCTGGGTTAATGGGGACAGGGGTAAGGGGTGAGATCCCAGCTAAACAGTGAAGATAAAAACAGACATGTAAGTGAGAGGAAAGAAGAGAAGGTAAAGGTGAAAGCCAGTACAGGAAGGAAAGGGGTTGTAGGGGACAAACACTGAGAGCGCAGGAACTTGGAAAAGGTGAAACTAAGGTGAGCGGGAGGCTGAAGAGAGGTCAGCTGCAGCGGGAAAGAGGGAAGGGCCCTTTAAGAAACACAGCAAGCTGCAGGTGTGGGCCACGAGGCTGGCGCAGCGCTGTCGCTTCACGCGCCGCAGACTCATCCGGGAGCGCCTTGGGAGCTGCGGAGCCCTAGAGCCTCCATCCGGGCAGCAAACCAGCTCACGTGTCCCACCCGGGAAGGGCAGGGGTGGGCGGGGAATGGTGGAGGGAAAGGAGGGAAAGCGGAGAAAAAGGAGGGAGGTGAAAGCTGCCGCTGCAGAAAAGAAACCAGTAAGCCCCTTTGTGCTTGGCATGCGAGGTGTTTCCTTCCCGATCAGACTCGAAGCTGTCATCTCTCAATCTAGGTTTGGAATAAATACACTCGTCCACTGAGAGATGAGGCGGCGCCTGGCCGCACCTGGGAGGTACCTGGTCGCACCTGGAAGTGCCTGGTCGCACCTGGCAGGTACCTGGCCACTCCTTTTCTGGAGCCATGGGCACGGGGCCCTCCCGGACTTTCTATTGCTCTGCAGGAGGATCCGATGACTATGAC
>NW_012115154.1:9722664-9829404 GCF_000951035.1 Colobus angolensis palliatus | reverse complement strand
GTGTTAGCCAGGATGGTCTCGATCTCCTGACCTCGTGATCCGCCCTCCTCGGCCTCCCAAAGTGCTGGGATTACAGGCGTGAGCCACCACGCCTGGCCTAAATGAACATTCTTAAGAAGTTGAGTCTATTTGCTATTTCAGAGACACAGCCTAATTTCCACCTTAGTCTCAGTTTCTACTCAGGATACTGCCACTCTGAAGGAAGGCTGTGGAGCTGAGCTCCCAAAATGACTGTCTTTAGATAATAGAGTGCCTTGTAGACTCCCAGAGCTTGACTCGACCTTAGACATCCTGTAGTCCAGTGGTTCCCAAAGGAGATGCAGAGGATTAATAGAGCTGAAACATGACAGTGAGAGGAAACCAACAGTGTTTCCAAGCATCTGTAACATTCAGGTGAGGTAGACTAGGAAAATGGTTCCAAGCCCGGATGATCGTCAGGGTCACGGGGGAGCTGGGTTGCCAAGTTTCTGCTCAGTGTACCTTTCCCTTGTCTACTGAGATTCTCTGAAATGTTTTGTTGTTGTTGTTGTTGTTTTAATTGAGACAGAATCTTCCTCTTGTCACCCAGGCTGGAGTGCAGTGGCACAATCTCGGCTCACTGCAACCTCCGCCTCCCAGGTTCAAGTGATTCTCCTGCCTCAGCCTCCTAAGTAGCTGGGATTACAGGCATCCGCCACCATGCCCAGCTAATTTTTGTACTTTTACTAGAGATGGGGTTTCGCGATGTTGGCCAGGCTAGCCTCAAACTCCTGACCTCAGGTGATCCTCCTGCCTTGGCCCCCCAAAGAGCTGGGATTACAGGCATGAGCCACCGCACCTGGCCTCTAAAATGTTAACTATTTCTTCAGATTCTTTGTCCACTTGTTCTTCTGAAATTTTCTATCCTCCCTACTAATTTTTTTGGTATCTTTCTCCTTCCTCTTCACTTACTCTATTTCCTAAAATTCTCTGCTTTTCCACCCACCAATTGAGTCCCACACAAATAGCATAGGATAGCATAGAAATCATCACTTTATATTTACGATGTGTCTTCATATTTATTCTCATTCATGCTATCTTCTAAAGAACATGCCATCTAGATAAGTTCTCCCTCTCTCCCGTGCTCAGTTGGCACACAATGGCATGTCTACGAATGTACACATATAATAGGATGTTTAATACCAGTCTTCCTGAGGTCTACTGTTTCCATCAAATCCCTAAAGATAGAGAACAATGTAATAGATGTCACATCCCCAATATACTAGAAGGTGTTGAACCACATGCAAAACACCTCATGAGCTTAAGAAACCAGTGTTGCTGCAGTTAGTTCATCACTTGCCATTGTCCCATGGAAGGAGTCATCCACATGCTCACAGAGTTTTGATGCTGATATGGTTTGGCTGTGTCCCCACCAAATCTCAATTTGAATTGTGTCTCCCAGAATTCCCATGTGTTGTGGGAGGGACCCAGGGGGAGGTAATTAAATCATGGGACCAGTCTTTCCTGTGCTATTCTTATGATAGTGTCTCACGAGATATGATGGGTTTATCAGGAGTTTCCACTTTTGCTTCTTCCTCATTTTCTCTTGCTGCCACCATGGTAAGAAGCGCCTTTCACCTCCCGCCATGATTCTGAGGCCTCCCCAGCCATGTGGAATTGTAAGTCCAATTAAACCTTTTTGTTACCAGTTTTGGGTACGTCTTTATTAGCAGGGTGAAAACGGACTAATACAGTAAATTGGTACCAGTAGGGTGGGACACTGCTGAAAAGATACCCGAAAATGTGGAAGTGACTTTGGAACTGGGTAACAGGCAAAGATTGGAACAGTTTGGAGGGCTCAGAGGAAGACAGGAAAATGTGGGAAAGTTTGGGAATTTCCTAGAGACTTGCTGAATGGCTTTGCCCAAAATGCTGATAGTGATATGGACAATAAGTTCCAGGCTGAGGTGGTCTCAGATGGAGTGAGGAACTTGTTGGTAACTGGAGTAAAGGTGACTCTTGTTATAGTTTAGCAAAGAGACTGCTAAAGCTAGAGCATTTTGCCCCTGCCCTAGAGATTTGTGGAACTTTGAACTTGAGAAAGATGATTTAGGGTATCTGGCAGAAGAAATTTCTAAGCAGCAAAGCATTCAAGAGGTGACTTGGGTACTGTTAAAGGCATTCAGTTTTGTAAGGGAGCAAAGATAAAAGTTCGGAAAATTTGCAGCCTGACTAGGTGATAAAAAAGAAAAACCCATTTTCTGGGGAGAAATTCAAGTGGGCTGCAGAAATTTGTATAAGTAGCAAGGACCCTCATGTTACTCCCCAAGACCATGGGGAAAATGTCTCTAGGCTATGTCAGAACTTCACGGAAGCCCTTCCCATTATAGGCCCAGAGGCCCAGGAACAAAAAATGGTTTCATGGGTCAGACCAAGGGTGCCTGTGCTGTGCACAGCCTAGGGACTTGGTCCCCTGTGTCCCAGCTGCTTCAGCCGTGGCTGAAAGGGGCCAACATACAACTTGGGCTGTGGCCTCAGAGGGTGGAAGCCCCAGGCCTTGGCAGCTTCCATGTGGTGTTGAGCCTGTGGGTGCACAGAAGTCAATAATTGAGATTTGGGCCAGGCGCGGTGGTTCATGCCTGTAATCCCAGCACTTTGGGAGGCTGAGGTGGGCCGATCACCTGAGATCAGGAGTTCAAGAACAGCCTGGCAAACATGGCAAAACCCCGTCTCTACTAAAAATATAAAATTAGCTGGGCATGGTGGTGCACGTCTGTAATCCCAGTTACTCGGGAGGCTGAGGCAGGAGAATCACTTGAACCTGGGTGGCAGAGGTTGCAGTGAGCTGAGATCACGCCACTGCCCACCAGCCTGAGTGACAAGAGTGAAACTCCATCTAAAATAAAAACAAAAACCAGTTGAGGTTTGGGAATCTAGATTTCAGAAGATGTATGGATATGCCTGGATGCCCAAGCAAAAATTTGCAGGGGCAGAGCCCTCATAGAGAACCTTTGCTAGGGCAGTGCAGAAGGGAAATGTGGGGTTGGAGCCCCAACACAGAGTCGCTACTGGGGCACCACCTAGTGCAGCTGTGAGAAAAGGGCCACTGTTTTCCAGACCCCAGAATAGTAGATGCACTGACAGCTTGCACAGTGCACCTGGAAAAGCTACAGACACTCAATGCCAGCCCATGAAAGCAGCTGGGAGGGAGGCTGTACCCTGCAAAGCCAAAGGGGCAAAGTTGCCCAAGACCATGGGAATCCACCTCTTGCATCAGTGTTGCCTGGATGTGAGACGTGGAGTCAAAGGAGATCATTTTGGAGCTTTAAAATTTGATTGCCCCACTGGATTTCAGACTTGCATGGGCCCTGTAACCCCTTTGTTTTGGCCAATTTCTCCCGTTTGGAATGGCTGTATTTACCCAATACCCGTACCCCATTGTATCTAGGAAGTAACTAGCTTACTTTTGATTTTACAGGCTCATAGGCGGAAGGGATTTGCCTTGTCTCAGATGAGACTTTGGACTGTGGACTTTTGGGTTAATGCTGACATGAGTTGAGACCTTGGGGAACTGTTGGGAAGGCGTGATTGGTTTTGAAATGTGAGCATATAAGATTTGGGAGGGGCCAAGTGCGGAATGCTATGGTTTGGCTGTGTCCCCATCCAAATCTCAACTTGAATTGTATCTCCCAGAATTCCCATGTGCTGTAGGAAGAATCCAGAGGGAGGTAATTAAATCGTGGGGGCTGGTCTTTCCTGTGCTATTCTTATGATAGTGAGTAAGTCTCACAAGATCTGATGGTTTATCAAGGGTTTCTGCTTTTGCTTCTTTCTCATTTTCTCTTGCCGTCACCATGTAAGAAGTGCCTTTCGCCTCCCGCCGTGATTCTGAGGCCTCCCTAGCCGTGTGCAACTGTAAGTCCAATTAAACTTATTTTGTTACGAGTTTTGGGTATATCTTTATCAGCAGTGTGAAAACAAACTAATACAGATGCTTTGCTCTCCTCTCAAATCAGCAGGCATTGCTGGGATCACTCAGAGAGACTGATATGTCTCTTAGGGAATATTAGGAACTAGTGTCTAATACTTGCTTGAAAATATAAAGGAAAAAGGCTTGAAATGGCAGAGCAAAGAGAGAGAGAGGCAGAGACAGAGACACAGAGAATGGCCCTGGGAGCAGTGTGCACTTGCACGTGTACCTGTAGGGCAATGGTGTTTCCTAGTGAACCGTATGTGTGATATGCTGGATGGAGATGACCCAGAGTCACCTGCAAAGGGACCTGGCCCACAAACTCTGCCTAGAGGGATGAACTGAACGAGCAGAGGGGTATACCCTTTCGTGGAGAGCCTCAGTGTCGGTAGCTGACACAACCATTGTGGGGAGTCAGCAGCTGGTCTACGACAACACCATTGGGAGGCTCTTGAGGGCCATCTCAGAGAAACCACCGAGATAAAGCTTGAGTGAAGAATACACTTGGAAATTCTGCAAGGCCACAGGCCACCAACTGCACAGCAGCCAAAAACTGTACCCTTTCCTGAATCCCTTTCTCCATCTTCATGAGGGCCAGAAATAGCAGCTAGCAAGTAGTTAAGAAGCCAGTGGAGAAAGAAAAGCAGCCATCTGCCCCAGTCCTGTGCGGCAGGCAGTACAGAGTTGAGGAAGCAGCAAAGCTTCAGATGGGATTAAGTATTATCTGGGACTGGGCATATTAACTATGAGAAGAAACTTACTCTCATGACTAACAGGATGAGACAAATCTTAAGACCTGCCCAGGACTTGCCAGGCCCAGGACAAAAACTAACCTTCAGAGCAGAATCAAAGGGACACAAGGGGAGTTGAGTTCGGTGTAGCAAGGACTTATAATGGCACACAGAAAATAATGAGCAGGAGAGCAGATAAGGACCTATAAAAACATTCACTGACCTACAATTAAAATAAATGGGAAGGATGTGGACTTTCTATTTTGACTTGGTCATTCTCACGGCAGTCTTTACTGTGACCAGAGGTTGGGCTTACAACCCGGAAATGGTGGATGCTTTTTAGCTTCCAGGTACTTGATTGCCATTAGGTACCCTGCCACTGATGAAATGGCAGGTGACTTGGTTATGGATTTATAATCCAAACCACTAGGCTTTCTATAGAGTGTTGAATAGCATGCTTTTCTACTTAGTTATATTTTTGCATAAAAATACAAATCTTTAATAAAAGCAGATCAGTACTAGCAGAATATAAACTATTGTTTTAAATCATGAATTCTCTATTTCTGTAAGGAAATAGGAATATCTAGATATTTTCTTTCTAGTCCAGAGGTTCACGTATGCATAAAAAAAGTTAGGACCTTGTTAAAATACAGGCCTAGGCCCTGTCCACAGCGATTCTGGGTTAATAGTCTTGGGACAAGACTGAGGAATCTGCATTTTGATGAGCACTCAAAGTGACTCCAATGTCTTTTGCAATTTAAGAAAGATTGTTTTATTGGGTACAATGTACACTGCCCAGGGGATGGGTGCATTAAAGTGTCAGACTTCACCACTATACAATTCATCCACATAACCAAAACCACCCGTACCCCAAAAGCTATGGAAATAAAAAAGATTGTTGTAATTATTAGTGATGATATTACCACACTTTGTTCAGTCTAACCCTTTGCTTTTACCTTGTACTTAAGTGGGACTAGTTTACCTTGAATTTTTTAGGTTAACATGAGAACATTTTGAGGAGCATTCGGCTTTAGCAACTTTATTAGACATCAAACCTATTAACACTTCTCTCATATAGGAAACTAATAAATTTGTTCTATTTACCTGACTTCAAGTTTATTAGAATACATATTTGCCTATTTTTTGTGGCTCCTTTTCTGCAGGTGACAGAAATAAATAAAATGACCAGTTAGATTGTAGCTTCACAGTGGTTTCCCTACCAGAACTACCGTACCAATTAGTAACAAACAAAACTGAAGTGTATTCACTAAACACTTTCCAAAGTACAGATCACACACACGGGATTAAATACAAGTCTGCCTCTGATATATGTGCCTTAAAAGCTTGGGGTTTAAAAATCTAAGCTATCCCAGTTCATTTAATTGGAATTTAACAAGATTTTTAAACAGATAAGGTAATTTCTTCACACACTCAGAGATCGTCAGAAACAGGTGTGATTAGAATAATAAAAATCAGGAGGGAGGAAATCTATCTAGTTCAAGGATTTAATCAGAGGCTCCAGTCAATGACCTATGAAGTTCTCTTTTTCTAAAATTCTGCCATTTGTTTTTCTCTATTAAATTTCTTCCTGGCTCTTGCTCATCATTCCAGCCTGGTGAGAACAGTTGAAATCTTGGTTTTGTCTTCTCTCATATTAGCTATTCCACCAACTTCCAATTTGATACACATACGTATGAAGAGGTTCTTTCAAGCTGGTGATAAAAAATCCAGACCAGGACAGATCTGTAACTTTACCACAGTGCAAATAGACCTATTCTACAAGCAACATAGACACACATTGCCCCAACTTGCACCTGGAACCTCAATATACAGCTATAATCACACAGAAAAAGCAGAAAGGTAGCAAATATATTATTCCCTATAGTTGGTCAGAGACACATAGTAGGTGTGAGTTAGGGTTTATTAGAATACAAATTTGCCTATTTTTTGTGGTTCCTTTTCTTCAGGTGACAGAAATGTGCCCCTACACTGAGGGTGGGGGCATCAGGATGGGACTAGAAGAAGAGTCTACGAAGGACCTCAGGGCATTCATAATAATCACGAACAAGTACCTTGAGTTGACTTTATTTAACAGTGGCCACGCTTCCTTCACTGTGCTAACACTGTGTATGCATCATCTCATTCAGCCCCACAACTCCTTGTAGGAGAGAACTAGTGGCTACCAGCATAGGCTTTGGCACCAAATGGCTCGGATTTGAATCTTGACTCTGGTACTTACTCGCTGAGGCCTTGGGAAAGCTACTCTCTGCTTGAAAAGCCTCATTTGAAAATGACAATAGTAATAGCACTACTTGTGGGCTTGTGCAATTAGGTAGGGACTCTAGCTGCTTTAACAGATGAGCCCCTAAGTCTTACTGGCTTAATATAATAAAGGCTGACTGCATGTGTAAAGTTGTTCAAATGAGTGTTCAATGGGCAACCTTCCACATGGAAATTCAGTTCACATTCCTTCCATTTTGTGATTCTGCTAACTGCCAGATAGAGGAAGATGGTCTGGAGAAGAGCTGGGTGGATGAGGGGAGGGGTTATGGATCAGACCTAAAGGCAATACACTTTCCACAATACCTGGGAGCCACTCATGGCAAGACAGGCTGAAAAACGAAGTCTCTGTGTCTAGGAGGAAAAAAAAATGAATTTGGTCTCTTCCATACTTATTGGGAGATTAAACATTAAATTCCTTGGAACAGTACCTAGCACCCAGTAAGTGCTCAATAAATGATAGTGATTATTACCATTTATGTTGTGCCAGTAATGGCTTTTTTTTTTTTTTTTTTTTGAGCCAGAATTTCACTCTTTTCGCTCTTGTTGCCAGGCTGGAGTGCAATGGGGTGCTCTTGGCTCACTGCAGCCTCCGCCTCCCAGGTTCAAGCGATTTTCCTGCCTCAGCCTCCCGAGTAGCTGGGATTACAGGCATGCACCACCACCATGCCTGGCTAATTTTGTATCTTTAGTAGATACAGGGTTTCTTCATATTGGTCAGGCTAGTCTTGAACTCCTGATCTCAGGTGATCTGCTGCCTCGGCCTCCCAAAGTGCTGGGATTACAAGTGTGAGCCACTGCGCCCGACCAGCTATATTTCTTATATGTCTTCCTGATGCCTATGACCAGCTGTCTTAACCTTTCACTTTAGAGTTCCCTTGGATTTAGCCTGTTGGACTGGTGATGCCTGGGGGGTTCTCTTCATAATTATTGGAAACTTCCAGGCATTAAAGCTGGCTCTGTTCTATGGACACCAACCCCGGCCTCTTTTCTGAACCTTAGTAGTCACTGGAACACTAGCAGGATACGAGAGCGGGGACAAAACTGGGAGAGGCGGTGTGGGTCTGGACTGCCCCCTGGAGATCCCTGCAGCCTTGGCATGGCAGAGCCCCTCCTGCATTCCCAACATGTGGGAGGCTTTCACAAAAACCTTTGCATGAAAGTCCATGATTTAAAGTTTGTTTCTGTGCCATCATTTAATCAATAATGGGGCAAGCGACTTAATCTATATCCCCCTAACCCCCCGAAATTTGCAAACACAGTCTGACTAAAATGTTTCCAAGTAGGTGGGGTACAGGATCTTTGAATATGATAGTGTAGGTATTTTTTTTTTCTGTCTTGGGTAAAATATTTGCAATGCATGGAACAAATTGAACTGTGACTTTTGTTTTCCAGTCACTATAGTAGATATAAATCAACTTTGAAAAATTAATTATACTTTTGTTAGCATAACAAAATGGTTAGCATCTGCACTTGAATTCCAACTCCATATCTTACTAGCCTTGGAACTATGGGCAAGTTATTTAATTACTCCAAATCTCAGTATCTTTATCTGGTAAATGAGGATAGTAACAGATCATAGAGTGGTTTTGCACAGTACCTGGAAATAGTGAACTCCAGAAAGGGTAGTTTTTATTTTTGTTATAATGATGACCAAAGACACACACAACCCCACACTCCTTCCCTGTAATGGTGAGGGACAGATACATGTGTTCCTCATGGCTCCCTCAAGGCCCTGAATACTCTAACTGGGGTTTTGAAGAATATTTTGAAAGAGTTGCCTGTGGCATTCTAACTCTGCATTTTTCCCTTCATGGAAGCATCTATCTTCCCTCATTATCTTCTTTACACATCTAAGAGGGAGATACCCCAAACAGCTAAAGTCATTATCTAAGCAGCATGCTAATACATAGAGGCTGAGGACTTCAGAAGTAGGTGTTTGTGGGGTGAGCAATGCAGATGTGAGGGAAGTTCCCAAAGCAAAGCCTGGTTGAGGCTAGGGCTAGAGAATCCTAAGTGCAACCCACGTCTCATTCAGTCTCCTTGTTAATCTTCATGATGGTTCTGTTTGTTGAGAAAGGGCTCCCCACTTAGCCTCAAAAGTCTTTCTGAGGATCTGGAAAGTCATGGGCTCTTATCCTAGAGAAATGCATTCATGGCCGCTCACATAAAGGTTTGCAATCAATTTCAAGACTCCCATGGGGCCCATCTGTGGATCTCAGATCTAGACATACTCTTCATATGGCCCATTTGTTTCTGTATGTGGGGAAAAACAACGCCCTGAAAGCTTAGCAGAGGATGCACATGGTGAACCCTTCCAAGAGATAATGAGACTACCTTAAGGCAGCAGCACAGAGGAGAGAAAATAGAGGACTCACTTCAGTGCGTAAAGACTCGGGCACTCCATATATTAGGAGGTGGTGAGATAGAGGGAGGTTCCAAGGATGACTCCAAGTTTCTCAGTTTAGGTGACAAGCTGGTGCCATTCACCGAGACAGGGAATGCAGGGAGGGAAGGAGGACAACGATTTGACACACCTGTGGGATATCTCATGGGGATATCCCAGAGGTGGTTAAATCTGTATTGACAGTTCAGGAGAGAGCTACACATAGAGATTTGGAGGTCAACATTTTATCAGAGGTCGTTGAATTTATGGGACGAGATGAGAAATCGCAGGAAGATTGTATGGCATGAGAGGAGGCCAAGGTCAGAGTCCTAAGAAACACTGACAGAGAAGGCCGTATTTCCCAAACCTCAGGCATTTGCAAACCCCAGGCTCATGTCACCTGTGTGATGATTTTCTTGGGATTTTTTTCTCCATTTAGCTCTCTTTGTTTTGTAAGTTTTTAAAGGGAACATGTTATCCCTGTAATAAATGAGAAAGTAGTATCAATTGTAATAGATAGTAATCTTAAAATATCTACCAATGGAAATAGAAAACCAAAACCTCTTTTTCTGTATTCCTGCTGGTGACTATCGGCCAGAGAAGGCTCTACGTTTGAGACTGCTCTCTCTCTCTGTTTTTAGAAAAGGAAGATGAGCAAGTGTTAGAGAGGTGTTAAAGACATACTAATATGAAACTGAGATTTTCTCTTTGTTTAAATCAGAAGACTTAGAAGAGAATTTAAAAAGCATCAACGTTCTCACTATAAAACTTGTGTTTTATTAGTGTTGAAGGCTCAGATATAGAAGGTACAATTTCACGCAGCATATGCAGCTCTAGTTGAGACCTTGTACCATCTAAGATGATCTCTTCTGCCACCACAATATGAATCTCTCACTTGGAAAAACCAGGAGAGATGGAGTCATAGTATCCGGGAGTGGAGAGGTCCAAGAGAGAGTGGTCAGTGTCCGAGGCTGCAGAGAGGCTAGGCAAAGTCAGGACTGAAAAGCAACCCCTGGATTTGGCAACCAAGGATCACCGGTGCCTTTGGCAGAGTGAATTTAATGGCATGGTGAGGGGTGAAAGGTAGAATGTAACAGGTTGAAGAGTGAATGGGAGATGACAGTGGGAAAAATGAGCATGAGGAGCTTAGCTGTGAAGGAGAGAGATAAGGCATTCAAAGAGATGGTGTTTTGCTTATTTTTGTAAAACATGGGAGATACTCCAGCATGCTTTTAAGTATTAGGGAGGGTAGTGGATGCACAGCTGTAAGTACTAGAAAGGGGATAACAGGTGAAGCAAAGTCTCAGTTTGGGGGAAGATGGGAAGGGTTCAGATCAAGAGCACGGGTGGACAGACCAACTCAGAATAGAAAATGGGTCATTTTCTCCCAGCTTTGAAGGTACAAGGTGAGGACACATGCAAGCCCAGGTGATTGCTTGAGTATAGGAGTGGAAAGTGCAAGGAGTTTACATCTGGAGTCTAGTTTTCCTCTGCTAAGTAGCAGGTGAGATTACATCTGGGGGCAGAGAGAGAGAGAGCACGCACGAGAGACTAATTATAAGGAATTCGCTCACGTAATTGTGGAGGCTGAGACAAGTCCAAACACCTGCAGGGTAACCTGGCAGGCTGGAGACCCATAGAAGGGTTGATATTGCAACTTGAGTCCGAAGGCAATCTAAGGCAGAATTCCCTTCTCCTTCTGAGGACTTCACTCACTTTTCAAGTAAGGATTTCTTCAACTGATTAAATGAGGCCCACCCATATTCAGAGGGTAATTTGTTTTACTCAAAGTCTACTGATTTAAATATTAATCTCATCTTTAAAAAATATTTTTACAGCAACAGACTGGTGTTTGACCAAGTATCTGGGCACCATGACTTAGCCAAGTTGACACGTAAAATTAGACCATCACAGAGTATTAATCATCCCATTTATATCAATAGTGAAAATATGGGATCATGTAGATAAGGAGAAGACTATAAAATGTGGAGAGAATGTGGATTCTAGGAGGTTCTGGCTGGTAGTAGGTGCTCTGTTGACTAGATTTTCACTCTCCTTTTTTTTTCTCCTAATAAATTTAAGATTTTACCTGATTCTTGGCCACAGGGTTTCAAGGGAGCCAGAGCTAATGAAGACAGCATGGAAGGCCACAGCTGAGACCTTCCTGTGGGAGTCCACCTCACCTACAAGAAGAGCTACCATTTTAACACAGGTGGATAAACCCCATGAAAGTGAACCTCCTAAATGCAAATTCTGATCTTGAAGCCCCAGTCGGCAAATCTACTGGAAACCCTCCCTAGCAACAAGATGTAGATGCTTTAGAGATAACAAACTATACAAGTTGTCTTCCATTCTTTCTCCTTCCTCTATTTTCAATACGGATAAAATACATATACATTTATCTTGTTGAGCTCAGTAGGATTATTTAGCTTTATTTTCATGGCTGCCTTTTCTTAATGTAATAGAATTTCCAATCGAGCTTATTACTTCCTCCTGAGGCCCTCTCACATCCATCCTGTCCTTGGCAAAGATCTTTGGAAACTAGCCTGGGACATACCTAGTGGTAGGCCACCTGCTCTGGGTTGAGGGTGGATCTATTCTAGTCAGAGGCTTTGTGATCTGGACAAAGGAATTGAGTATGTGGCTGTCAAATTGTCAGGCAATACTAAATTTGGCTGGCCAGCTGAATTCTAGCAGAAAATCATGCAAAATAAGGTTTAGCAATTGGGGAAAAACGGCCCACAGGAAAAACAATAGGATGAAATTCTGTAGGACTACACGGCCATAGAATTCTAACTTGAGGGCTGCAACCAGCTATGTGACCTTGTAGTATAAGGACTAGTCTTCAGATAGAAAATAGTTTGGAGTTAAAGGGATCTTTGAGAAGAAGCCAGTATCCACCCCCTCCTCCCAATTTTATATGCCCTAAGAAAAAGGTTTCTTTCAACTTAGAAAGGTATGATTCTTGAAGTGCACTTCCTCTGAGTTTTCCTGAGCATGTCAATCAAAATGACTTGCACCTGCCCATCCATTCCCATTGGTTCATGCTCCTACCCTGCAGTACTGGCTTCATTATGTCTCACCTTGTACACCTGTCTGATTCCTCTTCTAGATTATCAGCACCTTGACAATAGGATCATATCTTGTGTATCCCTGAATTTCCAGAGACAATGATAGTGCCTGCCACATAACTGTTGGTCAATAAATTTTGGTTAAATAATAACAAGAAACTCCCATTTAAAAAATGTGTTATGGTTATCATTCTTTCTCAATCCGGATGCTCTCCTCTATACACAGTTTTATTCAGTAATTCTCTTAAAATTGTAAAGGTGAGAAATTGAACACAGTTCCCCAGGTCGTTGAGCAGCACGAGATACAGGGAGAAAAAAAATGCTTTGTGCCTTTACCTCTGGTTGGAGAAAATAAACACTGCACTGGATTATTCTTAAAGATACATCACATTATGTTTGTGATCAACTGAAATGCTACGATATTTGCATGTGGATTTCTGCAAAGCTGCTTTTCTCCCATTCTTCATGTGTGTGATTGATCTTTAACTCAAATAGTAGGACTATATATTTATTTGTTTTAACTCAAGGTAAAGTCCAACAAAAATCACATTAAATTTGATGCTGTCAGTGAAGATATTAGCAATCCTTCCTGGCTTAAGGTCACTGGCACATTTGATATGCATATCTTTTGTGGTTTTTGTTGTTGTTGTTTTTGTTTTTTTGAGACAGGGTCTCCCTCTGTCACCCAAGCTAGAGTGCAGTGGCTTGAAAATGGCTCACTGAAGCCTTGACCTCCCAGGCTTAAGCAATCCTCCCACCTCAGCTTCCTCAGTAGCTGGGACTACAGGCATGCACCACAATGTCTGGCTGATTTTTTTTTTTTTTTTTCCTGTAGAGATGTGGTCTTTCTATGGTGCCCAGGCTGGTCTTAACTCCTGGGCTCAAGCAATCCACCCACCTTGGCCTCCCAAAGTGCTGAGATTACAGGCATGAGCCACCACACTCAGCCCTCTTTTCTGTTTTTATCCCACTCTTTGACAATGTTGGAAGGATTCAGACTAGCTCTAATAAAAGTCACCCCCTTCCATGTTGGGTAATCAACCAACAGCTAGAAATGCACACTGAAATACTACCAGACATCCCTTATTTTACCATCTTATCCACAAAGATCTTACAGATGACATTTTAAAAATATTTTCTAAAGCACAAAAATACTTTTAAGCACGGTAGCCCCTGAAGCTTGCCAGCCAAATAATCATTAAAACATAAATGAAACAAGGCAAGTATGGTGCATGCGTATGGTGGCCATGGTACCAGTGGCATTCTTTTTTAAATTCTAGTCTCCTCCCACCACCCTCTGCTTTTTAAGTAAGTCTAATTTAGCATATGCCTTGGCATTGATATTAGGCTGACTTTCCACGACTGGCATCCCATCTGATGGCTATCTCCAATCTTATTTATCTCTTTCATGATTCCTCAAAAGTTAATAACTGACTTTGAGACTATACTACAAGTTATTTAAACATCCACAGATAAGGTTATTTAGACTTGAAAATAAACTTTTTGAGGTTGGCCTTAATAAGGGTAGGAGAGTGCTCCTGGATTCCTCACTTAAGTGGCAAGGGTCTGCTGTCAGAGATTGATTACTAGTCTTCTTCTGATTTTTGCCCAATGCTTCAGGATGAGGCAATGGAACAGGCTTTGTCACCCGAAACATCTTTAACTATCAAACACAGCCACCTAATGAGAAGCTGCTTATCTTCATCTCAGGAAGCTTTAAACCTTTTCCCTGGTTGACTTGAAGATTCTGTACATCTTGGTATTCTTCTGCTCTTCTGAGGCTGAGCATATTAAGGCTGTGAATGATTCCCATGGTATAAAGAGGCCAAGCTAGTTGTCACAAGATGCCAGGGACTTAGAAGGAGACCTTCCAGGTCAAACATGCCAGACTTAGAGGTGAAGGTCACAGGGCAGACTCACTCCTTCCCTGATCATAACTCAAGCTGCTATCCTGAGAAGACGGTGCCAAACCAGGAGGCAACTGGAAAATATCCTGACGGGGAAAGGAGTTTTCCTCTTACTCCTATAGTCCTTGTTCAGAATGTAAGCCTTGGAATTGGTAGAAGATATTCATGTTCTTGTTTCCATGAGGCGTCAAACATAATGAGATCAATAAAATACTCTAAGATTTAGAAAACCAGGTCAGGCTTTGTCTCTTCCATCTGACTCTGAAACTCCAAAAATCCATAAGCTTTCCAAAAGGGGACTCATTGCAGGGTGGGGTATTAATGCTTGAGGAGTCTTTAAAAGTTAGCTTAGAGATGAAGTAGTGAAATGGCCTCCTTTCACAGGTAAGAAAACTGAAGCCCAAGGAGGCTTGATGACTTGCCCAAGGTCACACAGTTATGAAAAAAACGGAGCTTGCCCTTGAACCCAGGATTTTGCAACTTCAGGCTCCATTCTTTTTAAGGGGCTGTTGCTGCTTTTGTCCATGAGTTGCAGTTGCTCCGTCAGCCTTTATTTCTACTCCTTCCAGTTTGAAGATGTTTTTATTTCTAGACAATAGTGAAAGAGGAGGATTTGAATAACTCTGGCTTCTGCTAATATCATGCCGCATTTTCTAAGAGTGGAAATATAGAAAGTGGTAAATTTAGAGACAGAGAAGTCAGTCATGGAAAATCAGGGTTGAGGAGGAGAGATTTGGCACAGGTGTAACACAAAGAGACAAGAAAGGTCACGCTTGACCACAGACGGAGAGATGCAGCAGTGGACTGCTATTGCTGAAAAGCCAAAATGATACCAGGCTGTATTTATAGAAGGATGACATGCAAAGCCCACGAAGCAATCACTAGGCTACAGTCTATATTAGATCTCTATTCAATATGATGCTCAGTTTGTCACACTTTGAAAAGAGAGAGCCCAAAGAGGGTAACAAAGTAACAGAAAATCACAACTTAAAGTTAAGGAATTTGGGTTGCTAAAGGCAACCATTTTCTTGGATTCCATCCATTGTCTGATTGCTTCAACAGGCAGGAGGAAAGAGAAGAGAAAAGGGAAGGAGAGTTGTCTCAGCCAGAAATTTCTCTCCAACCTTCTGGCCTCTCAGCACTGAATTTTAGAAGCATGTTCTGCCCCCTCACCTTCCGGTCAAGGTTAAGATCCCCTGCCTGATCTCTCTGAAAACTTGCAGCCTCTCATAATCAGATCTGAGGGATGGCTTCTCTACCTATGCAGGGCTCTTACTGTATAAGTCACCACCTCCACTGCTGGCTCCAGGGACTTAAAGAGCAAAACTGGTTGAGCAGCCTCAGGCTCATGCCTGCAGCCCCACACTGACTACAGCAATCTCGTAGCCTCTGTCTGATTTTTGAACTTGTTTTCAGCCTGTACGTCAAAGATTTTCTCCCTGTCTTCACCAAATCTCTGCGGGAGTCTGAACCACTACCACCTTCCCCCCATGCTGAGATGCTTTCTTTATGTATCAGCACACTGAATACAATGGGGAAATATGTAGGTCAAACACAGAGACTCAACATTGACTTCCAGAAATGAAAAACTAGGATTCTTTTGATTTTAGACCATTTTTTTGCAGTATTTCCGTATTTTGGAGAAAGGTAGTGATGATTTTAAGATGATTCCTCTGTCATGTCTTCTTTTCCCTTCTACAGAGGTTTTAAGCTTCTTTATCTTTCCTGAAGAAAGCAAAGGAAAGAAAGCCGAAAGAAAGACATGCCAAGGAGAAAGAGCCTTAGACGGATCGCATACCAGGTTCTCACAGGCCACTGACAGCAAGGGGAAAAGTTCGAGTACTGGCTTTCTCCATCTTGCCCCAGGAGAAATTCCTGGGAAAAATACAAGGACACTGTGTCCCCGCTATGAGGGGAAAACTTGAAGAGGCCACATCTCCAGTGACTGATACTGGGGGCCAGGTCTTCACAGGAGCATGGGCTTAGCTTGCTCCACCTGGCCCCAGAGCTTAGGAGCTCTTTTTGAGAGCAATCTGGAGCCCACAGGTCGAAGGAAGTGCTGGGCACTGCAGAGAATGGCCAAGTTCCCAAGTTCATGCCACCAGAATTCCAAAAGATCAAGTACGTAAACATGAAGAGTCTGTGAATGGTCAGGAACACAGGCTTTGTGGCCAAACACACCTGGATTGAATATTGGCTCTATCAATTTTCTTCCCCTAGTCCAGGGCGACTCCCAACTCTGTCCAAGGACAAACTCACATACCTTCTGGAAACTGCTAGTCTCCTCTAAGATCAAACTTACATGTCTGGTGTCTTTTGCTTAACGGTTTATCTTGTACATCTTTCTATAACCAACACACAGAACTTGACCTTGATTGTTTTAATGACTATATGGTATTCCACTATATGACCAGATTTATGTTCGCCATTTTCCAAGAATTAATGCTAAGTTGTTAATGATGTTTGCTGTAGCAAACAATGCTACAATGAATATCTTTGCATAAGTATCTGTATATAAATATAACAAAATTTCCAGAAAGAGAATTTCTGCAAGTGCCTTTCAAATCTTGATATTGTCAACTTGTCCTCTAAAGCACCTCCACCAATTTACCACCCACTAATGGTGCCCAAGAAGGCTTCTCTTTGATAAGGCACTAAGAAAGAAGAACGAAAGTCATATTGAGGAAACTAAAAATGTCTTTTGCTATTCTTTAACGCACCAGCAAGGCATTGTTGGTGCTATTTTAGGGGTCCTTGGGTGCTGACTCCCCTGAAGATGAGAGCACAGTTGTGCTTTCCTCAGAGGGGACATCTGTCAGAATCTGGGCTTATTTTTGGCAACCTAGTGACATGCTTCCTGCATTTCTAGTGGACTCTTGGCTTCCCTCAGCAATGACCCATTTGTGGCTGAATATTTAGCTGGTCTCTTAATCCCCATGTCTGCTATGAAATCTATTTTGGGATTTGACATGTTGGTCCCCTGTAACAACGGTGAGAATGCAAACCCCAAAATCAGAATCTTATAGTCTTTGTTATTTGGAAAGATGTATGAGGAAAACATGGTTTTTATTTTTATTATTTAATAAACTGTAATTATGGGAACTTACAAACATATATAAAAGTATAGAAAATCATGTGATGGTGCTCCCACCACCCGGCTTCAATAATTATCAACTTATCACCTATCTTGTTTTCCTGTACCTCGACCAATTCCTCACCTCCTATATTTATCGTGAGGCAAATCCCAGACATTACTTAACCCACAACTATCTCAGTGTCTACATTTAAAATATAAAGTCTCTTTAAAAAGATATACTCATACTATCATTAACACTCCTAAAATAATTAACAATGATTTTTTGTTTGTTTGTCTTAAAGACGAGGTTTTACTATATTGCCCAGGCTGGTCTCCAACTCCTGAGCTCAAGCGAGCCTCCCACCTTGGCCTCTCAGAGTGCTAGGATGACAGGCATGAACCCACTGTGCTGGGCTCAGCAATGATTTTTAATATACTCAGTGCAGTTGGTGTTCAAATTTCCAATTGCCTCATAACAATTTTAATATGATTTTTTAAATGTTATCAAAGCAAATGTTCAGAGTTGGGAGAACTGAGTTCAAGTCTCAGATTTGTCTCTCTCCTTGGGTGACTGTAGATGACTCCTCTGACTTTCATTGCCTCTTTTTCTTAGAATGTGAGGGCTAAAAAGGACATATACATCTAAAAATGTTCGGATAGTGTTGAGGATGAGAAGAAAGGAATAGGAAAAGGCCTGTTGCAATAACTGAAATCAGAGTCAACTTTTATATAACTTGTATATAATAGTTATAAAGTCATTGTGTCCACCAAATTCAATTGAAGTCACAAAATCTGTCTACTCTTATCTCTATAAAAGAGAAATGGTAGAGTCAGGGGATCCTTATCTTCTCCTCTTGGTAGATAAGTAGTTTTCAAAATGAAGTAGAGATAGAAGCTGCTTTCATTTTAAGGCACATAATCTTAATATAGTATTTGTTTAAATCTCACAGATACTCCTTTAAAATGATCGTGTTAGTTAGAAAACTGGGAAATGGGGAGGGGAGAAAGGAAGGAAGAAAGAACTAAGATTTGCCAGTGATTCTGGAAGTGAAACAAGGCCATTGTTGGCTCTAATGTCACATGAGATAATGGATGCATACATATGTTATCAAGAGCCATAAAATTTTTATGAGAGAAATGAGGCTCACCAGATGGTTCTAAATCACACCCAGTATTTTCCCTACTGAATTTGTATTGGCAATAGTTGTATTTCTGGAGAAAAATGTATTTTCTATCAAAATCTAGAAGACCAGGTGAAGGAAGGTAAAATAGCTAAATGAAGATACGCATTGACAGGAAAGCAAAATATTACTAAAAACTCTTGGAAGATAGAAAAAAGAGACCATTACCCATCCATTTTCCTTGCTTCATGTTCATGTCAGGGCAGCGGAAGGTGATGGAGCTGGTGGTGTAACAAGATGGAGGAGAAAATGAACAAAAAATTACCTGCAGTTCTCCTTGTGGTTTGGTGAAGACAGAATTGAGAAGATCTTCCCAGACTGCAGCCGCAGGTGGGCTCCAGCTGCTAGGGATGCCACACGTCTCTATTTTCTCCATGAGCTGGATGCCAAAGCATCCAGCTTTAGCTTTAGTTTTCTGCTAAAGTAGTAAAACAGTTGGGGAAGGCTGAGGGGTGGGTACTTTCTCTCTCTTGTGAAGTCAACAGTCCTCAAGGTTTGAAGAGGTTGCATTCTGCTATTCCAATGTCTATAGGGTTTCGTCTCTGTCCTTCATCTGAACACAAGTGCCCACACATCTGGACTCAATATTTTCTCACTTAAACACAGCAAGGGCTCTAACAACCACCTGTCTCTGTTCAAAGATCACAGGCCAAGAGTCTGCTTCTTCCTGAGGGTCGTGAGGAGGGGAGAGACTGCAGAGGAGAGCTGGGGTTGGGGAGACATCACACAGACAACCTGGAGAGGACTCTGGATTCTGGGGAGACGTGCACCACCAGTGTCCTCGGCTGCCCATGGCTGGTCAAGAGCAAGACGGAGATTCACAATTACCTTGGCAACCAGGTAACAGGCAGAACCGTTACTTGGCAATTTCCATTAAATTTCCCTCTTTTCCCTACAAGCCCTTTTTCCCCAACTGCAACACACACACATCAACATTTTTCCCCCTTTAATAATCCTCTAAGATCACTAGACTCTTTGCTGTAAGGAAATGAGGCAAAATGAGGAAAGCAGTGAGATCTAAGATATGGGGAAGGAAAATACATTTTTGAAGCACAGGTGGGAGGTGGTGGTTTGAATGGCCACCTCTCACTGGGGACAAGAGAGAGAGGAGTCAACAATGGGGTTTGTGAGAACAGGAAAAGGGGGTGGTTAGCAGCACAGTTATAATATCAGGCAGTTGATTTGCTCATTGTTTCTAGAAACCACAAAAATGGAACAAAGGTGGAAGGCACAAGCAGAATTTATTCCCATTTTCATTTCTGTCCCTCTGACCTCTTTTCAGAGAACTCGCCTTTAGCAGTCTGTTTCTGTGTGGTTCCTCGCAGGTGCTGACCTCCTTCTTTTTATTTATTGATTCCACACACATTTCACAGGCCAGTATGTGCCAGGCATTGTGCTAGGCTTGGGGGCTGCAGAGTTAAAGACAGAGTCCCTGCCCTCATGGAACGTAAGTTTTTAGTGGGAAAGGCTGACAAAAACAAGCGAACAGACAAACAACATAATTGCAGTTTAGAATAAAAGTGCATTGCAAAGCCAGGGTCTGAGATTAAGACTAAGAGAGAAGGACTTACTTTTGTTTGGGGGATCAGGGAAGGCCTTTGAAGAAGTGTCATTTAAGCCAAGATCTGAAGCATGATTAGGAACTAGGGAAAGATGGGGAGACTGTGCTCAGCAGAGGGACCACTTGGGGAGACTGAGAGGCCAGGA
The DNA here is from genome assembly GCF_000951035.1 of Colobus angolensis palliatus. Classification (NCBI taxonomy): domain Eukaryota; kingdom Metazoa; phylum Chordata; class Mammalia; order Primates; family Cercopithecidae; genus Colobus; species Colobus angolensis. The sequence continues at coordinate 9,809,137 of NW_012115154.1, read as the reverse complement.
CACGCTGGCATTGCTAGAGGAACAGGAATTAGACCAAGGTGGTGTCAGATTCGTGCATAAGGTGAGGTAGGCAGATGAGGATCAATAATAGGGAAGGTCAGAAGAAATAGGGCCTTGAAGGCCTCAGAAGGCATGTAGATTTTCTTCTTAGTATGACAGCAGGCTGTTGAATGGTTTTCAGCCTAGGAGTGCTGTGATCAGATGTGTATTTCATTTCAGTATGGCTACTGGGCACAGACTGAATGGGAGGGTGTGGAGAGGGAGGATGCAGATTGCTGATGACTGTGGTGGTCCTGGAGGGAGATGAGGAGGCAAGTGAAAGGGTACACGATGGCATTCCTGCAACAGAGCCCAGGCTCTAAGTGCTTTTATGTTTTGCTTGTTTATTCTCTTTAGTAGGAAGAAACCAACATACAATAAAACAAAGCAGTTAAGATGCAGGCTCTACAGTCAAAATCTGACACGACCCCACTTCCTATGTGACCTTGGCAAGTTACCTAAACTCATGTCTGAAAAATGAGACTTGGTATAGAGATTGAGAGAGACAATTAATGTAAAGTGATTAGTATGATGCTGGGTATATAGTAAATGCTCAAAAAATAGGAAGCTTATGTTATCAGTCACTGAAAACTTCAAACTGCCCAATTTCAGGTCAAGTAAAATTATAATAGGGTGAACATAGGGAGTGTTTTCCCTCAATAAAAATACATCTTTAACAAAATAAGAAGTTTGGATTTATGAAAAGAATCTAGAGAGAGCAAATAAAAGGTAAATTTAGAGATGTTTAAGGATTTTGAAAATATAAACTACATGGTGGCAAGGAAAATACATTATAATCCTTAAGAATATGAGTTTTGGCTGGGCTCAGTGACTCACATCTGTAATCCCAGCACTTTGGGAGGCCAAGGCAGGAGGATCACTTGAGCCCAGGAGTTTGAGTCCAGCCTGGAAAACCTAGGAAGACTCCATCTCTACTAAAAATTGAAAACAAAAATGATTCAGGCATGGTAGCATGCTCCTGTAGTCCCAGCTACTCAGGAGGCTGAGGTGGGAGGATTGCTTGAGTTGGGGAGGTCAAGGCCACAGTGAGCCATAATTGTACCACTGCACTCCAGCCTGGGCAACAGATCAAGACCCAGCCTAAAAAAAAAAAAAAAGGAGTATGAGTTTTGGAGCCAGACAGATCTGGATTTTGAATCCTAGGTTTGTTCCATACCAGCTGTGTGAACCTCAGGAATGTCACCTGACTTCTGTGAGCACAGCTTCTCATCTGCAAAGATAGCTAATAGCCATGCTTTCTGCATAGAGGCACGGTGAGGAGTGAGTTACAAAACACATTAAAGGGCTTTCTTGGCATGAGGCCTAGGACTTAGCAAGGGTTCAGTAAACGGGAAGTTGCTGAAGAAAGGGAGAAACGTTATGCTGATGCGTTAGGGATTAGGGGACCCATCTCCATAAAAGGTAAAGCTTCTTTGAAATGACAAAGGCATCGCTGGAGAAGGAGATGCCACACGGTGCTTCTCTACACACTCAACAGATATACGATCTTGCTGAGGCTGTTGTGACAAAGTACCACAAAGCAGTTGGCTGAAACAACAGAAACGTTTTGTCTCACTGTTCTGGAGATGTTGGCAGAGTTGGCTCCCCGTGAGGCTGTGAGGGAGAATCTGTTCCATGCCTTTCCCCAAGCTGCTGGTGGTTACTGGCAATCATTGGGGTTCCTTGGCTTGTAGATGTGTCACCTGGCCGTCGCCTTTATGCTCATCTAGCATTCTCCCTATTTGCGTGTCTCTGTGTCCAAATTTCCTCCTTTTACAAAGATCCTATTCATACTGAATTAGGGGTCAAGTCTAATTACTTCATCTTAACTTAATCATCTGCACAGACCATATTTCCAAATAAGGTCACATTCTCAGGTACTGAGGCTTAAGGTTTCAACATCTTTTTGGAGGGACACGATTCATAGTAATACCAGCACTGTTTTCATATCAGAGTATGAAGTTAGTCCAGGCTTCCACAGCTAGTGTGGAGGTTGGGGAGGGAGCGGAAGACCACGGCTGATTCTTTACAGATGGACTCTGCAAATCATCTCTCCTAGGATCCCCTCCTCACTAAGTCAAATGCTCCCAAATAGGCGACAGCAGCTTGCTTGCAGGCAACCAGACCACCACATCCATGTGTCCACTCTAACACTTGTAGCAGCCCCTATACAAATGAGCAAGCATCAAGCTCTGCTTCCTGTGTGCTCTGTTTTCACCTTCATTGGGATTCAGCCTTGAGATTGCACCACTGGGCCACTGTGAATATTGTCCAGGTTGTGTAGTGCACAAATCTAGAGGATGCTATTTACATTATAGTCTATTTTGTACAAAAGCATGCAAAATTCTTAAGCCCTCATCTAATCCCTACACCTCAGTTTTTCTCATCAACTGCTTTCCCACAAGTTTCCCAACTGAGTATTCAGGTTTACTTCTGTTCTGCTGGTAGAACACAGGAAAGTGTGTGTGCCCGTGGCAGGGGGGAGGGGGGAGAGAGAGAGAGAAAGAGAGAGAGACACACACATGAAGGGAGCAGGGAGAGAAGGAGGGAGGGAGATTGAGACGAAGGAAAGAGAAATGAGGGAAGTAAGAGGTCACAATAGAATAACCTGTATATAATCCTTCAAAATCGCTAATGACAGGAAAAGCAACACTTTAATAAGGGCTCTGATAAGAAAATTCATTAAATGATAGAGAAGATGCCAACCGGTAGCTTAGGTATTGGCAGAACCATTGTGCTAATTATTAAGGGATAAAAGGGGGGTAAAATGAAAAGTGGAGCTTCACTGTTATGCATTTGAAGGTAATATGCAGGTTTTAAAACTGAGATGGATTTCCAGATCAAGGCTGGAGCTGGTGCTCAAAGTCTGGCCTCTTTTTGAGCTGAAGTATTTTGATGTTGAAGCAGGAAGATGATAAGAGATGGAAGGATGAAGTATTCAGTGCAAAGAAGAGAATGCCCCTGATTTTTACAAGCCAGTATGTAAAAACACTTACGCTGTGTATTCAACATGATTACAAATATTTTAACAAATAACCAGAAAAAAGTATGTCAAAATGTTAATGGTGGTTATCTTTAGATGGTAGGATACTGTGGATGCCCCTACTTCTTCTTTCTTCTTTTCCTCCTCCTCCTTCTCCTCTTCCTCCTCTCCCTCATTCCCTCCCCCTCCCTGTCCTCCTTCTCCTCCTTCCTTTGCCTTTTCCTTATTTTCTACAATGGGGAAAAAAAATTAACATTAAGAATCCTTTGGTTTTTTTAAATTGCAGTTTTTAGTGTAGATAAACTGACAACTTTTTTGTTTTCTAAAATGACTTAAAAGTCATTGCATATTTTAGTTTCAGAAAAGTCTTCAGTATCAGAGGAACTGGGTTATTCTAGAAGAAAATGCAGACCAGGTGCGGTGGCTCACGCCTGTAATCCCAGCACTTTGGGAGGCCGAGGCAGGCAGATCCCGAGCTCAGGAGATCAAGACCATCCTGGCCAACATGGGGAAACCCCGTCTGTACTAGAAATACAAAAATTAGCTGGCCATGGTAGCATGTGCCTGTAGTCCCAGGTACTCGGGAGGCTGAGGCAGGAGAATCACTTGAATCTGGGAGGCAGAGGTTGCAGTGAGCCGAGGTCACGCCATTGCTCTCCAGCCTGGCGACAGAGAGAGACTCTGACTCAAAAAAAGAGAAAAAGAAAAAAAAAAAAAAAGAAAATGCATATTCCAGGACATGCAATATCCAATAGGATGAATCCACACTTGGCCTCCAAAATAGCTAAGGATAGATTTTATTTTTGCTTAGTCCTAATTTTAGTGTAGATGAAGCTCAATCCTTCAGCGTTTGAAAGTTATATTAAAAGGCAGACCTCTGGGGGCTAGAAACCAAATTCTCAAGCTTGGATAGCTGGAGTACTTTCTGAAGGCCATTTTGTTTTTATGACCATTTGGTTCAGAATTAATGAGAACTGCTTTGCATAAGCATCATTTTACCTTCTAAAGCAGTGCCTTATGGGGATTCTTCCCACTCACAGATACAGATTATCAACGTTTTTTCTTTTTTTTTTTTAGGTCTCAACCCTTCACTGTTCTAGTATTGGAACCTCAGAGATAATTATCTTTTAAGGTCTACAATTTTAGGGTATTTATCAGGTTATTAAAACCACCAATGATGGTGGTAAACACCCAAGGAATTTGGATACTGCTGAAAAGATTAAGAAAACCAACTCCAAAGATGCCACTGCAGGGAAGGAGCACACAGAACAAGAAAAGTTTGTCTTAATTGAATGTTTATATTTTTACATTTTTTGAAATGTTTCCTTTTTCTTCTCAAGCGGAGATAATCCTCATGAGCAAGGAAGGTCGTGAAGTCCTCAAAATGTTTTTTTTTTTTCTGAGATGGAGTCTTACTCTAATTGCCCAGGCTGGAGTGCAGTGGCACGATCTCAGCTCACTGCAACCTCTGCCTCCCAGGTTCAAGCTATTCTCCTGCCTCAGCCTCCTGAGTAGCTGGGACTACAGACATGCACCACCACACCAGGCTAATTTTTGTATTTTTTAGTGGAGACGGGGTTTCACTGTTGGCCAGGCTGGTCTTGAACTCCTGACCTCAAGTGATCCGCCTGCCTCAGCCTCCCAAAGTGCTGAGATTACAGGTGTGAGCCACTGCGCCTGGCTCAAAGTCTTTTAAGCCACTAAAATGATTCGTGATTCCTGAAGTACACAACAATGGAATTCCATTGTCGCAGATGGAGAACATGTGTTAATACAGAGGGCAGCAGACCTTTAGTGGACTGGGATTTACTGTGCCAGACAGGCTAATTCCATTCGAAAATACACTTGAGTACCAGTCTCAGTGGTTCATTTTCAGGGCTGAAAGGAGCCAAAGGAATCTGCATGTCCCTTGGTAGGTCCATCCCTTACTAAGAAGCTGAGCTACGAGGAAGGAAAGAGTAAATAATGGCTCAGCAGCATCACAGTGTGGTGAAAACCCCAATTTGAGTCCCACAGTTTGTGTAAATAGCATGTTGGAATGAAGTTGCAGCGAACGTTTGACTTGGAATGGGCTCTGTTGCTCCCTTCCCCATTCTTCCTCCCTCTGCTTGTGTTCCTAAAGTCTAACCCAGGGACCACAGCATCTGTGTCCCTAGAATGCAAAATTTTCCCCATACCCTCATCTCCTTCTGGTTGTTTTCAGAATGTCATCTTCTGTCCCTATATAAAACCACACCCTTAGCACCTCCATTCCTTTTCCCTGATTTGTCTTTTTTTCAGATAACTTATTATGATATTGACTACTACTTATTTCATTACCGGTCTCTCCCTACCCCACATGACACTGTCAGAAACTTCAGGGTAAAAATTTGTCTGTTTTGGTCAATGCTCCATCCCCATAACCCAGGACTGTGCCTGACACAAAATAGGTCCTCAAAAAAACAATTCTACTTATAAGTAGTATTGGTTCTTTGTGCATTTTTTTCTAGTAGATTAAAAGTCATGGAGGGGGAGAATTATTTATTTAGTCTTAACCCTGTATAGCACATTGCCAAAATTTAAAGAGTAGTATAGGGACCTGAGGGAGGAAAAGCTAAGGAGACCCCTGCCCTAGGCAACCCCTTGTTCCAAACCTCAGTGACAACATGAGATGGACTCTGAAGATATATGTAAAACTCATTTCACAGTCATTGCCACCTCACTGGGGGCAGACAGGGTCCTGAAGCAGGGCTCTTTTAAAAAATTTGTGTAAATTTGTGGGGTACAAGTTAATATTGTTACATGCATTGATTAGCGATGAACTCAGGGCTTTTAGGGTATCCATCACCCAAATAATGTACACTGAACCCATTAAGTAATTTCTCATCATCCACTCCCCTCCCACCCATTCACCTTTCTGGGTCTCCATCGTCTATCACTCCACACTCTATGTGCATGTGTACACATTATTTAGCTCCCACTTACAGGTGAGAACATGTGGTGTTTGTCTTTCTGCATCTGACTTGTTTCACTTAAGATGACAGCCTCCAGTTCCACCCATGTTGTCACAAAAGGTATGATTTCATTCTTTTTACGGCTGAATAGTATTCCGTTGGGTATATGCACCACCATATTTTCTTTATCTAATCATCCGTTGATGGACACGTAGGTTGCTTCCATATCTTTGCTACTGTGAATAGGGCTGCAATGAACATACAAGCTAAAGCAGGGTTCTTTATTGGTCCCCTAACACAACTGAGAGATTGAAATACCCTGTGAATGTAGAGAGAGTCCAACTGCAGTCCCAGCCACTGGACAGGGGATAGAACTGTGGGTATTATCACCGTAGGGGCTGCAGCCCAATCGGTGGCATCACACCCTGACATGGGAAGCGCCAGGCCCAGCCAGTGATGCCACCAGACATGGAGAAAGGCCTTCCCCACTACCTCCAGATAACTGGCACCATCATTGACTTCAAAGTGCTATTCCACAGAAAATCCTTTCCCACCAGTATTCTTTATGAAGGATCTGCTTTAAGATGCAGCTGCAGAGTCACATCACCTCATTAGCCACAAGGGCTTTGCACAGGCCATTGACATTTTTAATTACTTAATAATAAATACTTGTATGGTATCTACTAATGTGCCAAGCACTGTTTTAAGCATGTGGCAGAGATTAACTCATTGTATCCTCACAACAATGCTGTCACGCAGGTATTATTTCATTATCACCACTTGTTGAGGAGGAAAGCGGGGCACACAGAGGCTAAATATCTTGCCCAAAGTTACAACACTAGCAGGTGGTGCCAAGTTTGAGCTCAAGTGGTCTGACTCCACAGTCCTTGGTGTAACCATGAGTTAAACTGTCATGAATGAAATCTTTGCAATCTAGCTTACAAAGAACACAAAAGAGGTGACGATGAGGATGATGGCTTCCAGTTCCCTCATCCTTCAGATCTACTTGGTCACATGGTCCGGGCTGTCTCAGGAACAGGCAAAAGCAAGCTCATTTGCCAGGAATACCCAAGCCTGCTCTCCCACGGTGATTGAAACCGGTGTGGTCTGACGCACACCTGCTCTGAGGCTACTATAGGGTTAATGCTTCCCTGACACCTGCTCACTGGGCCTTGTTCCCCTGGTACTTACCCTAAAAACCAGAGTTAGATTCAGCAGGAAGGGTTTTTCTATGGACATTAGTTTAAATTGATACTTTTTCTGATGTGGCTTTGAAACTTCAGACTGATTATTATTTTTTCATTGTCTTTTGAAGTCCTATGTGATCATTATTCTAGATAAAATATACTAGCAGCTGAACCTGGCTCATGTCTGTAATCCCAGCACTTTGGGAGGCCGAGGCGGGTGGATCACTTGAAGTCAGTAGTTTGAGACCAGCCTGGCCAACATGGTGAAACCTTGTCTCTACTAAAAATACAAAAATTTTTTAGTATTTTTAGCCAGGCGTAGTGGTGTGCGCCTGTAGTCCCAGCTGCATGAGAGGCTGAGGCGGGAGAATCGCTTGAACCCTGGAGGCCAATGTTGCAGTGAGCCAAGATCAAGCCATAGCACTCCAGCCTGGGCGACAGAGCAAGGCTCTGTCTCAAAAAAAAACAAACAAAAACAAAGAAACTAGCAGAAGTGTTGAAGCAATCTTTCAAACCGCACCTAGGTAAATGAATGTTCCAGACCAGTGTACACAGATCCTCAGGGGATCATGTTAAAATGAAGATTTTGATTCAGTAGATCTGAGGTTGGACCTAAGATTTTGCATTTTTGGCAAGATCCCAAGTGATGCTGATGCTCCTGGTCCAAGAACCACCTGTGGAGGAGTAGCAAGGTTCCAGAACATTTCTATCATTCCTAGCAAAGGAAAGTTCTGCAGAGGGAATGAGTACTTTCAATCCCAGATTTTCTCCACTCCTGAATTAAAAATATTTCAAAGCATGATTTTATTACACATAACTGTATACCTATATAGGGTAGTTGCAAAGACTAAACAGTGATTGAATACAATAAATGTGTTTTCACTTAAAATATTAATGCATCCACTGTACATTTGTTGTAAGCTTTGGGTGTGGTGAGTGAGTGGGGTACCTGTGGGACACTAAACACTGGACAGGTTTCAGTTCAAAAATACTTCTCAGGCTGGGCGTGGTGGCTCATGCCTATAATCCCAGCACTTTGGGAGGCCGAAGCGGGTGGATCACCTGAAATTGGGAGTTTGAGACCAGCCTGGCCAACATGATAAAACCCCATCTCTACTAAGAATACAAAAATTAGCCAGGTGTGATAGTGGGCACCTGGAATCCCAGCTACTCGGGAGGCTGAGACAGGAGAATCACTTGAACCTGGGAGGCGGAGCTTGCAGTGAGCTGAGTGCGTGCTACTGCATTCCAGCCTGGGAGACAGAGTGAGACTCCACCTCAAAAAAAAAAAAAGAAAGGCAAGATGTAGAATCTGCTTAATAAAGGAAAAGGACAAAACTCTGCATAGGAGGTGAAGGGAGGCTAACAGTTATTGAATAATGATTCTGGGCCAGGCACTCTCATATTTGCTAACCCTTCCATTTTCTAAAGTGTTATGGGACAGAGGTGTTAGAATATCTGTTTTCACAAGACACAGGTTGAGGAGGCCAAGTGGCACAATTTATATGGGGAAGAACTTGAATCCAGACCTGCTTAAAGAATCAAGTACTGTGCTGTTTCCACTCTCATCCCCCTGTCCCCAGTCTCTTATGAAGGGCGCATGGAGCTGCCTGAGAAGAACCAGAGAGAAAGGAGACCGCTAGACATAATGGTCTTCCCAGGGAAAGAGGGCCATGACTGGATTTGTCTGTAGAGGGTCAAAGGGAAAGAGAAGGAATCTAGGATACCTGGGAGGAACTCTCATGTGGACAGGAAGTGTGTTTTGTTTGCTCTAACTCATCACATAGCTCAGTGTGTAGTAGAGGATTGACTCAGTTCTGGGCTTGGGTTACCCCAACTCTAACCATCCCAAGGGAGCTCTGGCCTTTGGCTCTTGGAGATAGATCACTTCTAAATTACCTCCATAGATCTTTTAGAATACCTTGCCTGATGAGAATGGCTTTGTTCACCTGTTGTACCTTGGGTCATGCTAGACAGTTGATGCCAACAATGTGACTTATGGTAGAGACCTTGGCCATGGGTTATCAGTTTGACCTCTGACAGGGCTGGAGACTGAATAACTAAGGTTAGCCACATAGGTACTTCATGCCTAGGTGACTAACACCCATCCCTCCCGGCTCCCAAAAAATCCCTGGACACCAAGCCTAGGTGAGCTTCTCAATCGCCAGTGCTTCTGCTTCTTCCATGTTGTCTCAAGGTATTGCTGGAGTCTCTCTGTTGAAATCCACTGGAGGTGACAACTGGACGCTTGCATCTGGTCTCCCCTGAATCCTGCCCTGTGTCTTTTACCTTTGCTAATTGTAATCTGTATCTTTCCTGTGCAATAAACCATAACCCTGACTATAGTAGCTCTTCTGAGTTCTATCAGTCCTTCAGACAAATCACTGAATCCGAGGGTGGTCTTGGGGATCTCTAAAGAAGAATTTAATACCAGCCATTAAGAATCAACTTGCAGAGGTGGATTGGAGAAGGCTTTAGTTTGGTTCAGACCAGTTAGCACCTGTTGAGCACTCACTGCTCACCAGGTGCTGCTAGTTGTTGGGATACCAAGATGAGTAAGTCAGAATGCCTGCTCTTCAAGACAGCTTAGTGCCTGCAAGGATCCCAAGGAAAGCACTACTTTCATCCAGAGGTGCTAAGCACCAGGAGAGACACAGCATGCTGCCACAGGGCTAGGGAAAGAGCCCTCCGCCCAGGCGGGTGTTCAGGAAGGAAGGCTTCCTGGAGGAGACTGCCCTCTGTGAACCACCCTGGGTATTTTGAGGGCCTGGTTACTGCTCTTGGAACCGACTGTCTGCAATTATTTAACAGCTCTCACTAGGAACATTTGCGCCCAGAGGCTCTGAAGCTAAGGTGAGGAGGAGTAGGTGTGTTTCCCACAAACCCAGGTCTCTGCTAAACTCTGTGGACTACATAATTCATTTCAGACACGGAAATCAAAGTGGTGCTGCATTGGAAAAAGGAGAACAGAATGTCTCCTGTGGCTTACCTGAGGCTGTCCACAGAGCATCAGGGCCTTCTGTCTCAAAGTGTTGCTGGCAACTGCGTCCACCCCACAGGTCACAATGCTGCAGCATAGAAGTCCCAGGATCTGGTGAGAATGTCTTCCCCATCCTACTCACCCCTGCCCAGGCTGGGGCAGACACTCTTTAATTCCACCTGCTTTCCCTGGGAGGTGCAAGGGTGGAAAGTCTTGCTCACTACTTAAGATCAGTGGTATTTCCATTCTTTCTTTCTTCTAAGGGACACTGCTACCAAGGTGGGGTGGGGCTCTCCCATTTCTTCAAGTTCTTTTCCACTTGTAAAACCCTCCCCTCATCTATTCTATAAGGCACCTGCCCTCACCTGCGCTTACTTTTGAACTGCTTTACTGTTTCTGTTACCTCCAGGATGCCCCTTTCTAAAAAGTTCCACAGCTGATATTACTCTGTATCAGAGTAAATCCACGCAGGTCTTCTTGTGCAAGGTTCAGCACTGTGCCCATCTTTCCACAGAGGCTACTAGCCATGACACTAATCACTGTCATGGTTTATGTCACACCCACTTGGCCACCCTTGAGATCCACCACAGGGAGATGCAGCAGTATACCTCTCATTCAGGTATCCTTCCTCTCCCTCAGCCATCCCACCTCTAATGGACATTTCTTCTTTTAGGCTGCCCAGATCTAGGTTTGGAGAATTGTCTATTCCATGCATCTTGGTGGGAGGCAGAGTTCACCACTCAAGAGAGAAGATTAAAAGGCTCTAAACCTGTTTTCTCAGTCTCCTTAGATGGTGCACCCATGTGGGTTTCTGACACCGGAGCTACTGCCTGAGATAAGAAGGGCCCTGGGGATTCATCCTGGTGGAGATGGCGGCAGAAGCAGTGCCATACAGCCTCAGGGCAGTAGCAGCAGCCAGGCGAGCTGTGGGGCCCATGGTCCAGAAGCAGTGACTGCAGGGTCCAGATCAGCGTGCTGCTCAGCTGCACGTTTCTTCCTGCCTTCCTTCCTACAGGCTTCCAGCTACCCATGTCTCGTCAGTAAATTACTTCCCCACTTATGTCAGACACAGCCAGTTTCTTTCACTGTAAACTAGAGATGTTGGCTGAAACACACCACTCTTTACAGAGCACTTGCCTCTAAAGTCCATTGCCCTCCTACCTTAGCCTCCCACCCAGGTGTGAGCCCGAACCTTTGAAGAGGTAGACAGGTGGAAAGGAACTGTGACTCAAAGTTAGGGACAAAGCTGATGAACACTAGGAGAGAAATTTCTCTCTTCACTGGAAACTGGGAAACAGGTTGAGGGGTTAGAATGTAATTAGTCATTCCAGCATCTCATAAAGTCTTTTAAAAAAAAGTTGTTAATATCAGTAATCGTAAAAAAAAGAACAAGTTTCCCTTTTTCTCTTCTGAATCCCTCTCCATTTTTTCTTTTTTCACCCAACGCTCAAACCATGTACCTTTGGCCTTCACATGATTGAAATGTTAGCTATCTATTTTCTTCTGGATTCAAGTTTTCAGCTGGTTATCTACATAATAATCGTACATTTTTTTCTATACAGAACCTGAGGGAAAAATACCCTTCACCATCAAATACTGCAGCCTCCACCCACCCCCATTTTGCTCTCTACCCCTAAGCAGACACAATCCTTTAAAACACACAACATAATCTTCTTTATTTAATTGTTTAATCAGTTTACATTCCACAACTGACAGATTATTTATTTTTATTTTTTCCATGAACAAGTCATTTAATTAATTACCAGACACTTGTTTTTCTTCAATCGATGGAAATACAATATTTCTGTCAATTCGAAAAAGAAAATTGCAAGATGCAGTCAGTTTCAGTGAAGTCCCCAAATGCTCTCTGCTTCCTCAGTCCTTTCAAAGTCACAGGAACCTGGCAATTTCCCTTTTCATCCCCCCTCCCACTTCCCTGTTAAATTTACCGCTCAGAATATCACAATAGTTTCAAGATCTGGTTTGGATCACCTTTCCTGTAATTAATTATGAGAAGGAACAGACAGTACAATAGATCTGATAAGATGTAGCATTCTTGTTAAGATTAAACAACACATTTATTCACATCATATCAGAACAAATTAACATAATATTTAATCTTATTTTAGCACCAATAACCACAGGAATTGCTACCTCCAAGGGCAGAGGCGTTGTTAGAATCCTGCAGTACACACCACTCCTTGTCTGACCAATCAGAAAGCACTATGCAAATTAAAGTAAAGGTAAATAAATTTATATTGACTGAGCAATAATCTGGTGGGCCATAAACACTCCAGGCGTTTGAGAGTTTTGTCGGTTATGGTCCCTGTCTAATGACCATCTATAAAACATACTCACCAAATCAGCTCATTTTTGCCCAGTAACACAGGGCTCAGAATGTTATATTTTAAATCAATCAAACCTTGTCATACTGACTTGTTGAAATGCTTTGAGACTACCCAGGGGTTGGCTCCTTGCCTTTTATTCTGTTCTCTCCATTAAGATCTCGATACTTATCTTTTTCACAAACAAAGGAGATTTCTTCAATCCTAAGGAAGGTCTCCAGGCAGGGAGGAGAGGTAGGCAATGGTGGGTTGAGTCCCTGTGCAAGGGTAGAACTTGTCACCATCACTGCCACCTCCTAGGAGACGCAGTGTGCCTGTAGCCACTGCCCTTCCCAGGGTATCTCCTTTTTAGCATTTGACTTTAAGATAAATATTTAAGAAAATTAAGGGATTGAGAAAAGAGTTCCAAATATTGGTGAGATGATCTTAGCAGGTGACTGGACCAGATTGACAGAGAGAAGGCCTGCCTGCCCCTTCCCCACTACATGATAAAGGGATCAGGATAAGGGGTGAGGGGCAGTAGCTGACATTACTGCAGCTGAAGAATATGACCTGCTTTGGCCTCTAGTACTTGGACAGGTCATCAGGGACATGCCTGGGGCAGCACCGACACCCTCTGGGGGCAGATGAGACATGCAGTCCACAGGAGTGGTCATCTCCTCTTACTAAGCAGGTGAAACAGAACTTCCAGAGGCCAAGACAGCAGCCTCGACATAGCTCTGTGCTTTCTACTCTAGGCCAACACAACAAGACTCAATCCTGCCTTCATCAGCTATGACAAGAGCTATGACAGTGAGTGACCCACCAGGGAGGACCACCCCATCAGTCTTCTAATGAAGAACCTAAGTCCGTGCTGTCCTATACAGCAACCAGTAGTCAGGTGTGGCTTTTGAACACTGCAAATGGGGCTGGGCCAAACTGAGATGTTTTCTAAGGGAACAATCACATTGGATTTTGAAGACTTCATTTGGAAAAAAAGAATGTAAGATATCCCAGTAATTTTTATATCGATTCCATGCTCAAGTGATACTATTTTTGAAATGTTAGGTTAAAATGTAGTCTGAAAATTAATTTCACTGATTTTAGCTCTTTCTTTGGACTTTAAAAAACGTGGCTATTGTGGCCGGGCGCGGTGGCTCAAGCCTGTAATCCCAGCACTTTGGGAGGCCGAGACGGGCGGATCACAAGGTCAGGAGCTCGAGACCATCCTGGCTAACACGGTGAAACCCTGTCTCTACTAAAAATACAAAAAACTAGCCGGGCGAGGTGGCGGGCGCCTGTAGTCCCAGCTACTCCGGAGGCTGAGGCAGGAGAATGGCGGGAACCCGGGAGGCGGAGCTTGCAGTGAGCTGAGATCCGGCCACTGCACTCCAGCCCCGGTGACAGAGCAAGACTCCGCCTCAAAAAAAAAAAAAAAAGTGGCTACTAGAATATTTAAAATTGCATATGTGACTTGGATCATGGTTCCATTGGATGATGCTGGTCTATACTACCTTCCTGAGCTGGTCCCATCACTGTGAACCAGCAGAGGGGAGGAAAGTTGGGATTGAAGGTGCCCCTAATCATGGGTTGGGTCACTGGCCAAGCTCGATGTGTCTCCGGGGCAGCTGGTCTTCTCAGTCCTGCAGGGACACAGTTGTTTCTGCAGCAGATTTACCTAATCCCTGCTCCTCTTTCCTACTTCCTATTACTTCAGGGTTACTGCTTTGAGGATCCTTCTCTACTGCCTTGCTGAGGATTTTCTGGTGATTCTGCCATCTCTCCTTCCCAAAGCTCCCTTCATCTTACCTCTGCTCCCAACCCACATCTTCTGCCTACTGCCTCCATGCCACCACTGCCCCTGCCGTCTTCATTCTTATTTGGTAGCATCCCTTAGCCAGACTCCCTGCTTCTGACACTGCAAGTCACATTTATATGGTGAGTCATAAATTACAAAGCAATTCATGCATCATCTCCTTGGATGCTCTTTCTCCTACCCCAGCCCAGTGCAGCAAAGCTCAGTCAGTAGAGATAGACAGTAAAATGAGATCATCAAAGCAAGTGAGAAAAGGAATCTGAGAATGAAAAGGTAGATAGAAGGCTCTGGACTCTCAGTGCAAACTGGATGTTAGCTCGAGGTCACTTTCTGAGGGGCAAAAGCAGGGGCCAGGAGGAGCAGAGAGAAAATGTCTCCTAATTTACCTCCACGCAGTAAGCACACACTGGCAAGGGCTCAAAGTCTCTCTAAAAATAGCAGCAAAATACACAAGGGGACTGGGCACCCCAGGAGCCCTAGAAGCCCCTGATCCCCATTTGGCTGAGAAGATGTGGAGACAGAGTGAGGTAATGAGACTCCCCCAAGCCCCGAGTGAGCCAGTGACAGGGCCACTCATGCCACCCCAGAGTCAGGTCTTTGTCATGACCCTTGCCATGACCCTTCAAACATTGCTGATTTACTTTTATTTTGGGGGAAGTACATTTTACTTTACAGGGAAAAACCTTTAGAACAGAGAGTTCTAAGCAGACACTGGTGACTGTGGGAGAAACAACCAGAAAAAACCTCCTGTGTCAATGGTATCCCTCCCTTCAAATCCCACCCCAAGTCAGGATTTTAGGGCCGCCCACATAAGTCCTCAGAAAACTAAGGGCTACATCATTGCATTTGTTTAATCTCAATCTCCCGCCCCTTTATTTTCAGTTTACACTTTTATTTGTACATTTTTACAGATAGTCTTGAATAGCAAAACAGTCACACCATGGGTGGAAATAGGGAAGGAGTATGAGAATGAGTTCGTGAAAGCTCTTCACAGGAAAGGCTTGGTCACGCTCACAACACAGACGCACTGGTACAGATGGATTGGAGAGGGTCTATGGGTGACCCAGAAAGGAAAGGAAAGGAAAAGCTCAGCCAGTGGGAAGCATGGGGTTCTGGAGAGGAGAGAGGGATACAGAGTTCCTTAAGGAGCAACACCTGGTCCTTGGGAATGACGTGTGGGAGTTGCATTTGCTGAGATTGGTGTTTGCCAAAGAGATGCCAGCTTCTTCGAGCTACTGCTGTGCAACTCTTCATGTTCAGACCCAGTTTTCTGTTTTTCACACCTGAACACACACACCCCCCGCCCCCCGCAGTTGGGTGGCTCCCCCGTTACCGGCTGGGCTCTATCTATAGAGAGAGCAATGGCTTCCCTTCCCTTGGAGGAAGTCTCACCCTCACATGGACGCTTGATCGGCTGCAAAGCAGAGAATGTGCAGACCCTTTGGGAAGGGCGTTCTTTTCTTGTTTAGAACCTAGGATTCTGTTTTTCCCAAACAGGATCACACCCAGACATGTCTTAGTGAATGTACCATCTAAAGGGCTTCCTTATATGAATTCATATGTTTTTGATGAAGCTACTGGCTTCAGCAACTGACAAGAGAAAGAAGATCCTAGCTCCTTGAGACTTGGTCTCACCCTAAACTTGAAAGATCATTGAAACCTTTCAGAATCTGATTTGCTTCCACCCATTCCATTTGGGAATGTACGGCTGGAAATAACGTTAGGAGAATTAAAAAAAAAAATACTAAGGCATTGACCATGTGCCTTGGTTAATAGTTAGCTGGTTTAGCTCCTATATGCTATTTGCCCGTATGGTTTACTCATTCTGTCACCTCTGCGAATAATTGAGATGGATAAAAGTGCCCTTTGCAAAACTGGCTCTGGACAAAAGGAAGTCTAGGAATAGGTAAAGTAAAATAAGGAACTAATTTCTCTGGGGGGACCTGAATTTAAGTGTGCTGAAGTGGGACAGCTCCAGCCCTGTTCAGCAACAAAGATGACCTTGCACTCTGGGTTATCCTTCAGCAGCAAGGCATAGACACTTGATGTGAGAATTCCATTCCAGCAGGGGGTCTTCTGAGGAATTAGAGGATACATAACTCATATGACACTTCATGTTTGCAAATCACTTTGCAATTTCTTTGTCACCCTTAATATACCATGAGGTAAGGTGTTATCACTATCCTCATTTTGTAGATGAGGAAGTTCAAGTATGGAGAAGACACAGTGCCCAGAGTCACAAATCATTTCAATGCAGAGCTGTAGTGAAATTTACAGTAACTGTTAAACAAGTGTAGCTTAATGAGTGAGTTACTCTGGCTTCAGCATTCTTACCTCTATGATTATATTGAGATGGCATCTGACCAAAAAAAAAAAAAAAAAAAAGAGAGAGAGAGAAAATGAAAGAAAAGGAAGGAAAGAAAGAAGGAAGAAAGGAAGAAAGGCAGGCAGACATGCCCGAATAGAAATCTTTTAGCCCTGCTCCATCCTGCCCCTAAGGTCTGGCATTAAACTTTTAGGCCTCTTTGCTATCTGTGGGGGCTCAGGGCCCTGCATTCTTGCTGCCAGGAACACAGGGTCAACTTGACGCAGACCAGTGTGGTTCTGTGGCTGTGCACTGCTTACATGGACCCAGCTGCCAACCCAGAGACAAGCACTCATTGGGGAAGTTTTGAGGTCATGACCATTTGGATTGGGCCCATGGTAGATGCCTCAGAGTGACCTGATTATGAACAATCTTGTAGTCTTTTTTGTATTTTATTTTTGTCATATTCTACAATGAGCAGGTATTATTCAGGAAAGAAATCCAATACTCAGTAATCACATATTCTAAGAACTAGGAATAATGTTTAAGAAACATTTTGCATCATGGCAGCATCAATGAAAAGAGGGCAAACACAGCCCCAGACATTGAGAGCTTTGAGACATAGACACCAGAATCACATGTGTATGTCAACTCTGGTGTAGTTCTTAAAAATCTGCCCCCTTACTCTATCCCACACCAGCTGGAAGATGGCATGGAAGGCAACCCCGCTGGTGTGCACCAGCTCTTTCTATTTGCACTGAAATCACCTCTCACTCAGAAACATCGTATTTCCCTGGAAACGGCTGGGTGTGTCCCCTGGGGTGGATGAGTCCCCTGAAGAGAGGGAACATTTTCAGAAAAGCAGCTTCACTTTAACTACAAGAATCAACCAAGTATCCCCCACAAACCACACCAAAGGATGACCACAGTGTATCTCTTCCTACTCCTTCCCCCAGATATTTGAAAAATCAGATACCACTCAGCGCATAATACAGGTGAAGAGAGAGTCCATTCTAAATGCCTCTGGGTAATGTACCTGAGTTCATTATTCTGAATTTGACCCAGGTGGGCATCTTTGGAGACCTAAGCAGCACATCCTCCCACCGAATCAAGACAGCTACACATAGTGCATTTGTTTCCAGCATCTTATCATGAGTGTGGATGAATATTGAGATACAGGGCTTAGTCTCAGAGTCTTGGGATATCCTCCCCTCTTGTCACAGAAGAGGCAAACATTGCTAGGTGGGACCACCCATCCCTGATGGGAAGATATGCACCTGGGCTCGGGGCGCTTAAGGAAGTCTTTGTCCAGATTTGGAGGAGTTGTCCAGTCTCTGTGACTCCATGATCCCTGAAGTTGAAATGGTAGGGTTGTTGAAAAGCTAAGGCTTGGAGGAGGATTGAAGCTGGAACAGGCACAGATTTTATTTTTCATATTTTGATGCCAGGGAGCCACAGACCTCCTTATAAAACCTACAGCCACAATGAACAAGGAAGGGGGCTGCTTGGTGTCTAGGAGCCTCTCTACAGAAGAATCACTTATCTATCTTAATTGACCCAAGTTGATACATGAGGAAAGTAGGAGTGAGTGGAGAGAGAGGAAACGGAAACAGAAGAAGAAACCCTAACTCCCAAAATAAGGAGAAAAAGATGTGGGACCTCTCTCTAGGTAGAATACCTCACTTTCCTGAATCCCAATGTAGTAGAGTAGTGAAGGAAATAAAAGTTGCAATGGGCCCCAAGCTCAAGGTTGACTTGCATGGAGCTCAAAGAACATACATGTTCATATGCCAGTAAGAGGTTTGAACTTGACCTGGGGTTGGGGCTGGTGACTTTAGTGAGGTCATTGACCCTAAATGCCCTCATAAGGTTGAGTTCTACTATGATTCAGAGTTAGCGGAGTCTGACTGACAGAGCCTCACAAGTCAAGGCTCTTCTCTTCTTCTTCCTCATCTCCCTCAGCTACCTCACAGACAGAAAGCTTCTGTAACTGGTTTGAGTCACATGTTTTAATCTGTGATCAAGCCCTTATGCTAGAGGGATCAAGGTCACCTGAGAAGTCCTCCCACTGGCCAGGACTTGCCCTCTGAATGGGGCCTCTATCCTGGTCATGTGGCTGGGCGTGTTTTGCTTCCCAGCAGGATCAGATCCCAAAGTGTGTTTGTACTTATCTGGCCCCACTATCAAAGAAGTCACTCAAAGCCCCTGCTCTGGGCTGGTGAGTTGAGCCCAGGTTGTTTACATCTTTCCTGGGAGCTTTCTAAGATTTCAGGAACTCTCAGGGTTTCAAAGGGATGCAGTTAGCTTTGCTAAATGTCTGTCACAAAGATAGTAATTGGATAGAGCAGATAATCTATTCATTGAAAGTATGGGATTTTTTTCTTTTTTAAAGAGGATATAAATAATGATAGGTCTGTGAGCCAGCATCCTCAAACATGGTTACTTACAAAAAGTTTAAATGGTTCATAGCAAATTTCCCCATTTAGAATTTTTCCCCTCTCTCCTGCAACTGGAAAAAAGCTGGAATTTCAGTGTGGTCATAGACAAGCCCTCTTCCCCAAATGGATGCTCGTGAACACCTGTCTGTCCCTTCCTTGGCAGAGCCCATTCAGGACACTTGGAAGGAAGACACAAGGCCTCTCAATCTGAGAGACTTTTCTTCACTTTTCCTTAAGCCCAAGTATGCCCTTCCCCTTAAGGGAGAAATCTCTTTTCAAAGAAAATTAGAAATAAAATGCCCAAAACTGGGTTTTCCTGAAAATTATTTCCCTTCTCACAGAATAAATCATTTGTTTTAAAAATAATCCTTAGAACCCCAACTGGAAGCTAACAACTTTTCCCATTGCACACCTTACCCTATCGCCCAGCACACCCACACACAGGGAACTCACACATGAGACCTTTTGCAGATGCTGACCAGTGTCCCCAGTAAGGAAGTCTTGAGTAGTGCACCTGTGTGCAGGTGTGTACTGACACAAACGTACACAAAATGCACCAGAGAGATACACATACAGAGAGACCCACATTCAACCCCATTCATGCACATCAGATGTCATATCATATCCAGATATGAATTACACACACACAGTTCAAAGGAGCAGATGAGGGTGGAAGATAAAAGAGAGAGAAGGTAAGTGGTTAGTAGGTGAGAAAAGGAGGAGGGTGGTAGGAAGATGGGTTGGAAGACAGGTAAATAAAACAGATCACACAGCAGTGGAAGGAAGGCTGCTGAGTGCTTGGCAAAGCTCCCAAAGCATATTTGTTTATGAAACAATGGGATTCTCTGCTATACAGCTGACCATGGCTACGCCAGCTCAGGGATTCTCACCTGGCCTCCCCAGGGCTGTTGGGCACCAGCAGGGTCACTGAGATGACTGTGAGTGGCTCCAGCCCACTCCAGCAGACTCCCACCCCTACAGTGTTCGCAACTCTCTGGCTGACTTTGCTTGCCAGCACCTGCAGTGCTAATTTGCTCAAATGAGCCCAAGATACTGGGGTGGATTTATTCCACCTCTGCTTGGGTGCTAGCCACTAAGACTGTTATTTTGGGATTCATGGCCTTGAATATCAAGAGGGAAAGGAAGAGGATGGAAAGAGTCAAGAGTTCTGCATTAATTTACACAATATCATACAAACTTGAGCCCATGGGAAATGGACGTGCTCTCTCTGCATGTGACCTACTTCCTTTCGCTTGTACAGAGGTCACCCCTAGGGAAAGGGGAGATGTCCAGTGACAAAGGACAGCTTCTATAATGGGGAGTGAAGGTCTTGTTGGTTTATGTTCTTGTACAACAGCAACCAGAGCAACATTCCTTCTCCCTCCCGAACCGTGTGTTCCCCCTCTTCTCTCACGGCCTATGTGCCCAGCTGTGTCTTGAACTTCCAAAATTAGAGGACTAAATCATGCAGAGTCCCAGAGCTGTAATGTGGAGAACCATGGGGGTCCTCTGGCCCAGTGGCTTTGTTCTTGGTTCTGCCCTCTGGAAATTTCAGCTATACCAAAAACAATAATTTAAAAAAACACAACACAAACAATAAGACCCCACACTCAAGAAACATCCACCGCACAGACACACACACACACACGCACACACACACGCACACACCGCTCCAGGGATCGGTAGCTGCAGAATTGGCACCCTTATAGGCCTGTCCCTCATGACAATTTCTAGGTCTCTGGGCCTCTATCTGGGGCCATGAAACCACTACAGTGATAGAGAGACAACAGTCATAATGCAGTATTTCCATTTAAAGGGTAGAAAAGAAAAAAAGGAAACTGCCCAAAGTACACATGCACGCACACCCGCACACACACATCACAGCATGACTCCAAGGCTCCAGTCTGCCCAGGGAGTGCAGGTGCGGCTGGGGACAGGGTGGCCTCTTGTTTCACTGGGTGTAAGGCAGCTGGAAGGTAAGACTGGGTTGTCTGAGCATCCACCGAAGCGTCCTTTCATTGATGTGGATCTTGCCTCTCAGCATGTTCTCTTCCCTTCCCACCTATGAAACATTGTCCAAAGGTTTAGCAGCAAAGAGAAAACGTCCTTCTCAGTTTGTTTTCTCTTCCACTCCTTGTGTGTTGCTGGTGGGCTGGGAAGGAAGTCCGAACAGGAAGAGCAGGAGAAGAAGTGATTCTGAAAATGGCCTCAATGATTTGGTTACATTCTAGGAACTAAGGGCTTTGTTACCCTGTGATATGACTGGTTAGGGGTGGCGTCCTCTCCTGTTGGCCCAGTGGGTGGCACTTCCTTCTCTACATCTGTGCTGCCTCAGACCCCTGCCACTGTCCCTTCACCACCCCGTCCTCACCAGTGATGGGGATCAAGATGCGGTCGCAAGTGGTGGTGTTCGCTCTGTCTTCAAGAGACCATGAAGCCAAAAGTCAAGAACCGATGGAAGAGCCACAGGATGGAAACACTTTCCCCATCTCAGAGATGAGGCAACACAAAGTCCGGTGAGATGCAGGTGCCTGAGCCAACTCAACTCTACCTTGGCACTGGCATCGTCTTGATTTAGTTTAGTTTTGTTTTATATATGTATATTATATATATATATATATTTATATATATATATGTATGTATGGGTTTGTTTTTTAGCACACTGTCCCATTCTCGGGTCTGGATTTAGGGCAGTTGGTCCTCGGGACAGGTTGAACAGAAGGGGCCAAGGTACAGAAGAATCCCGAGATGAGTGTGAGGCCCAGGCCCCCCCATGCACAGAACATGGACCAGCCATAGCCATGGCTGATATCATCAGGGAGTCCGTACAAGTAGCGTGGGTAACGTGACAGCTCAAAGTTGATCCCGGCCACACAGGTGCACAGTGAAATGATGCAGAAGGTTCCTGGAGGATAAGGGAAAAGACACGGGGTGGGAAAATGAAGAAGGAAAGGGGAGAGGAGAGGGAGAGAGAAAGAGAAAAGTTAAGATTATTACATTTTCAATTTTTTTAAGGAGGAAAAATGGGAAGTCTAGGTAAGAGCAGGTTACCACCAAGGTCAATATCTGGAAATATTCATGGAGAGGAGAATAATATTAAAGGATCACCAGTTCATGACTCTCCAATAATGGCCCACTCTTGGACACACTTGGGAAGTCTCCCCTTTGGGAAGATACTAAACAGATATCTCGTGAGCATTTTGTGTGGGGTAGAGTGAGCAGAAGCGCATTCAGTTCATTTTCCTAAAGCATTTTTAATTCATTGTATTTATTTGGAGACAGGGAAAACACCTCCTGTTTGCTACGTCTTTAAAGAGAAAAAAAAATCTTTTTCTTATACATAATGACTTACTCATACAGTATTAGGTTTTCCTTTAATCTGTTCACCAACAATTCTTCCAAAACCTGGAAATATTTTCCTTTTTCCTATAAGACATTTCCCAAAATGTTCTCTCTGGAGTGCTAATGCTATGAGATCCTTTACAAAGTGGGAGGGAGGTAGAGTCAAAAGATGGGGAATCCTGCTCATGACTTCTCACCCATGAACACGCACCATCCACATTAATATTAAGGTAACTCATCTACCCTACTTTATGAGGAATTTCACAAACTTATTGATGATGGGACATCTTCTTAAAAATATTACTCATATCAGTCTCTGATAAGAAAACTGCTATAAGAGGTAGAATGATATAAAATGGTTTAGAATTGTAAACCCATTTTAAACTAATACAACAAGTTTTTGGTGTGCCTAAAATGAATTTAATAACTTTCCTCTGGATTTGCTGTGTTTTCTGTTCTTTGTGTAACCACTGATATGAGAGGAATGAGCAGAAGAAGGATGTATAGTTTGGGAAGGCTGGGCTGGATCAATGGAAGGAAAAAAAAGGAAAAGCATTTTTACAGGGAAGGAGGTGCATTCAATTTTATATTTATTATTAAAACTCTTGCTTTCTAACAGCCAAGTTTCTTTAAGATTGAGCCTTGTTTCTTTAAGAGCTAGCCTAATTTTTTTCCAGAAGCTTCCTGGAAGACAAGGAAGAAAATACAGAGTGGAAGAATGAGGCTCACAAGCTCCTGATAATTTAAATGGCCACAGTTGACCCTAAAATAAGTATTAAGTGCTATGTGCTAGGAACTATGCTAATGATATAGTGGCTAAAAATGAATTATTTAGGCAGATAGTGAGGGTAAGGAAGTCCTCGGTAAGGTTTTCCTTTTAATAAAAAGCAGCCCCCAAATCATTTCTTTGAGCAAATGAGCAGCCTGTAAAATTGAGCTGCAGACATAGATAAGTATGCTGGAAGCTTGCACGGGTGCATACCAGCAGCTGTGCCAACAGGAAAAGGCTACCTGGGAGCTAGGCATGTTCAACATGGTGGCTGCATCTTCCCTTTTCTTTGTCAACCACATGAACAGTAAGGAGAAAACAAGATGGCACCCACCAGGTAGAAAATCCGTTTGCATAATGAAAAGATTAGGATGGGGTGGCCAGCTTTATCATGCCCTATGTAAATGTCACACCTGGTTCAACCAATCTTTGAGCCCTATGTAAATCAGACGCCGTTGCCTCAAGCTAGTCTATAAAACCCTATGCACTTCGCCACAGACTGGAAGTCCCACTTGGGTGCCCTTCTCTCTCTGCGAGAGAGAAAGCTATTCTTTCTCTTTCTTTTGCCTATTAAACCTCCGCTCCTAAACCCACTTCTTGTGTGTCTGCGTCCTCGAGTTCCCTGGCGTGAGATGACAAACGTTGGATAATTACCCCAGACAACGATGCTGCCTCACTGAGTAGGTGGCGTGTATTGAAACCTTAATTCATAAAACAACTCTTAAGATGTGGGTTATATTATCCCCATTTTACTGATGAGGACATTGATGCCCAGAGAGCTGAAGTCTAAGATCACACAGTTAGTAACTGGCAGAGTCAGGTTACAAACTCAGGCAAGCTAGTTCCAGAGCGTGCAGTCTCATCCACTGCACTATTTAAAACTGGTGCCAGACAAGGTGGATCATTTCACAGGTTTCCCTTGTTGCACTAGACCTAGGTTCCAGATGCCTTCTCCTTCACTCGGCATGGGTTAGGGCAGTTTATCGTTTTGGAGGACTCAAAGCAGATCGCTGAGCCCCACACCCACAGTTTCTGGTTCAGGAGGTCTGGGGTAGGGACCTGAGAATTTGCATCCTGAAGAAGTTCTTGGGACATGCTGATGCTGCTGGCTCAATGACCACACTTTGGAGCTATAGGATTTGAAACAAGTTTTTACTGGAGAAAGATAAAACTTAATCGGCCAAAGCCCAGATCACAGAGGAAGAAATAAAAACGGATAGTACATGTGAAAAATGGTCAATTTTACCAACAACCAAATAATTGAAAATTAAAAGCATAATGATAATCTATCAAATCAGCAACATGGTGTTTTATTTTGTTGTTGTTTTGCTTTTTTTGTTTGTTTGTTTTTTAAAGATCATCTCCAAAACTAGTAAGGGGGCAGTAAAATAGATCATCCCATAGACTCCAGCGGGGAGTGTAAGCTAGTATTTCCTTGCAGAAAAGTGATTTTTAAAATACTCATACCTTCATCCTAGTAATTTCATTTTAAGTTAAGAAAATACTCCCACCTGGGGACAAATATTTAGGCATGGACATGTGTAAGATTTAGATATGAAGATGTCTATGGTGAGGGTACATTGAGGAGTGGCTGTGGGAGGGCAGACCAAATGAAGCCCCAGATACTGGGCAAGCACTGTTTTCAGAGCTGAGCAGTTTGAGCTTTATGTAGGGTCTAGGCACTTTGGTGACTTTAATCCGCATTTCCAAAGACCACTAAGTCAGAAGTGTAGAGGGCAGCCCAGAGGTAGGGAGACCAGTTAGGAGGTTGCCGCGGTCATCAGGGAGACGGGGGAAGGGTCTGGCAAGGTGGGAGCAGAGCTGGGAGCTCCGAATGGCTTACTGGATGATTGTTTACTCAATGATTATTTGTAGAAACAACCGAAGGTGACCTGGGCACAGTGACAGTATGACTAAAATGTATTTGTGTCACACATGTATGCATTTGTATTTGTGCATGTGTGTGGATGCATTTGTGCATGTGTGTGATGCGCGTGCGTAGTGCCATCAGTGCTTGTGAGAACAGTACTCCAAACTTGTGGGAGTTACAGAACATCATAGTTTTTTTCATGTTGTGCACTAGGGCTCAGACTGAATTCTCTGATGGTCCCCAGGTTGGATTAAGTCTCAACCTACACTCCCTGAATCAGAGGGTGGGAATCTATAGTTTTTACAAGTTCCTCAAGATGACTCCTGTTGGTCAGCCTGCTTGAATCCTTGTGTGGGGCAAAGGTGCTTTGTATGACCTGGAGAAGTGATTCCAGGTGGGTAGAAGCAGGGGCAGGAGAGGAGAATGAGGCAGCCTGCAGGACACAGCCAAGGCAAGAGCAATTGCCTGGGGTGAGAGAGCAAGAGGAAGCTGTGTCTTGGCGTTACTTTCAAATAAACCAGATTCCAGCAGACCAAAGCCAGCCTGCCCGTGCCTCACCTGCTGTGGATGCTTCCAGTTGCTGGTTTGTGAACCTATCATTGGATGTGTAATGCTATAATTTACTAAAATTTAGATTTAGGACAGAAATGGAGGGCAGTGAGGTGAGATCAACTTCAAGCGACCCTTGGGATGTTCAAGGCATTTGGAAACATGGGTCTGGAGCCTGAGAGAAAGTTCCTAGCCAGAAATGTGGAATGAGTCATCATCTCATAAACTGAAGCTGTGGATGGGATTGAGGTCACCGAAGGACTTTATATAAGCTGTTTCTACAGAGGATACTTAAAGAAATGGAGAAATTTCTTCTTATCAAAAGCCATTCTATGCTGGCGAAGTCTAGTCATTTGTTCTGAGACAGGAGATTGACCTCAAGGAAACTGTGGTCTTCCCAAGCTGACAGTAGCTGATGAAGCTGAATATACATGATTATCATGGCATATTAAACAACAGGGCAGGCAAGACACAAAGGATGTGGCTGATGAATGGGGAGTGAAGGGATAAGGTCCAGGTGGACCTAAGTACCAGTAGAAAACGACTCGACTTCTTCATAACTTTCCTCTTGCTGTTCTGCTATACTAACGGAGTTGATGAGGAATCTTCCTGCCTTTACTTCCTGTTGGTTGCTCTGTAACTGTGGAACCTTTTGAAATTCCTTCTGTTAGCTCTTGTCAATATCCCCAAAGATGGGAAAACACTTTTATGGCTCCCACTTGAGATGGCCCTTAACATAGACCATTGATACAACTTGCTCGGAAATTCCATGTGTCAAAGAGGGAAGAGTTGGAGGAGGTTTGATTAATTTCCATACATGCTACTGTTTTCTGTTGTGAGTAAGGGTTTATACGTTTTTAATATATACATTTTTTGAGACGGGTTCTCATTCTATTTCCCAGACTAGAATGCAGTGGTGCAATCATAGCTCACTGCAACCTCTGCCTCCAGGGCTCAAGCGATCGTCCCACCTCAGCCTCCCTAGTAGCTGGGACTACAGGTGCATGCCACCATGCCCAACTAATGTTTAATTTTTTTGTAGAGACAGAGTTTCACCATGTTGTCCAGGCTGGTCTCGAATTCCTGGGCTCAAGCAATTCACCCACCTTGGCCTCCCAAAGTGCTGGGCTTATAAGGATTCTAAGTGTGAGCTACCACACCTAGCCAATAATTTATATTTTCATGTACCTCTTCACATAGAAGTTCAAATTTGAAAATGTGTACTAATAATTAGAAATAGATAAATGTAGGTGCATAGTAGATCCTCGATAAAGGGACTGAATGAATAATGCGGTGCCATTCCTACTCAGCACCATATTCTGACAGTTTAAGTAATGATATGCTTTGACCAACATTGATTGAATCCCATAGAGAGGGGGACAAAGGGGAGACATATGGGCAAGGACCCTGACTGACACAGATTTCTGTCTAGTGTGATGAACGCAACTCTCTGCCTATGGTTTGCTGGCAAACTGGGGAGTGTGGGGTTCAAAACTCCTCCCCATTGACTAGCTGAGGTTAGGGGGCAGGTCCTCTAGGAAAATATTTTAAATGGCTCTGCTGGAAAAGATGTCTCAATTAAAGGACAGCAATAGATATTACAACATGGGGAACTGCAACCTCCTCCATTTACCCAAAGTGCAGCAGTCCTTTGTGCAAGTGGCACAGGTCTGGGGAGAGCTACTGATGCAGATGAGGGGGCTTCTGCTCAGAAAAGAGTCCGTATGTATCCCCTCTATGGGAAAAATAAAGTCCTGCTCTCCCCAGCAGGAACAGACCATGGCCTCTGGGGCTAAGTCTTCGGGATCTGTCACTGTATTTCACATGAGCATTTATTGATATATAAGTGAGGATCGAAGAACTAGAATCAATAGTAATAATGCATAGTCATATCTTCTTAGGAAGGCCCACTATGAACTGGGGTTTGGGCCCCATCCCAATCAGACTCCAACACTAACTGTAGTCATGGTGTAACAACAACAAGAAAAGAACTCTGCCCCCAGCCCTTCCTTTGGGAGCTGGGCTCTGCTGTGTGCTGCACACACTGGCTGTAAGCAGTGCCAGGCATAACACTGGCCAGGGCAGTCATGACAGTAGGAGTGGTGGCTGGTGGTAAGCAAGGTCAGGTCTTGGGGAGGGGCCGTTGGTGGCATTGGTGGCATTGGTGGCGTAGTAACTGTGATGATGGGGAAGGAGGGAGACATTCCTGTGGCTGTGGGTACCTTAGTATGCAGAACAGCAAATCAGCAAATATTTGTTGAACTTCTATGTTTGGATCAAGCTTTATGATACATGCTAGGGACATAAAAGAAAGAATAAGACATGATCCCTGCCCTTAAGAATCTTTAATTAATCTAAAATAAGAATTAATCTTTAATCTAAAATAAAAAGCTTTTTTAAAAAGCTTATACTCTAGGCAGGGATATGAGACATGCATAAATGAAAAGTTGAAGATGAAGTGAAAATAGTATCAGACTGAGGCTGACGACACCTGAGTTTGTTATCAGCCCTGAATGGTGGGTCCCTCATCTGTAAAATCAGGAGCTGGAGGAGAGGACTCCCCTCCCAAGTCTAGTAGTCTCTAGGAAGAGCATGAGTCATAAATACCCAGTAGCGGCCGGGCGCGGTGGCTCAAGCCTGTAATCCCAGCACTTTGGGAGGCCAAGACGGGCGGATCACGAGGTCAGGAGATCGAGACCATCCTGGCCTACACGGTGAAACCCCGTCTCTACTAAAAAATACAAAAAACTAGCCTGGCGAGGTGGCGGGCGCCTGTAGTCCCAGCTACTCGGGAGGCTGAGGCAGGAGAATGGCGTAAACCCGGGAGGCAGAGCTTGCAGTGAGCCGAGATTGCGCCCCTGCACTCCAGCCTGGGCGACAGAGTGAGACTCCGTCTCAAAAAAAAAAAAAAAAATACCCAGTAGCAACTGGTAAGTTATACTCAGATACTGATGATAATGCTGGGTTGGGGAGGGTTTCCCACAGGAATAGGGTCTTGAAGGAGGCACAGGGTTTTTGCAGACCATAAACAGAAAGGGGTCCCCGCTAGGTCTGGAAAGCATCCCTCCTTTCACCTCAGTGCCCCATTGTTCTAGGGCTCTGTGCCTGCGATACGACGGCACGCTCACAGACAACCCTTACTACGCCTCTGACCTCTGAAAGGCTTGCTGCTACGCTCTGAGTCATGCTTCTGGCATTTCTCACACAGACCGCTGTAACAGATCACTGGAGTCCTGCCTTTTAGTTTTACCCTCAAAGAGTACCCAGTGGTATTTTAAAAAATTAATCAGATTATGATTCTCTGTTGCTTAAAACCCTCCAATAGCTTCCTATCACACTCAGAACACAATCCAAATGCCCGTATTCCTGTATCCTGTACATCTGGCCGTACCTGAGTGCATCCCGCCTACCTAGCCAGCCTCATTTATCACCCTGACTCCCACCCTCCCTACACTCTGGCCACACTAGAGAGCATTCTGTGTCTCAAGCCAGTGAAGGTTGCCCTACCTCAGGCCTTTTGCACTGGCTGTTCCTAGGCCCAGAATGGCCATCCTCCAGCTCTGCTCAGATCTCAGCTCAAATGCCATTCTCTCAGACACTCCCTGGCCTTCTTCGGAAGTAGCACCTCCCGCAGTGGTTTTCAAACCCTGATCCATGGAGGCATCTCAGGAGCTGTCACTGGGAAGGAGGGCGGGAAGTAGAAGAGACTCCTAACCCTCTCTTTTCTTTGGCCAGAATAGCTTTGGTTTGATCTTCTTCCATGTGAAATTTCATTGGAAGAAAGAATTCCAGTGACGTAAACATTTTTGAAAATCATCGGCTTTGTCCATCCGCGAGGGGAGCTAAGGTAGGTCATTGGAGGAACTGTCCTTTGGATGGCAAAGTCCAGTGGCTGCTCTGTGGGTGGCAAGGCTGTGCCTTTGGCAGAGACAGCAAATTGTTCTCAACCCTCTTCCTGCTGGTTTTGGAAGGGACCTCAGACTCCTACACAACCCAGCCCTCCAGGCAGCTAGCTGCAGCCAACCAGTCGCAGCTGGTTGGAATGAGAAATGAAAACTAATTACCCTTTCTGTGCCAGAACTCTCACTGGCATTGGCTCAGAGTTCAGGAGTCCATTTAGAAGAAGGGATGGCACCACCCCAAGTAGCTGCAGGCTGAGAGCTGTGCTGTTAAGACCTGCTGACATATAAGCAGCAGCACCCTGCAGACCCCTGAGCTCCGCTGTCCCCGTCTGTAAACACCTGTGAGTGGGAAGGCATGGCTGAGGTGGGGAATGGGCTATGTAAACACACATTCTTCCTTGTGTTGGCTCAAAGGTACCACCTGCTTCCTTTGATGACTGTCCCCTCCTGAAGCTCTTTCAGGAATCACATCTATAACGTCACCTTACAACTCCCATCTCCCTTGTCAACACCTGGCTGGAAGAGAGGAGGATAGTCTCAGTGCTCTGGACCTGCTACTCCCCCAGGACCCCTCCACACTGTGAGGGTGAAAGCCCGTTTCATGCCCAGATTGCTCACTCCTTGTCACAGCACCAAACATAGCTTCCTCCTCCGTCTCCTTCACGTTCACATTGCTGCTATCCCCCATTCATATTTCCCTGGTTGCCAAATATTAGCTTCTAGTTTTCTTGCTAATTTTAGTTTTTTGACTATCTGACAACTTCCTCCTGCTTGGATATCTCTTCCCTCGGTTTCCAAGCTGCCCTGGCTCCAGGATTCCCCCTCACTCCTTCCCACCCTCCACTGGTCTTTCCAGTCCTGCAGTTCCCAGCTTTCCTCTCTCCCCACATCACATGTTCTTGCTGGCAACATCCTGCTCTCCTCTGACTTGAACTCGCACGACTGGTTCATGTGATTATTTCCTTCTTTCTCTACCCCATCCCCAGGGACACGTTCAAGGTGTTCCCTTGCCATACACAAATTTTTAGTGCTACCTCCATAAGCCCAAATTTCCGTAAGTTCCTTACTTGTTTTATTCCTTCAAAGTCTTGCTTCCCTAGTAGGGTGACCAACCATTCTAGTTTGCCTGCAACTTGAGGGAAGATGGCCCCTGGAACGTGGGACTTTCACTCCTAAAATTACAAAGTCCTGGGCTAAGAAAGTCCAATCAGCCACGCTCCCTGCTGTTTCCTCACAGTCCCGCTTTCTGCTCTGGGGCCAATAGGTAGTGTTGTAGTGATGACATCAGGGAATCCCTGCTTGAAATTTAGAAAGCACCACTGGGTAGCCAGAGGAAACAGAAACTTGGATCCCTGGAATGTGTCGCTAATGTTAGGCAGTGCCAGGCAGGGATAGCATTGTTGGGGAGCAGCTAATTCTTTTGTCACCCTGAAATGTCACCAGGGAACTATTAGTCAGCCAGCCCAACAATGGCTCTTTCCCAGTACCACCTTAAAGGTTAATAACCAAAATATTTCTGAGTTGATATTCCGAGTTACGGAGCTAACTCCCTGCTCAGCTCACTCTGAGTGCTAATTGCAAGTGTATAAGGTGGACAAGGCGGTGCTTCCTGTCTGCTTGTTGCTGGGTTAGCCTACACAGAAAGGGGAGGCTAGAACATGTGTTTCCACTCCGCTTGGGGATTCTCAGAGAAGCCACGGCAGTCATGACACAGCGATGGACCCTGTGGAGAAATAGCATCAAAATTGAGGCCTCAGGCTAGGCAGCAGAAATGCTCTTACTAATTCAAGAAGCCGTCTCCTAGGAAACCGAGGCCCTCACGAGGCTTCTCATGGAGATTCAGGGCAGTTACACACTGTGTGCACAGGCATTTGCCCAAATATCTATTCCTTATGTGACCAAGTTGTGCCCTCAACTTCACTGGTGCACAATTTCTACAGGTTTCTAGAGCCAGATATCCATCTGTGTGACAGTTTCTGCTCCCGGGAATGAGGAATGGTGTCTGCAGATCCCCAATCCTGGCTTCCTCCCTTGTTGCTATGTGGTGACAGGGCCTCTGTTCTGACTGGAGCCCTACAGGTCACTGCAAGGCAGGCTCTGCAGAAACACCCACGTGGGTGTGCGTGTCAGGGAGGTCAGAGAAGCAGCAGCCAAGTCCTCCATGAGACACCTCCCTCTATCCGCTCTCCAATCTTTAAAACCAACAAGAAGCAAATCAGCAAACAGAAGGAGAGCGCCTCCTCCTTCCACAGTGGCACATCCATCCTGGGAAGTGGATGATACAAAACCCTGCCTTTGCTTAGATTAAATGCTTCAGCCGCATTTAGCTCTCGAGAGCACTTTATAGCTTTGTTCAGACCTGCACGGAATATAAATTACTGTTGAATTATACACGATTGCATCATCAGCACTCAACAGGCAGGTCACAGGGTTTTACATCAAAGGCACCTTAGGGATTTGTCGGGATAAGGCAGGGGAGGGTGGATGTGTTCAGAAAGAGAACATGCTGAGAGGGATGGGGTTGGGGCAAAAATCACTGATGATTCTGCAAGCTGTGCAAAGGCTCTAGGCAGACACTGCCAGGAGTAGAATTCGGGAGTCAAGCCTCTGGGGCAAGCAAGGTTTGTGTTCCTGAGGCTGTGTCTATACACGACACGGCTGCTCTGCACCCAGGTGTGAGCATTCCATAGCAACGCAGCATCCCAACTCAAGCCACTACAGGGACTGGTCCATCCATAGAGGCTGGTCTCAGTTCCAAAGAGAGTATGTCCAGATTCCTATCATAGAACCTGGAGTCTTCTCCCTTGGTTTTTACATATCTACGGATGGCCATGGAAACACAGGAATTCTGCCCTTGAAAAATTCATATGTTGAAACCCTAACCCCTAGTATTTCATATGTGACTATATTTGGAGATTGGGCTCTTAAAGAGATAATTAAAATGAGGCCATTAGGGTGGGCCCTAATCCAATTCGATGGGTGTCCTTATAAGAGGAGGAGGTTGGGACATACAAAGAGACACCAGGTACGTGCACACGCAGAGGGACGGCCTTGTGCAGAGGCAGAAGAGGGAGGCCATCTGCAAGTCAAAGGAGAGAGGCTTCAGAGGCAACAACCCTGTTGGCACCTTAAGATTGGACTTCTGGATTCCAGAATTGTAAGAAAATTAATTTTTAATGTTCTAGCCACCCGATCTGTGATATTTTGTCATAGTACCCCTGACAAAGTAATACAACAGGTGAATATACAGTAATTGGCTTATTAATATTACTTTGCAACACAGGATGAAATAAGAATATCTGTGTGGCCAGACCTTGTGGCCATCCTGTAGCCAGAACATGCATCTAACATAGCCATGGAAAATAATAGCTGTTAGGCATCTTGCGTTCTTTTTTTTTTTTTCCTCTCCATCTAATCTCCCTCACCCAGGTAATTATGCTCACTTCCACTCAGCTCCCATCAATCCACTTGTTCTTTTGGGTGTATGTTTAGATTGGGCCACAAGATCAGTGGCCCTGGTAGCCTCTACACTGAAGCTAGAGCCTTAAAAACTTCTGAAGCCATCCCAAGGGCTGAGCAAATAGAAGGGGACATTGGCAGGGTGTTCAAAGGGTTTCATTACAATGGGAATTGATTAAGGTCAAAGTGCCATTGTCCTGTCTCCTGGACTGGAGTCTGAAATTCTCATCCTCCCTGCGGTCTATACGGAGTCTTTGAAATTACCTGTTATGGTCTAATCCTAGTCCTGAATCTCCCAAGATATCTTCCCCAAGTATGCCTAGCACGAGATTATCCACACTTTTACGGAACCTTTAAAACTTTTATGGTCCGAAACAGCAACCTACCAATGAATTGCACCTCCTATTCTCTGTTTTAGTTTGTGTTCAGCTAGCCTGTGAATTTCTCAAGAACTGGTGTGGTGGTGGTGTCTCCTTTAGTACCACACACAGCACTGAGCATTCAATCCCTATCACTTGGACAAATGGGATTTCTAGGCTGTGCAGCTTATAACTAAAAATATGAACATTGGCCAGGCGTGGTGGCTCATGCCTGTAATCCCAGCACTTTGGGAGGCTGAGGCGGCGGATCACCTGAAGTCAGGAGTTCAAGACCAGCCTGACCGACATGAAGAAACTCCATCTCTACTAAAAATACAAAAGTAGCCAGGAGTGGTGGTGCATGCCTGTAATCCAAGCTACTTGGGAGGCTGAGGCAGGAGAATTGCTTGAATCCGGGAGGCAAAGGTTGCGGTGAGTCGAGATTGTGCCATTGCACTCCAGCCTGGGCGACAAGAGTGAAACTCTGTCTCAAAAAAAAAAAAAAAAAAAAAAAAATTGAAACCTAAAGGGGAATGAAGTAAACACACTATACCTTGTCCCCTCATTCCCCTTTCTTAAATTGTTATGTAATTGCTGAGGTGTTTGTGTATTACATTGCTGTGTTTGTGTGTGTGTGTGTGTGTGTGCACGTGCACAGGTGCATGCACCCGTGCACGTACACACCTTCCTTGTGTTTCAATGGATACCTTGGATTTCAGAAAGCAGTTTTCTTTTTTTTGCAGGAATTCAGCTTCAGAATAATACCCTCTCTGCAGGATTATTTTGAAGAGCCATGATAATGAATGTGAAGAGTTAAAATTGCTTTCTACATGTAAGGTATAATATTAGAAGTGGAAAGCTTTAAGTGAGATTGAAGAAAAATTGTTCTCAAGGACAAAAAAGTTTACTGTTTTCATCTCCATCACCCACTCCATTCTCCTTCAATCCCACCCCAGGTTTGTAAATGCTACCCCGGGAGCAATTACTCTCAAAGGAGAACAGAGGAAGTGCTTACTCACGACCCTTCATTCTGTGGACTTTGTCAGAACCAGAAGCATGGAACTTGGAAGGATCTCAAGATACACTTCTGAGACAGACCCTCCTTGGTAATGGAACTTATCTCCTAGATCCAAGAGTTTACAGCCTCCAGTGGGGGTACATGATGACATTGGTGGGTCTGTGAAGAAGCTGGTTAGGCTCATATCTCAACCAGGATGGGAAAAAGGAACTAGCCATAAGAGAAGTGCTGGAAATAGCTGTAGAATGTGAGTTGGGGACCTTTTAAGAAATGTTTGCTCTCTTACTTTTAATTCATTATTTTTCTCAATTATAACAGTAATAGGCCAGGTGCGGTGGCTCACGCCTGTAATGCCAGCATTTTGGGAGGTTGATTGGGCAGATCATGAGGTCTGGAGATTGAGACCAGCCTGACCAACATGGTGAAACCCCGTCTCTACTAAAAATACAAAAATTAGCTGGGTGTGGTGGCGCACACCTGTAATCCCAGCTACTCAGGAGGCTGAGGCAGGCTAATCGCTTGAACCCAGGAAGCGAAGGTTGCAGTGAGCCAAGATCGCACCACTGCACTCCAGCCTGGGCTACAGAGCAAGATTTCATCTCAAAAAACAAACAACAAACAAACAGAAAGTAATAAAAAGTTGAGAGAAAAGGTCGCCATCCATCTAGAAAGGGATACGTGACTCGAATAGCTGCTGTCCTTCTTCCTACTTGACTTCCCCACCACTTTCAACCAACACTGCCAACAGTTTGGTGTGTACTCTTTCCATTTTTCTTTCTGTTTGTATATATTTTTGTAAGTTTTATACCTATAAAATCATACCTACTCTTCTGTATCTAGCTTGACCACTTACTGTGCTTTTGATAGCATTCCATGCCTACACATCAACTCTTAACCACGAAATACATTACACTGTAGGCATGTACCAGATTTACCATTCCTCCACACTGACGGATGTCTGCACAGCTGCACATTTTTCAGTATTACAAGGAATCCTGCAGTAAATATCCAAGTTGGGGACCTTTTTTAAGTGCTACAGAGGTTCTGACCCTGGCTTCTCTGGAATATAGAGCTGTCATTGATGGTGACACCACACTTTCTTATTAAATGACTGTGAGAGTGGCATTTTTATTAGTTTTAATCTACATAGCATACGCTCCTTCTTTCTTCCTTTGGTTAAAACACCACCACTATTCTTTCTTATGAGGAAGCCATTCTGTAGTCACAGTGATTACTTCAGGCACAGGCTGAATTAAGTTCAGCCTCAGTTTCTGTATCTTCTGTATCTCTTGGGGTTGCTGTGAGATTATATAGATCTACACATGTACACACATACATACATATATACGCCCATGAAAATTATATATATATACACATCTTTATACGAGTATATGTATTAGGATACATACAGCAAATAAATTATGTAATTGACATAGTCATCCCAAGCTAAATAATTTGCTGAAGGTCTCAAAGCATGTGACAGTGCAAAGATTTGATTTTGCTGTAAAGCCTCAAATTATTTGGCTGCAGAAATATCTGAGAACCATCCACTCCACTTGCTTCCACTGCTTTCATTGAAAAAACAATCCTCCAGGGGAAGTAACCTCTAGTCCACTCCACTTGGCCCACCTGGCCTTGGATATTTCACATTCTGTGAAATGAAAAGTTGTGAAGATCTGCTCTGAGCTTTCTATGTAGGATGGGAAGGAGAGTTCTGGAAAGGAAATGAATTAAGAGTGCACCATCCCATATTTTTTCCAAGTGAATCTTTGCAGCTTCTTATCTATCTGGGCCTTGGTTCAGAGCTGAGAGTTAGTGGGATCCAACTGGCTTCGTAACTAAACTGAGAGTGGCACCTACAGCTGTGCAGGAAGGAGCATCGTCAAGCTGTGATTAGTGTGCTTCCAAGAGTGAAGCCGCTTAGAGCATGCCATCTTCCTGCCCCTGCTTTTCTTCTCTTGCCTTGTTCTAGCCAACTCTTTCTGGTGAATGACAATGATCCATGGAGCAAACTTGGAGAATCCGTAGGGCAGAGGGAAACCTTGCCCTGGGTTTCTTGCTGGGGAATGAGACTTACAATAATACAGAACTTCCTGCAGACCTTTTCTGGCACTGCATCTTCCTGGTTGCTCCGGCCATTCATCTTCTAGTACCATGCAAGACTTTTGCAAAGAAAGCTGCATCACCCCCCCAGGGCTGGCATGAGGCCCAGGACACATAGATCTATCATTGCATTTGATTCCTGTTTTGGTAGTCGTAAGGTTCTCTTGACCAGGGGTACATCAGGACAGCCTGTACCAGCTTCCTTGTAGGGGGGCTACAACATACAGGGGTATGGTTTTGTGGAAAGTGTACACTACTGAGAATCAAAAAACCTGGGTTCTGGTCCCATCCTTGCCCACAAGTAGGCAAATAACTTCATCTCTCTGGATCATGATCCCTTTAACCATAAAATACAGGGGTAGGACCAGATCTCTATGGTCCTTCTTTTTCATCTAAATGATCCTACGACTCTAGGTATTGGGTTAAGAAGGTGCCCTTCTCTCTGACTTGCTCTAGGACTAGCTGTCACTTATTTTGTCAGACATGAACTATCTGGAGAGAGGACACTGCTTCTCACCTCCTGACATGCACAGAAGGGCTGGTGGATGAGACCATTAGGTGTCATTATTTGACATTAATGTGCATATGAGGCTCAGCTCTAAACTGCCTTGATTCTAAGCATGGAAGGATTGGGCCCCAGCTGTTTAAGTGTCTGGAATAAATTGTCTTCTGAATGAAATCTCTCTGGTTTCTGCCCTATGTGATTCAAGCCAATGCCATGTTAATTAGTAGAGGGAGAAGCTTGGGGTGGTAGCCAAAAGATCAAGCAAGCCTGCCACCTGGTTTGGCTATGTTTCCATATGCCCAGCACATTTGTCAGCTTGGCCCTGGCCTTTCTCTGAGATGAAAACCTAAACCCAAGTGAATTTTGCATGCTGTCACCCCACCACTGGGTCACTGAATGCATACATAGCTTTATATGGATAAATCATTTGCATGTAATGTTTATAATATGATAGACATTGTTCCAAGAGCTTTACAAATGTTAACTCTTTAATCCTCGAAGCAACATTATAAGGTTTAGATGAGGAAAATGAGGTACAGAAAGGTGAAGTAATTTGCCTGAAGCCACACAGTAAATACTACAGCCAGGATTCAAACCCACGCTTTAGCCACTTTTTAGGTTGCCTCTCATCACAGCAATTTCATGTACATCTGTATTGATTGCCTCTCCAGTTACACTGAAATTAATACAAGCAGAGAAGCTCTCTTCTTCTCCAGTAGGACCCTAACATGGTGGTGTTTAAATAAGATTCATCAACTAGCTGGTGAGATTGGAAGAAGAGGGCTTATCATTATCAAATGTGGTCCCAAGGAGGTTCTGAGGGCCCTTCAGTCTCAAGCCCAGTTGGTAAAATCTGACCACTTCATAGAACTAGGGAAACCTATCACAACCTGTATACAACTTCACACATTATTAGCATCAGGTAGAAGGGTGACTCCTTCTGAAGGGACATGAGTTTTCCATGAGGATTAGGATAGAGAGGTCAACAAAGGAAATGAATCAAGATCAGAGCACTAAATCTCTTTCAATGAGAATCCCTGTAGCTTCTCAACAGGTCAGGGACTAAACCAGTGGACAGGGGAAGCTGGTGGTCAGACCCAAAGGAGCTCAGCAT
This sequence comes from Colobus angolensis palliatus, assembly GCF_000951035.1. Taxonomy (NCBI): domain Eukaryota; kingdom Metazoa; phylum Chordata; class Mammalia; order Primates; family Cercopithecidae; genus Colobus; species Colobus angolensis. The sequence continues at coordinate 9,771,142 of NW_012115154.1, read as the reverse complement.
GGATTTCAGCCCATCAGAAATGTCCTCTTCTCCCTTCAGGCCCTCCTCCCAACTTGGGAATGGGTCTCTACCTGGCAGCCCTTTTAGCCTTGGGAATGGGTCTCTACCTGGCAGCCCTTTTAGCTCTATTTTCCTCTCGGGGATTTATTCGAGGAATGAGAATTATTCATTCATCTTCCATACCCCCTTCTGAATTCAAACTCTAATGAGAAAAGAACCACAGAAAGGAGTCAGATGAGGAGAAATATACCAGCTCTGTTACTGACAAGGCTACAGTGGCAACTGTGGCTTGTTCCATTGTCCCATGGCCACAGTCAAGCTCCCCAATACTTTCCAGGCTTACATTTTAGGAGGGAATATTTGAGTCTGTAGAGCAAATACACTCACCCAGAAGTGTTGACTCTTATTGGTGGGTGGAAGAAAGGAAAGGAAAGGAAGGAGAGGAGAGGAGAGGAAAGGAGAAGAAAGGTCCCCAAAGTGGCCTCCTGAAACTGGCCTGGGTCTTGGGCCCTGACCCCAGGAAGGCTAACCACATGGAGAAGTGAGCAAGGGGAGGGGACCTAAAGGGTGCTGGGCCCCACGAGCTTGGCCTCCTCTCCCACCAATCTCACCATTGGAGAAGGCAGTCACTTCAGTCACTTCTCCTTTGGCAAGTAAGGCCTTAAAAGGTGGAGTCTGTATCCTCCTAAAGAGAGGAGAGAAGTTTCCTACTTTATGGCATGAGGTCTAGGTGGAAGGCCGAGATGAGAAGAGAATGGCTGCCCCACTTCCCTTAGCCATGCTAACTCAGGGACTATAAAAATCTGTGAGCCAGAGGCTTTTGGGAAATGTGATTTTGATGGAACTTATCTGAAAATGTTAAGAGCTGAGCCAGAGGGGTAATTACATTAATTATTATCTTAAATAAATTGTGCCTGGGAGTGCAGCAGACACTTCAAGAAGAGATTCTTAGGTTTTGCTAGGGTGGCAATGGGAAGGACACAGCTCTTGACATTCCCTATTACCCAGGGTCCAAATTGGAGGGTCAAATATCATACTAGATTTACATGTTAACTTTGTATAAAGCTGCTTAAGCTTTTTTCTTTTTAGATAAAAGGGATTTCTTGCTTCATTCACAACAGAGTTTAGTTACACAGGGATATATAGAAATGGAAATCTATTAATGACATGTGAAATCCTAAACTAAAATGAATAAATAAAGACTTGGCATACTGCTTCTGAAAAGTTGTCAGTTCTATGTCTAGGAGCAGTTTCCTTTGATAGATGGACATTAAAAGTCCTTCGAGTGGCAACGAGAAGAATGGGGTATTCCTGCTTCAGCCTCAATCATTAGCTCCCCTGCAAGGCCTCTTGACTCCCCAGCAGAGGGAGGCACCCTTTGTCCATATTCCCACAATGTGCCCTGCTACAGCACTTATCATGGGCTGCTCTGAGCACTTATGTGACTCTACCACTTGCCTGGGCAGTCTTTAAGGACAGGGACCATGCAAGTTACTATTTGCGTGTCCTAGGTATTAACACAATGTTTAGCACACTGTAGGCATCCAATCAATGTTTATTTAGCTGAACTTAGTTTGTAAAGCAGACGCTTAAGAGTGTGATAGAGTTGTTTCCAAATATTTGAAAGACTTGGAGGAAAAAGGCACTGGCTGTAATTTATGTCACTTTAGCAGAAAGGATCCAAGCCCAATAAGTAAAAGTTACCAGAAGCCTTAAAATAAAGATGAGCAAAATAACAACTGGAGTCACCCACAAGGAAGGGAGCCCCTGCCACCAAGGAGGTTTTGACTCAGAGGAAAGCTAGGAAATGACTAGATCACTACTGTCCAAGACACTCACAATGAGGCAAGTACCATCAAAATGGAACAAAGTGAGGTCTGAGTTCAGAGGAGGAGTCTGGGTCTAGGTAAGATCATCCAAAAAGATTTCTAGAAGATGCTGACTGTAAGTTAAGCCTTGACAACAGCTTCAGGCTTCAACAGGCAGAAAAGGGTGTCATGGAGGCAGTGACAGTCAGTGGCTGGGGTGACTGGAACACCTGTGGCCCATGGGCCTGTGGCCAAGGCACATGAGACAAGATTATGGCTGACATTCAACTCCAGGCTGGGGACATTGGCCTTTATTCTCTTAACAACAGGGGGCCACAAAACATTTTTTCATCAGAGTAATGACATAAGTATATTTTAGAAAAACAGTATGCTGTAAAGGATGAATTTAGTGGAAAGCAGGGAAATGAACATTTATAGAGTGCCTACTCTCTGCTAGATTTTTTAAAAATATATTAACTTGTTTTAGCTACACAACAGCCCTACAGGGTAAGCAGCACTATCTCAATTTTACAGATGAGAAAATGTAGGCTCAGAGGTTGGCAACTAAGTGGTGGGACAGAGATTTCTACCAACGGCTAAATGACTCCCAAACTACTGCAATAGTACTAAGGGCCCAGATGGCACTCAGGGAAGGGAAACAAATGAATGAGCTGCAAAGAATATTGCAAAGGAAATATTAGCAGATACTGGCAATTGATGGAAAGGTAAGGGTGAAAACTGAAAAGTGGAAGATGACTCAGGTAATAGACTGATCTGCAAGGAAGTGAAGAAAACAAGTTCATTTGCTGGAGGAAGGGAAAGGTCAAAGCAGACATGTGTTGGGTGCCTACGGTCACTCAGGCACTTAGCATGTACTCAGTAAACATAAAGCACATGCACAACATATATAGAGAAAGGACAAATCTGGGTCAAAGTATGTTTGAGGTTCCAGAAAGGTGGACATGTCTAGAAAACATTTTTAAAACATGAGGCCAGAGCTCAGGAAAGACCGTTCCATACACATGTTCCAGATTCATTTGTGCAGAGATAATCATCACCGTGATGGTGTGTGTTGTTGACAAGGGGACATGTTTTTAGGTAAAAAGCAAAGAGAGTCAAAAGCCGATATTTATAGGTAGAAAAGGGCAAAGAAAACAGAAAAGGCAAAGGAAAAAGGAAAAATCAAAAGTGTATTGTTATAGAAGAAAAGAGATGAGAGTTTCATGAAAGATGGAGCTAGGTCAACCCTAGTGAGGTCAGGAACAGGAAGGTCAAGGACAGGTGACAGGTGAAACAGCCAGGAGTAAGCACATCTCCAAGAAACCAGCTTCCAAGACAGGGCAGGAACAGAGACTCCAAGAGATAAAGTGGGTTGGTAGTGAAGCTCTAGAAGTAATAAGTAAGGATTATCCTTTCTGCCTCATGAGCCCCAAGCTTTGCCATTTGTCTTAAAACACATAAAAATGTTCATATATCCAGCCAAAGAGACTCATTTTCCTATTTCTCTAAGAAATATTTTTATGAACAGAACCAGCTTCCTCTTTCCTGCCAGCCCAAGAACACTGCCCTTCGTGTACCATGCATGACGAGATGGCCATGTGGAGTCATCTCTTACCCTACCAGGTCATGAGCTGTTTGAGGATCACAGCTGTGTCAGTAAGTTACTGGTTATTTGGAAGACAGCGCTGCATAATTAAAAGCCCCAGCTTCAGAATCAAACAGATTTGAGTTTGAATCCTGGCTTTGGGAATGATGTGGCCGAGTACCTTGTCCAAAGTACTTAAACTCTAAGCGAGTGCTAGGAACTGCAAAGAAAGTAAGAGTCAGTGCTAAACTGAGCACACTTTATTAAAAATGAACTAAGTGCTCCCTAGAGACAGGCAGGGTTTGAGCATTTTGCACATCAACTCATTTAATTCTCATAACCACCCTACAAGGGAGGTATGATTTTACAGGTGGTGATACAGAGGTGTATAAAGGAGAAATCTGCCCAGGGTTGTAGAACTTTTGAGTCTGACTCCAGATAACATTCATTCCACCTGGCCTTGAGGCCTTTGTCAACACTTCGGTAGCAAAAGTGGCTCTATTTTGCCTTCCTGACCTGTCTTCCTCCTTCGTACCCCAAACAACATCTGCCTGCCCCTTGCTGGTGGGAGTGGAGGAGGACCCTCTGGCTTATGGCTATGAATGAATGCATGTGAGTAAGCCTGTGTTTTGGGGACCTGTCCCTTTACCCCAGGTGGCATTTCCAGTAACATTCTATTTTCTCCCACTGTCACAGGAACACAAAAGTAAGAATGGGTACCAGTCTGAAGACCTTAGATTAAGACTCCACCATTTACTTAACTGCATGACTCCAAACTTGTTTCATGGCTCTCTGGGTCTAGTTTATTATCTATAAAATTAGGATGGTAATGCCAACCTTAAAGAGCTGCTGGGAAGATGAAAGGGAGATAATGTTGGAACAGTGTCTACTATTGACCTGCTATAGGTTGTCTGCTCATCTTCTTCCCTCTTCACTTCTTCCACCTGCCTCCTATGGGGGTTTTCAGGTCAAATGAGACCTTATCCTCCCTTTAAAGTTCTGTGAATTCTAAGGCGTTACCCAAAACATAAATGGCCCCCTTTACTCCCTTTTTGGGTGACCACAAACTTCCTGCCCCAAGAATGGTAGATGGATGGATTGGCAATGCCCTCTTTTCTGCTGAAACAACACAAAATTCTTTTGCACTTAAGGGTTTCAGTCCTGAAAAAGAAAACAGCTAATTTATCTCTTATTGATCCAGGTGTCTTGCTCCTCTCTACAATTGTGAGCAACCCTGAGGCAGAGATGGGTTTGATTTTATTTTCTCTTCCACAGCACCCAGGACATAGTAGGTACTTAACAACTGGTTGTCCATTTCAGGAATAACAAGCATTGGGCATGTTCAAATTGTTCACTAAAGTGGGGATGGGCTTGCCTCCTTCACAGCTACATCTCAGAAGTCGTTGACCTTTTGATAACATCCATAGATAGGGTGAGTGCATTTTCCAAACCCCAAATCAAGACACAAGGTATAAGAAATGATCTAATCATAGGAAGTATGTTTGAAATCAGGACTCCAGAAAGTCAGGGAGGCACAGTGGCGTTGCAAAGGCCATCATTCCCCAATTATTTCAGACATGGTGAGGAAACACAAGCCATTTCCCACCTGTCCCAGTAGCCCAGGCTCTGTTAGGATGAGTAGGTACATCCATGAGAGCAGAATTCATTTACAGCTCAGGGACTGTGTTCATAGATCCTCTCCAGTGTAATGCTTTGAGACCTTCCCAGAGTCCCTCTCCCCTAGGTCTTAAAGGCCCCTGTGTTGTAGAGACTGCTGAATCGTTCAGGCTTGCCAGGCTTCACCCACCTCCTCTGCAGGTTGCATAATCCGCAGTGAGGTTCAGAGAGGCTGCCTGGGCCAAGGTGTGCCTGGCGCCACACGGTGGGGGCTGCTGCTGAGTCCTTGCTCCCCGGCTCTCAATCTGGGCCAGTTCTCCGATCCGAGTCTCTGGTACCCAGAGGGAGCCAGGCACCCTCCCTCTTGTCTGCACATTCTGACTTATTCACTGAGAATGTGCTCTCCGCCTATCTCAGGGGGATCCTGGGTCTGGTCTGGTCTGGTCCGGTTTTCCCTGGTGCCTGGTGGCTTCAATTCCATCCTCCAGGCTCTAGACCCTGTAGTACATCTCAGCCATCAAGGAGTGGAGGTGACAAGGAGCCTCAGGAGGGCAGACAGTGCCCTCGTTCCTTGGGTCAGGCTATTTTTGGTCACTTCTTACCTGTCTTTAACCCCTCTACTCTCAACCTCCCCCTACCCCTGCAATCAATGCCCCCATCCTCAGACGACAAGAGAGAGAAAATTCCTCTTCACTTTGACCTGCTTCTCCCTCTTGTTTCCTGGGAACAGCTTTTAAGCCTAATAGGAGGAGTCTCTCCATTTACTTCAAAAACCAGCATTTTTCTTTGATTTGTGACTTGTTTCAAGGGCCAGAAGCTTGCCTGACAAGTTCCCTTTCTCTGAAGCTTACAAACCTCTGTAAGAGCATCCCAGAAGAGCCATGGGGAGGAGGCTTCTGAAATTACCTTAGAAATGACCTAAGTTTCCATAGCAATCCAGCACTGTGGAGCCATCATCACATTCCGGGGTCTTTCTGTTTTCACTGAAAAGGCTGTTGGAGGAATTGGCCCCTTCTCGACAACCACTCCAGAGGTAGGGATGGTCTTCATCTACCCTGTCCCTCTTCTCTCTTCCTGCCCACGCTCCTTCTGGCCCACCTTGCTTGTCTGTCCATGGTATGGAAGAAACAGACCCCAACTCAGCACAGTTTAGTGATTCCTACCCCAGAGAAGACAGGGTCTTGTTAACGCTGAGAGGAGGAGACCTCAGGGTGTCAGGGTCCCAGACTGAGCCTGGACTGTATTTACTCAGTCATCTGGACATGTCCAGCACAGCTGTGGTGGTGGAGGCAGGCCAGTCAGGAGGGCACTGGGCTGGGGGGAAATCACTCATCCTAAGTGAGAACCCAAATTGTCTACCCCACCCTCAGTCTGGACAGAGAACCAAAACGTGACCTTACTGTCTACAGGAACATGCCTTTGCTATTCTGCCATCTCCTTTACATTGCTGGGACTGTCCTGTGCAAGTAAATGATTTGATTGTTTCATTACAGGAATTTTCCAAAAGATCCACCAACACTTTCATCAACAGCATCAACTGACAGCGTGTGCCCCAAGATTCTCTGAATCCCTGGCCTCAAAATCTTCACCTTGCGGTTCCCACCAGTCCAGGACATTATCGTTATTCTTACCCAATCATTATCGAATTATTCATACCCAGCGTTAATCACATGTCCACATTGAAATAATGGCTTTAAATCAAACTTCCGATTCTCAATAAATTCTGATCTTGCTCCCTCCCCTGGAGGCCCCACCGAAGTTTTGCAAGGTGCATTCTCTCTTATTGCAGAAAGCAATTGTCTTATTAACAGCTTTACCTGATTAACAGGTTGTGTTCTCAATATCTGGGGAGTAGCTTCTGACATAAGGAAAGAGGAACACGCGCTTTTTGTGATTATTCAATCATCAAAGGCAAGCGGTGGTCTTAAGCACAGCAGACTGGTTAGGGAGAAGGGGGTTTACAAGCAGAATAGAGACTAGTTCTGGTTTCTTAAGATCTCTGGGAGCCCCTGCAACAAAAGGCTTTGGAGTTCCGGGTTCAGGGCATTTAAGTGTGGGACAATGCTAGAGGCAGAACTGGCTTCATGGGCCTATGATCTATGCAGTTGCCCACTTGCGTGGATCCTCTACTATTGCTGTCTTGAAATTCTTAATCATGGTTGAACAAGGGGTCCTGGGTTTTCATCCTGGACTGGGCCCCACAAACTGTATACCTGGTATTGGCTAGATGGTGTGGCTGCCCCTGCAACACCTTCAGGGGGCACATACCAGCCCCCCAACCCTGCTCGGGCTTCCCCTGATATGGACAGACACAGCACCCCACTCACTGGAACTGGGAGTGGCAGGTGGAAGAGAGGCTGACGTAGCCAGAGAGGCTGATAAAAGTCACACAGTATCAAACAATTGCCCTGGAAAGAAGCCCAGGGCAAGCCATGAAACAGATAGAGGGCAGGGCAAGCAGAATGGGGATGGATGCCCCTCCGTCCATCAGCCCCTGCCCACACCTCTGAGGCTCTTCATGATCTGCTCTTGGCAGAGTCATCTCCGTTCCACTCTGCTCCCATCATGGTCATCCTCTCGCTCAACTTCTTCAGACCCAACAAGCTCAGTCCCCTCCCAGGCCCCTTCTCCTTGCTGCTCATTTCACCTGGCATGATCCTGCCCCAAGTCTTCTTATGGCTTCCTGCCTCCTACATTCAAGCTCTGTTCAAACATCACCACCACTGAGAGGCCCTCCACACCCTCTCTAACAACAGCCATGCCCCCATCTCTATCACCTTCCCAGCTTTATTTTTCTCCACAGTTCTTATCACCTAACATCGCACTATATATTTATGGCACTTGCTTTCGGTCTGTCTCTCCAACTTAAACGCAAGCCTCATGAGGACTTTATGCTGCTCTTCCCAGTATCCTAGGCGCCTCGACAGTGTCTGGCACATAATAGGCAATCAGTATTTATTGAGCAAACAAATAAATGAATGAGTAGGGGTGATCAGTCAGAGAGACATTATCTGTCTAAAGATTTCTTCTTTTTCATCTTGATGGCATGTAGTGCATTTGTGTGGCGTTGGTAGTGATGGGATGACACTGCTCAGGGCAGTGTCACTAAAGGTGGTTCTTTAAAAAAGAAGCATTTCAGTAGCTAAATAATAATAATACCTAAAAAGGTATTGAGCACAATGCCTGGCATTGTTGTGAGCCCTTCACATGTATTAACTCTGCAAGTCTCACAGCTGTGCCTAAAGTGGGTCCTGTTACTGGACCTCTTTTATAGCTGAGAAAATTGAAGCAAGGCATGAAAAGTGGATAAGAAACTTTCCTAGGGCCACATGGCTAGTCCAAGACTCTTTTGGTCCTGGACTGGTTCTCCATGACAAAACCATAATTCCCTCTTCAATTGGGTGATTCTACTTAACTAGGACTCTCACCCCCAATCAAGAGGCAGAGAATGGAAGGCAGCTCATGTGCAAGTGTAGGCAAGGGTTGGCTCTTCCCAAAGAAACTCTCTGAGAGACCTTCACCAACCATCCTCCTTTGCATCTCCTTCCAGGGGCTGCTGTGTCTTAGCATTTCCACCCAGAAAGCCAATGACAAAGAATCCTCCTGCCCTGGTGAACATGTGGCACGTGGCTTTCCTGAAGGCTTGGCAGGCGAGTGATGGGGCACTCTGACGTGGCTTTTAATCGCTGACCAGATTTGGATTCACAGGGCTAAGGCTGCTCCCTGTTCTCTTCTGAACTCCATATCTGTAGGAGGGGCCGGTCCCATTGGGTGGCAAAGGAGAAACTCCTTTGGGTCTGCCCCAGCTTCAGTGTGAAAATGAGGCCCTCCTGCTGCCTGGATTACCAAATTGGTGCATCCTGGCCACTCATTCTACATGAGGTACGTTAGGTAAGCCTGGATGTTATGTCCTGGTCTTCCCGACGATCTATCTCCTCCCCCAAATGTCTTTTAGTGACATGATTTACCCCCTCCCCGATTTGTTTTAATTGTAATCATCAATGCTAGTAAATATTAAAATCTGCACTTTCCAAGAAGCAAGATATGCTCCAGGGTATGAAGTAGTCTGTGAGTCTCTAATCAGGATTTTGAAAGAAAGATTATAAGACAAAAAGTCAAGAGATGAGTTGTGATGTTGTAGTGAAATCTCACATAAAACTATAAAAGCAGATTGGCAGGGTAAGGAGATAGGTTTTATGCCAGAGTTGCCCTTGATTCACCATGATGGATCACAGATACTTCTCTGCCTATTAAAGTGGACTTCACTTAGGCTATACATGTAACAGTAACAGCTACCATTTATCAAGTGTTTATTGTAAGCCTGTTTCATAGCAAGTCATTAGCTTACTGAATGTATTCTCCCTCTCCAAAATATCTAACTTATATGGTCCTTTTACTCCATGTCTCCCCTCTCTGACCTAAGAGTCATGAAGTTTGAGACATAACACCTCCTGAACTTATATTAGTTGGTGCAAAAGTAACTGCCATTTTTGTCATTGCTTTTAATTCCTTTGAAACATCGTCCTACCCATGTTTTTAAGTACAGCAAGCTAGGAATAACAGTGGGGAAAGGCTGGTGGGGACACCTGAATGTTGTTCTATAAGATCCCTTAAATCATTTTACTGTCTAAAAGAAGCAGTCCTCCAGGCAAGATGGCCATTGCCCTGGACTTTTCCTTTTAGGCTTGTATATTTTCAGAATGCCCAGGCCTCCATCAAGGTCTTTGTCTAGCAGCAGAGGGATGTTATGCTGAGTGTCTGGGGGTTCGTCACACAGCTGAACTGCTCTCTGGTGAGCTTGGTGGAGTGGGTATAGATGCCAGACATGTGGCATCATTGGTTTGCAAATCACTGCAATCACTCCAACATAATAGCCTGAGCTTCTTTAGGGCATTCTCCTCCTTCCCCCTGACTGACTGGGAAGGTATAAAAGGTCACACTGATCACAGGTGGCAGGAAAAGAAACTTTAATGATTTCCTTTTCTCATTACCACCCGTGCCCTTGGTTCTGGCCACAGTCTCCTCCATATGCCCCTTTGTGCTTTGCAAAAGGAGGGAAGGGAGAGAGGGAGACACAGAGTGAATGACACATACTGGCACCCACTTAGAAGCCCAGAACCAGAGTTGTGCTAGTGTGGGAAGAAGCAGGGGCTATGGGGCCACAGAGATCTTCAACATGGAGTGCCAAAAGCAGGGGCAGAGCTGGGGAATGCAGGAATGCAGGCTGGGTCCCAGGCTGGGCTCCAGCTCTCATCTGCCACTCACTGGCTAGGTGACCTAGGACAATTTGACATGACTACTTTTACCTGGTGACACAAGGAAGTGGAACTGGTTGGTCTCTAAAGTCCCTTTTATTTTCATAGTCTGTGAGTCCAAGCTTGAGACAGAAAGCTCTTCATGAATTCATGTGTAATTCATACTCCACCTCCAAAAAGAATTTGAGATAGTTTATAACAGAAGTAGATAGACCCCTTGGACTGTTCAAATAAAGACAACAAGAGGACAAGAAATCTCATGAAAGGGGAGAGGATTAGAATAGGAACAGAAGAAAAGATGGGGTATTTTATTGAAGAATTGCTGCTCTATTGAGACAAAACCAAAATATTTCGTTACGCACAATTCACTTTTCCAATATATTTGTTCCACGAATATTTATTAAGAGCACAGACACTGTTCCTGACATTAGCGATACCTTGGGGAAGGTATCCCTTCACTAAAGCAGACAAAGTTCTGGAGATCATGCAGCGTATATCTAAGTTCAGGGAGAGAGACAGTGAACAAATCCAGAATGTTAAAAACATTTTGGACACCTAGCACCTGAGCACCCATATCTTGGTTTCTAATACCTTTCTCTAATAAAAGGAAACAGAGATCATTGGAGAAATGGCTGATTCCAGGACTGGGCAGGAAATATATAAGATGAGCCTGGAGCACCTGGCAGTTTCAAAAACTACGTGCTCAAACAAGCAAGTAAACAAAACATCATCATCAAAACCAAAACCCACATTGATGGAGATATCGCAAAGGGGCAAAGGAGCCAACAGAAAGCTCTCCCAATGGCCAAAGCTGTAACAATGAGAGAAACAAAGGAAGGTAGTATTGGATTAAACCCAAAGTGTAAGATAAATGGTCATCAGTCCACACTGGTATAAATGACTGAATAAAAAATGGGGGAGCAGAGACAGATCTCTCCCACGTGGAAGAATTCCAAATTACGTAGCTACTCCATACTCAAGGATCTCCATCCTAGCACTCCATCTTCACGTCCCATTCTTCAAGCGTGGGCTGCACGTGGTGACTTTCTTCCAAGGAAGTCATGGGAATGGGGGAAAAATACTTTTACAATGTGGCAACATGAGAAACACATGGTCAGGGCAACTTCAACTGTCGTAAATCATGTTGAAATAATGTGTTGAAAATGGCACTTTACCTCTTTCTCCCCAAAACCCCTAACCCAGTCTAATCATGAGAAAAACATCAGACAAGTTTCAACAGAAGAGCACTGTACGATATGCCTGACTAGTTCTCTTTCAAACCGCTAAGGTCGTCAAAAACAAGGAAAGTCTGAGAAACAGCTACACCAAGAGCAGCCTATGCAGACTCGAGAATGAAGCGCAGTGTGGTGTCCTGAATGGGATCCTAGAACAGGAAAGGGCATCAGGTAAAAACTGAGGGACTTTGAGTCAACTGTGGCCTTTGGCTAATAATAATGTACATATTTACTCATTAATAATAACAAATGTATCATAGTCATGCAACATGTTAATAATAGAGGGAACTGGGTACAGTGGCAGAGGACACTATGGGAAGTCTACAATCTGCTCAATTTTTCTGTAAATCTAAAACTGTTCTAAAAAATAAGTCCTATTAAAAAACAAACAAACAAACAGAGGGTCTAGAGGTCAGAGATGGAAGAAGTCAGAAATTCTCTCTCTTGCTGGCCTTGAATAAGCAAACTTCTCTGAGTTCTACAGCTGCAAGGAAAAGAATTCTGTCAACATTCTGATCTTGGAAGAGGACCTCAAACATCAGATGAGAACCCAGCCCCAGCTGACGCCTTGATCACAGTTTCGTGGGACTTTCCACAGAAAATCAGTTAAGCCATATCTGGGATTCTGAACAATGTAACCTATGAAATAATAAGTGTTTGTTGTTTTAAGCTCCTAAGAAATCAGCCAAAATGAAAACACCACAACCACAAACATTTTCGAAAATAAAGGGGGTGCTACAGAAAATTAAATAAAGTGTAGAGCATGCCTAAGTGACTGCAGGAAACTGGGTGGTCAAGAAAGCCCTCTCTAAGAGGGTGGAACCTGAATTGGAAAAATGAGCCATCCACAAGGGATTACAAGGAAACACTATGGGCAAAGAGGTCAGCTTGCTCTAGGGCCTTGAAATAAAACTTCGGGTGTTCCAGGGTAGAAAGGCAGCCAGTGTGGTGGGAGTGACCCAACTTTAGGGAAAGAAACAGAAAAGGAGGTGAGAGGCAGCATGAGCCCAATTACAAACAGCTTCTGAGGAGGGGTAGGGAGTTCAGATTTTAAGTTCAATTGGAAGCTATTTGACCATTGACGGTGGATGACTGACATATCTGTTTTATGGTTTTAAATAAAATTACGCTAACTGCTCTGTGAAGGACTGATTGCAGGGTGGCCAGAGTGGAATCAGGGCGTCTAGAGAGGAGGCTCCAGCATTAGCCTAGACAAAAGATCATGGAGCCTTAGACCTAAATTGGGGAGGAGGTGACGGATGTCTTCCAGGGAGTGTGGGAGGGTGTGTGAGAGGGGTCTTGATGGCGTGGGGCATACATTGATGCTTACGCTCATCTTGGGGATCCGTATCCACAAAGCGGTACTGAGGTGCACCCAGCAAGGGAATCACAGAAACTCATAGCAGTCACGTGCTCCCTGGCCTGCAGTCTTTCCCTGGTGGCATCCTGTCCCTGAGTTTCTGAATGTCACTGGTGAATCATCAGGCACACAAATGGTGTTGTGCCAGTCTGGGTGAGATTCTCCCCTGAAGGCCCTGCCAAAGGGAAAACTGGATCCCACTTGCCACCCCCGGCCTCCTGGCTCAGCAAAGCTGCCCTACTTAATTAATCATCTCCTCCAGGGTGAGCGTTCATTAAACAATTCGTAGCTAATTCTTTCCCCCACTTTCACCAGGAAATAGTTAAATCTGGAACAGAAAAGTACCCAGCGCAGGCCATCTTCCTTCATATCGGAAGAGAGAAGAGGTTGGGAATAGAATTCTTCCATTTTCATGTTGGCTTTGGCAGTTTCCTCTGAAGTCACCTGCAATTTCATCTCTGAACTCTTGCCTCCAAATTTACCTTCTTCATTCTTGCTGCCTCTTCCTGTTGTGCCTGCTCCACATCCATGCTTGGACAGCTCCAGGCACTGTCGATGTTGTCCCCCCACCCTTCTCACTTGTAGCCCCATTTTGCCCCTCGGGCTCCTGTCTGTGCTCGGTTATAGATGCCTGCAACCTGAGCCTGAGTGAAAGCTAAGGCCATGGGGCCTTTCTTTCCTGCTTTGTGATAACGCTCTATAGTTCAAGTGGCTGATTGCTCTGCTGTATCCATGAGGTGGCTGTCACAGGTGGCTTACTCTCCAAGTTCTTCATCAGGACAACCCCTAAAGATTAACTCCTAGAGAGCAGGGACTGGCTAGGTTCTGAGAGGGGTGGTGCTGACATGTCTCTTTGACATACAGGGTTCTAGAGGTCAAGGCATCATTTTTGGGTTGATGCCCCAGGCTCTGTTTGCTGTTATCTGCTGAGCAAGGAAGGGGGAAGTGCAGCTTCTGTTCTAGTCTGCTCCTTCCCTAGTCCCGAGCTCACAGTCAGCAGATGGCAGCTGCCTGGGACTTCTGGACTCCCATAGCTGTGTCTAACCCAGTTGGAAAGAACCCTAACTAGAGAAGAAAGGAAGTGCCCTCCCACCCCTGAGAGCGTCATCTTCAAGAAAGACCACCCTTCAAGGGACCAGCTCTTAGTAGCATTGTTCTCCAGCCCCTTCTGTTGGTGCCTAATGGTACCCACAAGGTATGTGGACATCCCTTTCTTCCCCAGACTCTTTCAGGAAGACATGGCTTTACCTATGGACACAGGTAACAACGTACCAGGACAAATAAGAAGGCGACCTGATCTGTGGATGAGATGGGTTTGCTCCAACCTGGACGGTGCCGCAGTCAGCAAAAGGCAGCTTTTAGAACAGCAGCTTCCCCAAATCTTTCTGTGATGCTAACACTGTGTCTTAAAGGATGGTTTTGTCACTTAAAAAATAGATTGCATGTCCCCAAGAAAGCAGATTTACCTGGGACCCTCAGTAGTAAAAGATTGGATGAGCTTTCCCAGTAATAATTGAGGCCCCATCTCAGCCATGCCCTATCTCTTGCAGCATAAAGTATGCAGAAATCGTCCTTAAAGGCTGGAGTTAAAAAAAAAATCATGAAAGATCTTGGCCAACAGGTTCATCCCTAGTATCATAAAATATTAGCGCTAGAAAGAACTGGGAAGTTCATATCTTCCACTAGTTCCCAACTCTGGCCGTACATTAAGATCACCCCCAGAAGTTCCACTTGGATGGGTCTGGAGTGGGGTTCCAGCATCAGTAATTTTTTAAAAGCTCTCCATGTGATTAAATGTGCAGTGGTTGAGAACCACTGCCTGGACAAAGGTAAGCAAGGCTCTCACTCATTCACCCTACAGAAAGGGGCCTCTGACTCCTAATTGAGCCCAGAGGCATTCAGAGGTCTTCCCCAGAGCCCTGGGCTTTTGGGAGGTGCCTCACCACGATCCAAGGGCAGGGCTCCAGGCACACTCATATCCTTCACTGCCCCCACCCTCCATCCTGCGAAGGTGCTCACCAAGGTCTCAGCTAAGTGGGATACAGCCCAGTGACCCTACCACAGTCACATCTATTGGTCAACCACTGTCGCTCAATTCTGTCCCTTTATTGTTTGACCAGTGACGTGTTCCCTGTCTGGAAAAGATAAACCAGCAAATTACGCAATCTCTTTCTCTGGAAGCTGACTTCAGCAGGCCAGAGGGAAGTTGTCAAAGAGTTGGAAAGTCCTGGAGACTTAGCACTTGGGCAGGATCTGAACCTTGTGCCTGGCATGAAGAGAGGGGAGAATGGAAAACCACGCAGGAGCCTCAAATGCCATCAAAGAGGTGGAGATGAAGGAGAGCTGGCCCCCAGGGCTCACTGGATTCCTTATCTGCCCGAGGCCTGTTTGCTCAGCTTTTCTTAGATTCCTGGGAGGCCTCTCTGGAGCCTTAGGAAAGCCTTGTTTCACCAGAGCCTGCCTTTATATATCCAAAAGAGTCTTAGAGAGAACACTCACTGCAAACAGAGCTGCTCCACTTTTATCTTTGTACATCTTGGGGGGCTACGTAAGATTTGGATTGCAAAGGGAAAACCAAAAAAAGGTTCCATTGCTAAAATACAGTGTGGAAATCATCAAGCTAGTTTGACTCCTTGTTTCACTGAAGGGGTTGCAAGGCACAGAGCAGGGAAGCATGCCTGGTTTTGTCAGCCTCTGTCTCTGTGGGAGACCAGAAGGAGAGTGGAAACTATTAGACAGAGCCAGCACATCCCCCTCCTCCTCCCCCAGCCTCTGCCATAACCACAGGTGTGAGACTTACCGAGGAGGCAGCTCTGGCATGGGGCATCCTGACTCTAATAGCAGAGGGTTTTTTAGCCCTGAGTGATTTTTCCTTGGAAAGACCCTGCTTGTCTTTGGCACAGAATGGCTGTGTTTCAAGGGAATAAGGGTAGACCTTCAATAAATTCAGAACTCAAGCCAAATCCCACAGCTCACTAGGCCCCGAGATCTCTCCATACATCTAGAGCAATGAACTCCTCCTGTCCCCAGCTGGACGTGCAGACAAAGAGCCAGCATGGTCTTCTCCTTCACCCTCTGCCCCTGTTCAGAAACGCAGAGCCTGGTGGCTCACCGAAGGGACCTGAGTTGGGTGTTTGCTCCAGGTGCCTAAAGTGTAACACACTTGTTTCTAAATGCAGGACTCACTTTTATACTTTTATTTCTTTCCATAGATCTTTTTTTTTTTTTTTTTTTTTTTTGAGATGGAGTGTTGCTCTATTAAGGTTGGAGTGCAGTGGCACGATCTTGGCTCACCGCAACCTCCACCTGCCAGATTCAAGCAATTCTCCTGCCTCAGCCTCCCAAGTAGCTGGGACTATAGGCACGCATGCTATCATGCCTGGCTAATTTTTTGTGTATTTTTAGCAGAGACGAGGTTTTACCAAGCTGGCAAGGCTGGTCTCGAACTCCTGACCTCGTGATCCTCCTGCCTTGGCCTCCCAAAGTGCTGGGATTACAGGCGTGAGCCACAGTATTTCTAATTCCCTCTGTCCAGGCCCAACTCTCCCTCTACCGAGCCCCACACAATCCATCCATCTACCTTTGTCTGAGGGGTAGATGGTGATGGACATACCCAGTGGTCAACTTCAGCTTGGGACTGAGACTCAAGCCAGGAGACCAAAAAGCACAGTTTAGCTCTTACAGGAAAAGAAGAGGCACTTACTTCCCATGGACTGGACCCCTATTCCCACATAGCTGTGCAGTTCTCCTTATGTAGAATCCCTTTAGAAGGACACTGGAGTGGTCCTACGCACATGACAGTATAATAATACAGTAAGAGAGATAGATATAAGAGAGGGTCTAGTCCTGCCCCACCCCCGCCTTACTCAAAAGGGGAGCAGCTTCAGGACCCATAAGTCAGAGGTGAAGATAGGCTTTTGGACGGAAAGTCCCCAGATAGCACCTGCTTCCGGCTTCTCACACCAATGCCCGGGGCCTGCATATAATGAAATGCCCAAGCACTTCCTGGGCTCACGCTTGCTCCAGGTGTGATATCTCCGTCTGCCGTAACCACCCATCTCATGATCATCTCCGTCAGTGTCTTTCTTCCACACAGGCAGTCAGATCTGAGCAGAAGGTGAGGACCGTGTCTTATTTCCCTTTGTATCCCCAACAGCTGGTGCAGTGGTGAGGAGCTAAAAGCAACTCAAGAAGTGCTTGTGAACCAATGGATGAGTGAATGAGAACCCCAGTCACGTCATGATCCCCTCTGCTGTGCCCTCTGGCCATTCTCCCCAAATTGTGGTAAACAGGACCTTGTCCACCACCACCCCCAAGCCGAGCCTGTAGCCTTACCTCCCATGAGGAAGAGCAGCCCTGCCACGTACTGCATAAGGCCTCGGTCCCAGCAGCAGCCCAGCACGCCGATGATCCAGCCAAAGAGGATGATGGCCACCGCCATGCCCATAAAGCCAGCCGTCATTCTGCGCAGGTCTGTGGGGAAGCAGGCGAGCAACAGTCAGCAGCAGAGCCTGGGACTGAGGGCCAGGGCACACCCCAGCCCTGGGGCGGGTGCGGGGAGGGAGGGGCCCTCCAGGAGCAGAAAGGCAACCTGCCCTTCTCAGATAGAAGCACTCAGTCTTTGTAGAGGGAGAAGCCCCTGTGGTGACTCTATCCTTGTGTGCACAAACAGGCCACAGCAGTTTCGCTCCTAAGCACAGGGACAGATCATCACAATATCGTGGCCGTTTCTTCTATGCCTCATTTGTGCCAGGCATAGCCTGCCTATCTATGTATCTATCTCAACCTTCTGAGACAGGTACTATCTTTATTCCTATTTGCAAAATGCAGCAACTTGCTGAATGGCACACAGCTAGTAAGTGGTAGATCAGAGACTGGAGCCCAGACCTGTCCAGCACTCTCAGCTTCCAAACACAGCATCTCAGCCTCTCCAAGCAGGTGAGAACCAGAGAAATGGGCTGCTGGATCTGGGCAGTCAGGCTGCACCTGTCAAGCCCTCCTGGTATGGCTAGGAGGTTGCATGTAAGGGGAAGCTATCAGCGTGGGGGGGTCTGGTGTTCTGTTCCTTCCCCTCCAAGCTGGCTCCCGGGCTTAGCTTTCCCTGCACACAGGGCTGTAGGAGGAGAGCCACACTTCCTGCTCTCCTCTAAGCTCCAGAGTAGATCCATTCCTTGCATTTCCTCCACCCCCGGGTCAGTCCTGCTTTCTGAGTCAGGCCCTTCTCTGTTCCATGTCTGGCTGACCCATCAGCTCCAACAGGAACAGGGTTGTCTGGAAAGGCAGTATTTTTAGCAGAAGGGAGAGGGCAGAGCTGTTGCCATGGCTCAGTTGGCCACTCAGCATCTGGCTTGGCTTCCTCCCCAGCTCCCACCTCTGCCCTCCTGCACCCAGAGGCAGCCAGAGATGCTCTCAACCCCCCTACCTACGCTTCCATGTGCCCACCACACCCCAACCCTTACCAGCTCCAGGCACACTTTCCTCATCCATCACCCCTTCCCTGGAGCTTGACCTTCTGACCCTCCGGTCATGCCACCCACTCCTCTACCCTTCATCAACACCCACCACAGCTCCCTGGGCCCTCTCTCCACCCACCCACATCTGAGCCTGTGCCCTAGCCCCACCAATGGGGCTCCACACAGGAGCAAAGCTATTTACCCTGTCTCGGCCCCAGGGTCTGTGCTCCCCAGTGGGTTGCAGAGCAGCCTGGAGGACCGTTGGGCGTCCCTCTCTGTCCAAGGGAAGTGCCTGAAGCAAACCACATCAACACCGCATGCAAGCACACCAGCTGCTGCCTGGACAATCTTTTCTCAACCCTGGGAAACAAACACCCCACAGGTCTCTTTGGAGAACACATACCTCTAAAGGTGTCCAGGTCCACCCCCTCCATTCCTGTCTCTCACTCCAGCCACCCCATGGGAAACCCCAGTGGAGCAAACAAAAGGATCTATGGTGCAGTTTGGCTTAAGACCCCTCTATAGAGGGATCCAGGCCACTGTTCTTGTCCTGACATTGACCATCAGACACTTGACAGCCCCCGGCCAGGGAGGAAGTTGGTCGGGGAGTGGGGAGGGATGGGGCACAGGAGAGGAACAGCAGCAGACCCTTCCCTCTGGTGAGGAGAGGCCTGCAGAGGAAGGAGGACAGGGCTCCAGTGACAGAGGCAGAGATCTTTGAGAGCCATAGGGCAGGTTCCTGCTCTGCTAGGGCCACCCTTGTCTGCCCTGGCTGACCCGGGATGCCTGCCCCAGCCAGGTAGAAGTGATGCTCACAGTCACTTATGGGAACTGCCCAGGGTGCCTTCTTATCATGCAGCACTGTACCCGATGCTCATATCACCCTATGTGTCAGATGGAACCATGGAAAGCATCGTTTGATCACAATAGGAGGCCGTGGGCAGCCACAGCCAGTGAGAGATGTAAAGGAGCACTCCTGCCCCTTTTTATTGAACCACCTGTGCCGTCCTCTCCCTCCATCTCCCCAAATGTTGTCTCCATGGCCACCAGCCCTATACCTTAATCCCTGCTTTCCCCACCACCACAAGAGACTCTGGAGTGACCGAGACCTGAGCTGCCTTCTCAGTAGAGAAAGGTCCCCACTTGACATGTGATCCCATCTGGATCATCTCCTGGAAATGGGATACTTTTTACTACCAATGCCTCTACTCTCCACCATCTTCAAGGGCAAAAATTATACTTCCTTAAACAGGACGTATAATTTTGGATTTTGCGTTTAAGTATTTAATCCATTTTGAGTTTATTTTTGTACGTGGTGAGAGATGGGGGCCTAGTTTCATTCTTCTGCATATGAGTATCCAGTCTTTCCATTTACTGAAGCACCATTTACTGAAGACGGTGTCCTTCCCCCAGTATATGTTGCTGCCTTTGTTGAAAATCAGTTGGCTATAAATATGTGGATTTCTGGGTTCTCTATTCTGTTTTATTGATTCATGTGTTTTTACACCAAAATCATGCTAAGTGTCTTTCAGTGAATGAATAAAGAAAACGTGTTATATATACACAATGGAATACTATTCTGCCATGAAAGGGATGAAATGTTGTCATCTGCAGCAACACGGATGGAACTGGGGGTCACTATGTCAAGTGAAATAAGCTAGGCCACAGAAAGACAAATGTTACATGTTCTGACTCATACGTGGGAGCTAAAAATGCTGATCTAATCAAAGTAGAAAGCAGAATAACGGTTACCAGAGGCGGGGATGGGTGTGGACGAAGAAAGATTGGTTAATGGGCACAAACATACAGTTAGAAGAAATAAGTTCTAATGTTTGATAGCAGAGTAGGATAACTACAGTTACCAACAATGTATTGTATACTTTAAAATAGTTGCAAAAGAGGGTTTGGAATGTTTCCAACACCAAGAAATGATAAAT
Organism: Colobus angolensis palliatus; assembly: GCF_000951035.1. Classification (NCBI taxonomy): domain Eukaryota; kingdom Metazoa; phylum Chordata; class Mammalia; order Primates; family Cercopithecidae; genus Colobus; species Colobus angolensis. Next base: position 9,750,892 of record NW_012115154.1, on the reverse strand, counting down.
GCTCAAGGTTATGGATATTCTAAATACCCTGACTTCATCAGAATATCACATGTACTCCTTCAAAATATACAAATATCATATATCGATAAAAACAAACAAACAAACAAACAGGAGGTATAAGGGTCAGCACATTCATCTTCTGGGCCCTTCCCTTTTTGGTGTATGGAGGCTTCTTTCTAGGAGAAATCCTGTCCCATTTGGCAGCACTAGACAGGACAATTTTGCAGAGCCCCAACTTGCTGGAGGCCCAGCTCTCACCTGGCCTTGCTCATTGGAAGGCCTGTACTGTTCCCCAGGCTCTGCAGATGCCAGGAAGCAAAGGTTCTGCCTGGGGGAATGAAGTGGAAAATGGGTCAATAAGAGGTGTCCACCTTGGCCACGGATGGGAAAGTGGGCTGGGCAGAAAAACAAAATGGAAATGCAAATCAGAAAAAGAGGGAAGGTGAGAATTGTTGGGGGATGAGAACAAAGTATTTTACTTAGAAGAAAATGGAGGAAAAGGCAAAATAGCAGCAAAATGAAGACAATAATTCCTCTTCCAAAAGTCTGTGTTTCAGGTTGGGGAGGGGCTGTTGCCCTCTAACACAGATTAGGTACTCTTTGCCTCCTCCCAAAAGGCTTTGTCAACAGAAGCTAAGGGTTGTGCTAAGTTATTGATCTGGAAACAAGAATGAAAACCAGAGGCTAGGCCTCTGTATTTCCACTGACCTGGAAAGATTTTCATGTCACCCTGAAAACCTTATTTTGCCAGAGCCGTGCATGAACAGCTGGTTACTTTGTCCTTAGACCTATGTGGTAACTCAGGGAAGCTGCAACAAGAATTTGTAAGGTAGATAGGACAAGAAATATTCCAATTTTACAGATGAGGAGAGCAAGATCCAAAGAAGTTACATAATTTATTGACAAATAATCTCAAAACCAGTGTACTACAGGAAGAGTGAGTTGCATTCTTGAGTTACATGAGAAAATAATGCAATTAAAGATGTATTGGGCTATAATGGTAGACTGAAAAAAAATGTTTCTAGCATTTCTTCCTCCTAAACCAAGCCAGACTACAGTTAAGAGATTTCTTAGAAAGACAGAAGTCTTCAAGGATGGGGAAAATAGAAAAGGAAACAGGGATGACAACAACAAAAGTCTGCAGGGCTGACGGACGCTGTCCTAAAGAGTCAAAATTGGACCTAAAGAGTCAAATCTAAAGTCAGCATCAGAGAAGCTGAAAACCAACTTGTGGAATCCCCAAAAGGCCCATGAACTGACACCAACAGGTCCATCTGGATCTGGTCATTAAGCAGAAGAAAGCAAGATAAAACAGGGATTTGGTAGAAGTTACTTCAGATGGATCTAGATTCCTACATCCCCTTGGCCACTCATCGCTGAGGGATTCCTCTCTTCCTTGACTCCTGGGATCAGGGTGTGAGTGGGTCATAAAACACAGTCTTCAGGTTTGGAGATCAACAGGTGAGGGTCGGCCAGCACAGCTGAGGGTCAGGGTATTGTACTGAAGTTCACTACGGCACCCTGATGGAGTTACGGACTGTGTGCATATGGATGTTGAGTTTTAGCACTGATACCAGCTCTCTTCTACTAGGCTCTCAGACCTGGCTTCCAGGGCTCTGCCCTCCAGCCTAGAGACTGGGAGAGGACTTTCTGGGGATGACCAGCACAGAGGAAAGACCTATGGACACCAGCAGTGCCCCAGAAGCCTCCCCTCAGGCCCCTGTTGAAGTGAAGCCCCAGTTGAACTGGGGTTCATTCTGTGCTCCAGGCAGTTTTCAATATGAGCAGACAAGTAACCATCTCCATATAGCTGAGAAAAGCCCAGGAATGGGGAGGAAAACAACTTATGGAAACAAGTTACAGGGAGAAGAAAAAAATTTTCAAAATTATTTTTTATATCCCCAGAGATTCAAGAGAAAAAAGCTATTGCCTCTGTGAAACAAAAACAGAATACTATTTAAAAAGAACTAGGTGGGGAACAAAAAGAATGCCTGCAATAAAATAATGGGACCAAAACCTATGAAACTGATATACTCAATTCTAACTTATGTATTAATAGTCCTGCCATGTTCCAAAAAAGACTTAAGGAGGCTTACAAAATGCACACAGTAGAGTGGGATAAAAATAGTGATGCAGGGCCGGGTGCGGTGGCTCACGCCTGTAATCCCAGCACGTTGGGAGGCCGAGGCGGGCGATCACCTGAAGTCAAGCGTTCAAGACCAGCCTGGCCAACATGGTGAAACCCCGTCTCTACTAAAACTACAAAATTAGCCGGGCATGGAGGCATGCCCCTGTAAGCCTAGCTATTCGGGAGGCTAAGGCAGGGAGAATCACTTGAACCCAGGAGGCGGAGGTTGCAGTGAGCCGATATCGTGCCACTGCACTCCAGCCTGGTGACAGAGCAAGACTCTGTCTCTCAAAAAAAAAAAAAAAAAAAAGATGCAACGAAGGAGAGAAAAAGAAAGAAAAGGAAGATGAAGCCAGATATCACATTCACACACAAAACTTGGCCCATGAGGTCCTCAGGAAGGTTATTCTATCCCATATTTGCACTGAAAGGCATTAGACATTATTTCCATTGATTAAAAACTCTTTGTTGCTTTTTATTTGCACTTGAGTAGGTCCTGACTGCCTCTCTGCCCGAGGAGAGCAAAGGCCTGTACATGTATTCCTGCCCATCCTCGTTAACCTATGTGTCAATCTCCTCTCTTTAGGGGTAAGAAACTGCCTTTTTATTTCTTTGTGATTGCTAACTGTGCCCACAGCAGTATTTGTACTCAGGAACATATATATAGCTTGTATTTCTTTCCCCATCTCTTCCTGCCTTTTTAGAAAAGAAAAAGAAAAGAAGAAGGAGGAAACCCTAACTCTGAGGCCTTGGAAAAATATGATGTGGAGCTGGCCTAAGAATAATCCCCTTGGAAAGAGCCCAGAATGGTGAGTTTGACTCTGCAGGCAAAGGCCAAGCTAGAGAAAAATCTCCTCACGAATCATGTTGGGCTTGAGTCCATTATCTGTATTCCGTGACCCTAACGTTTAACATTCTAATTTTTGAAATGAGAAAGGTGCATTTATGCTTTGTTGAACTGAGCTCAGGGTGGTGGAAAGGAGTGGGCAGAGGGAGGTTGATAATGAGGGAAGGTGGAGGAGGAAAGGCGAGGAGAACCATTAAATAGAACCAGAAAAAGCTGTTCTCCCTCATGGAAAAATTTTGATTTTGAAGTTTACACTCCTATTAACATTTAAATGGATAGGTATTGCTTGCAACTGTACACAGGAAACCAGGATATCTGCATTTAAATAAACACCACTTAGAGAAAGAAAATATATGGGCTGAATGTCTTTCTATTTGTTCTTTAAAGACCTTGCACAAATAATGATGATGATTGGAATTTTTTTTTTCATGAAAAAAACAGAAATGGTGAGGATAAGTATGCGTTAGACCTTGTTGCGATGGTAATGACTGGGGCTAGAGAAAGAAGCACACCAATGCTATTGGATTCATGGCCCCAGCAGCCAGTGCCTGTAGTGCTGCATTCCAGCTGAAGGCCAGCAGGGCCATGGTCCTCTGATGGACACACAGGCACCTCTTGGGGAGGTTTGCTGGAAACTCTCCCTTCTGCATGATGGGAGCACACAGTCTGGGTTGCAAGGCAGGAGGGTGTTAGCTGCCCTGAGAGCTGGACATTCATTCACAAATTAATCAAGCCCTTAAAAATCAAGGTCACAGGAATTGAAGGGCACAGCAAAATGGTGAGGGCAGAACTCAAGTGTTTTTGCCCCAAAGGATCAGTCGGTCTGGGAAGTAAGAAGTGGAAAGAGAGAGAGAGAGAATCTGCAATGAACCTGCTAGCCACAGGGTCGACCAGGACAGGCTAATTCAAAGGAGAGGGAAGATTCCAGGGCCTCATTACTGCACAGCAACCACCTCTGAAGGAAGTGGGGGTTTTAATTCTGGGGAGCCATATAGAGATGCGACTGGCAGGATTAGGAGAAATCAGGCTGTTCCCATTCAAATCCTGGCTCTTCCACAGCCGGGGCGGTGGGAACTCAAGCAAATTAGTCCCCCCTCTCTGGATCTGTTTCCACATCTGTAAATGAAGGTTATGACAATACCTACTTCAAAGAGCTGTTAAAAAGATTAAATAAGTAAATATGTGTAAACTGCTTAGAATAGTACCTGGCACAATGCTAGAGCTATATAAGTGTAAATAGAAATAGAAGTCACCTAAATTAAAGCAATTCTCATTTTTTCATGCACTACGACATCCCTTGAATTTGCCATACATGAGCACATAAGGCGCCGAGTAACACGTTGGGATATGCCTCTAATTAAGGATTTGGGACCCAGAGAAAGCAGAGTTCTGGAAGCTGTTCTTATGCTTTTCAGGCACCTGGAGAGGCCAAGGGGAAGGTATTACTTCTTAATTTATTGATACTGAGTTGCATCCACCCCAGGGGGCTGGTGCTGCCTATCCTCCAAGGACCAAAACAGCTGGAGGCTAAAGCAGTTAATAGCAGAGGCGCCTGTGGCTATAGAGGCTGTTGAACCCTGGGCTCTGACAGTAAGCACTGCACTGATCTGGAAGGAAAGGACATGGGACAGGACTGAGACTCTGCTGGGAAAGCATCAATGATTTAGTTAAGAAGAACTAAAACAGCAAATTCTATAATGGGAGGTTTTGCCTATGACTTTCTTCTAGGTGTAAGTTGGTTCAGCATCATAATGTAGTTATATATTTTTCATTTTTTTTAATTGACAGATAACATTTTATGTTTTTATCATGTACAACATGGTGTTCTGAAGTATATATACACAATGGAATGGTTAAATCTAGCTCATTAACAAATGAACTCACACAGTTATCACTTTTATGGGAGGAGCACATAACATCTACTCTACATATTTTTCAAGAATACAATATATCACCATTAACAATAGTCACCTTATTGTACAACAGATCTCTTGAAATTTACTTCCCCTATCTAACTGTGATTATGTATCCTTTGACCAACATCTCCCCATACCCTCCTAACCTCTAACCACACCAGCCTCTGGTAACGACTGTTCTATTCACTACTTCTATGTGATCAACTTTTTAGATTTCACATATGAGTGAGATCACGCAGTTACTTCTGTTTCTGTGCCTGGCTTAACATAGTGTCCTCCAGGTTCATCTGTGTTGTTGCAAATGTCAGGATTTCATTCTTTTTTATGGCTGAATAACATTCTAGTGTGTATGTGTGTGTGTATACATAACATTTCCTTTATCCATTCATCCATTGATGGACACTCAGGTGATATGATTCCATGTCTTAGCTATTGTGAATAATCTGAATGAGCATGAAAGTGCAGATATCTCGTTAACATACTGATTTCAGTTTCTTTGGGTATATAGTCAGTAGTGGAATTGCTGGATTGTATGGCAGTTCTATTTTTAATTTTTTGAGGAAACTCCATAAGGTTTTCCATAATGGCTGTACTAATTTCAATCCCACCAAGAGTATATAAGGGTTCCCTTTCTCCATTTTCAGTACTTGTTATCCTTTGTCTTTTTTATAGGAGCCATTCTAACTGAGGTGAGATGGTATCTCATTGTGGTTTTGTTACCAGTAGTGAATCCAGGGGGTCTACAGCAAACTCAATCCTTGCCTCCTTGGAGGAAAGAATTCACCTGAGGGGCAGAAGTAGGTTTAAGGCAGAGGAAGAGCCCAAGGCAAGTTTTAGAACAGGAGTGAGAGTTTAGTGAAAAGTTTTATGGCAGGGGTGAAAGAAAGCAAAGTACATTTGGAAGAGGGCCTAGTGGGCAACTTGAGAGATCCAAGTGTCCTGCTTGGCGCTTGACGTGGGGTTTTATCCATTGGCATGGTTCCAGAGTTTCCATTTCTCCCCCGCCTTGATTTTTCCCTTGGACCAGTTGTCCACACACGCGGTGGCCTGCCAGCACTTGGGAGGGGCTGCACACACAGTGTGTTTACTAAAGTTCTGCACATCTTCACTTGAGGCATTTTTCCCTTACCGAGTCTAGCATTTTTAGAGGAAGGTCATACACCAGTTAAATGCCGCCATTTTGCCTCTTAGTATGAATGCTTGAGTCTGCTCACCCAACTCCTGAGATCTTATTGGGAAGCTGCTGTTCACCAGCTTCAGCTGTTTTCTTTTTCTTTTTTTTTTTTTGAGGTGGAGTCTCCCTTTTGTTGCCCAGGCTGGAGTGCAATGGCGCAATCTCGGCTCATCACAACCTCCGCCTCCCGGGTTCAAGCAATTCTCCTGCCTCCGCCTCCCAAGTAGCTGGGATAACAGGCATGTGCCACTAGACCTGGCTATCTTTTTTTTTTTTTTTTGTATTTTTAGTAGAGACAGGGTTTCTTCATGTTGGTCAGGCTAGGTGTTTCCTGTCTATTGGGAGACTGTCTTTCCCTGGCACCAGCTATGACCAATTATTATTTAACAACTGACCATCACCTGATGGTCACCTGGCATTCATAGGGAGCCCTCTCCTGTCCTGGTCATGTCTGCCTAACTGCCTATTCTAATAGTTTTAATTTGCATTTCCCTGATGATTAGTGATACTGAGCATTTTTGTATATACCTGTTGGCCATCTGTATGTCTTCTTTTGAGAAATGTCTATTCAAAGCTTTTGCCCATTTTTTTTTTTTTTGAGATGGAGTCTCGCTCTGTCGCCCAGGCTGGAGTGCAGTGGCGCGATCTCGGCTCACTGCAAGCTCCGCCTCCCGGGTTTACGCCATTCTCCTGCCTCAGCCTCCCAAGTAGCTGGGACTACAGGTGCCCGCCATCTCGCCTGGCTAGTTTTTTGTATTTTTTAGTAGAGACGGGGTCTCACCGTGTAGACCAGGATGGTCTCGATCTCCTGACCTCGTGATCCACCCGTCTCAGCCTCCCAAAGTGCTGGGATTACAGGCTTGAGCCACCGCGCCCGGCCGCTTTTGCCCATTTTTAAATCGAATTATTTGTTCGTTTTATTATTGGGTTGAGTTTCTTATATATTTTGGATATTAATCCCTTGTCAGATGTATAGTTTGTAGCTATTTTCTCCTATTCTGTAGATTGTTACTTCACTATGTTAATGGTTTCCTTTGCTGTACAGAAGCTTTTTAGTTTGATCCCATTTGTCTATTTTTGCTTTTGTTGCCTGTGCTTTTGAGGTCTTACATTAAAAAAAAAAATCCTTGCCCAGACCAATGTCATGAAACATTTCCCCTGTTTTCCTCCAGTAGTTTCATAGTTTCAAGGCCTATATTTAAGTCTTTAATCCATTTTGAGTTAGTTTTTGAATATAATGAGAGATAAGGTTCTAATTTAATTCTGCTGCATATAGATATTCAGTTTCCCCAACACCATTTACTGAAGAGACTGTCTTTTCCCCAGTCTTTTCCCCATTGTGTGTTCTTGACACCTTTGTTGAAAATCAGTTGGCTGTAAATGTGTAGATTTATTTCTGGACTCTTCATTCTGTTCCATTGGTCTATTTTTATGCCAGTACCATGCTGTTTTGATTACTATAGTTTTGTAGTATATTTTGAATTCAGGAAGTATGACATCTCCAGCTTGCCTCTATTTGCTCAGGATTGTTTTGACTGTTTGGGGTCTTCTGTCATTCCATACAAATTTTTGAATTGTTTTTTTGTATTTCTGTGAAGAATGTCTTTGGTATTTTGATAGAGGATTGAATTATACAGATTGTTTTGGGTAGGTATGAACATATAACAATATAAATTATTCCAATCCATGAACATGGAATATCTTTCCATTATTAGTGTCTTCTTCAATTTATTTTATCAGTGTTTTATAGTTTTCATTATAGAGCTCTTTCACCCCTTTGGGTAACGTACTCTTAGGTGTTTAAATTTTTTGTAGCTACTGTACTGTACTTGATTTCTTTTTCAAATAGTTTACTATTAGTGAATAGAAATGCCACTGATTTTTGTATGTTGATTTTGTAACTTGCAACTTTATTAGTTATAATAAATATAGTATTAGTTTATTAGTTGTAATAAATATAGCTTGTTAATGGAATGTTTAGGGTTTTCTCTATATATAACTACATAATGTAGTTATACTTAAGAATTATTCTGTCAAAAGATAGATTTTGTTTCCATGAGAAAGTATATGAGTTGGGGCTTTGATCCCTAAAAGGCCCTTCAGAACTGTCCTGTGCCTCTCCCTGCATCACCATCTTTCTCTAAGCCCCCCATGCTTCAGTCACAACAGCTGCCATTCTCCTCCCTCTTTCCATGATGACACTGTGCGCTCTGCCAACATGGGTCCCCACTGGCTCCATCTGTCAAGTTTCTTATCATTCTTGCAGAGTTCCCTAAAAAGTAAATGTCTCTGGGAAACTTCCATGGTACTTTAATAGACACTTGCATCCAGTCCTTGGGGTTCCTGGAACAGTTGGTTAATATCACTACCACATCTTTTCATAATTATTTATGTCTCCCTCTTACCAGTAAATTTAAGCTTGTTGAGGGTTGCATTCACGTTTGGTTTGTTTTGTCTTTCTAATCTCCAGAGCACTGCCTGACATAAGCAGGTGCTCACTAAATATTTATTTGCTAAGGGAGATCACCATTCCACTCTGCAACAATTACTAAAACTGTATGCACCGTGGCATAGTGCAGGGTCAGGACAGCAGATCCACTTCAGTGACTCAAATATCGTTGCAACTTAAAGCTAGTTTTTCTCTTCTCCAATCTCATTTTTGAAAGCCAGCATTAACTATCACTTAATAATTCAACATGGCTTTTATTGTATACAATGAAAACATCAACATGGGGCCACATTCCAGATGACACACAGCAATAAAGTTTAATGAGCACATATGATAGCCCACAGATTCGGAACCCAACAGACATTTCTGCACTGTCGCTCCCCCCAGTCAGGAAGACATAGTGGGGGAAGGAAGTTTCTGTGCAAACAAGAAGTGGTTTCTGGGTCACAAGACAGGGTTGACACTTCCTCCTCCTCAGTCCTACCTCTGGATCAGAGACCTGCTCTAAATAGGGATATTATGTGAGACTGACATATACAAATCAAATCCATTGTCAAAACAATGAAAGAAAAATTGCAAAATTTGTACTTGGCTGATGAAAGCTAGGTCAGTTGGTAACACAAGTGGCTGGCGGGAAGAAAGAAGGGGGTAAAACGCAGGACCAAGAGACAGAGTCGCAAACCCAAAACTCATAAGAATGGCTCCTTTCTCGCCGCTGCTACACTGCTAAGCCAACAGCAGAAAATGCAGAAGGGAAGGATGAAAGGAAACTGCAGCTCAGCCAACCAGGTGTGCTTAGGTAGACCCAGCTTGGAGTCTGGTTCTCTGTCCTCTGGCTGTCTTTACTGATCAAGACAAGCTAGGTTGGTACAATCTGCTACCCCACCCAAAAGAAGCTTCCATTTCTCCTTCCCTATATCACACATCACTGGGAGCTGTGCTGAGTGCAAAGTGCAGGAATTTGGGGTCGCTTGGCAAGAATGTTTCCCCAGAGGGTTACTACAAGACAATTCGAATATGGGAGCTTTAAAACACATGGGTACCCTCCAGGGTGTTAGCCAACCCAGAAAAATGTTGCAGGTGCCTGAGATTTGGCTGATGGCACAGGATTTGAAAAGCCTAGGAAAGGGGAAGATAAATAGGAATTAACACTGATTATGCATTTACTAAGTGCAGGCATGTGTCGAGCAATTTACATAGCACATGTCAATTCATCCTCCCAACGACTATATAAGGTAGGCGCTATTATTCTCATTTTATAGGTTTGGAAATTGAGACAAAGGGATTTTAGTTGGCCAAGGTCACACAGCCAGTAACAGGCAGCTCTGGGAAGGTGTCTTGGTCTGTCCACGCCCTTTCTATTCCTCAGTGCTTTTCATGATCCATGCCACTCCAAACCCCAGAAGGGTACTGGACATTCAATCAAATGGAATGGAGTATTATTCAGCTATTAAAAGTATTCTTTGGAAGAATATCAAGGACATGAAGAAAATTCATAAGAGAATATTAAATGAAAAATAATGCACAAGCCTACATTTATGACCCCCATCTGAGTACTGCGGGTGTATCTCTGTGCTGCCATGCGTGTCTACCCACGTGGGATAAGCAAAGGAAAAGTACACCAAATGTTAACAGGGAGGCTTTTTTGGGTTGTGATATTTTGGGTTTTGTTTGTTCTTTTCTACAATAAGGATGTGTTACTTTAACAATCAGCTTTTGAGTTATTTGAGAGATGTGAGCTTTATTGTTTTTAAAACATTCCAAGCACAGATCCTGAGGCAAGCTGCACTAACTGGAGCTCTGGATGGAAGAGGTGCCTGGACACCAATTTCGTCTCCTAAGTATTGTCTTTTAAAAGACATACTGCCACTAAATATTTTCTTTTTACAGTGAAAGCTACAGACCTGCCATGCTCCTCTTTGGCCAACAGTGAGCACATACTGTCGAGATGTTCACCTTTGGAGGCCTGAGCTTCCTTTACTTGGCAGCTCCAGTGCAGGCCAACACTGGCTGATTGCCAGGAATGAGGAATGGGGCTCTAAGGTGTCATGGCCACCATTGCCTTTTTTGCATATGATGCTTTCAGTGCATCTGTTCTAAAAAGAGGTGTGAGACCTTGTGTAGAGCTTGCTACAAAGTGCCCCAACCTAGTTCTGCAACTCATAGTGCATTCCCCACCTTCAGTTTACATATAACAAGAGACCAGGAGATTGAGGCAGAAGGTTAGTGAGTAACAGTTTCTTACATTTCTATTCTCTCCCCATGGGAGCTTCCCCACTCCAACCACCAGCCCCTCTCAAGTTGGTGGTAGCTGGCTCAAGGACAGAAAAAGGTCCTCAAGAGAACCACACAGAGAGCTGTGTGCAGGTACTCTAGAGTTTAGAGGACATAGGGGAGGGTGCCTAGCTGTGGCCTGAAACAATGAGGCCAGAGGCTGTTTCATGCACCGGTGGCAACAGAGCCAAGACAGGCTGTGTGTGGGGAAGGATCCAGTGGTTTCTCCATGTGCCAAGTGGATGCCAGTGAAGACTAAAGTGCCTCGAAAAGACTCCGTCCTACAGTTTTGTCCATTAGTGTACGATCACGCCAACAAATAGTGTCTCCATGGTGGGGTAGCACCAGAAATGAGAGGTGAAGGGGGAGCAGAACCAACTCAGTTGGAAGGTGTCCTCCCCACGTCGGGAGACAATCAATGGTGCAACACCAATTCCTGCAAAGCTTTTCCAAAGGAATCCCAAAAGTCCCATATAAGAGAAGGAGAGCCAGCCTTTGGGCCCCACCACATGGAGAGCCCTGAGAGCAATATCACCAGGCAGGTCAGAGCCTTGGCCTTTTACCTGTCCTCCTTTCACCAACCCCAGCCCTGGAGGAGCCAGAAGTAACGGGGTTCACAGGGAGCAGGTAGAATTGTAAAAATAAAGAAGCTGAACAGATCTCTTTCCATATTGCAAGTTTCTAAGAAAGTGGCAAGCCCAAGCTGGGAAAGGGAGAAGATGTACACTAAATATTAATATAAGACTGAGGTTCTGATATTAGATCTGAATCCAATTTTAATACCTACAAATAAAAGTTTATGAATATGTGACAATTTACCCCCAAATCTATGGAGTCTCCCATAGATATCACCTAGGAACGGATATGGCAGCTCAGAAAGGATAGGCTTAAAAGGTTGTAGTGAGAAAAAAAAAAGTGGTAGGTACAATCTTTTAAATAAATTGTTTACAGATGGCCTTATACAAGTCATATCCGAGACAAGAATGATATAATGATGATGATGGTGATGGTGATAGTGATGATAAAGCTAGCATTTCTGATGTGCTGGGCATGCTCTCAGTATTTTCTGTACATCATCACATTTAAATCCTCCCCCATAATTGATGAGCTTATCATCTCCCTTTTACCCATGAGATCATGAGGAACTTGCCCCATGCGGGCAGCTTAGAAGCAGCAGAACTAGGGTGAGAATCCTGGTCCAACTCCAAGGCCCATGCTTTTAATCACTGTGCTCCATGGCCTCCTAGAGTCATTGATCAGATGAGATCTGTGAAAGCCCTTTGTAAACTGTAAAGTGCTAACACAAATGCCAGGGATCATTTATGTTCACTGCCATGCTACGAGGCAGAAGAACGAATACAAGGCCCAGCAGGTATGACTGCTGTCATCCAATGTGCATTTTACAGGTGCAGGATATAACAGTCTTTACAAATAACATGGAAATGTAAGAGTAGCAACTTATTTTTTCCCCCAAAAAAATTTTTTTTAATTCTAAAATTCTAGCAAATTCTGTTTTCTAATTTAGAAGTATGATGGGGAAGGGGCCTAAAGAGTCTGTTCTTACCTCCATCCACATATAAGCAAGGAGGTTTTCCAAAGCCCATTGCATAGGAGAGCAGGATCAAGCAGTATGGCAGGAAAAATGAGGGTTTAGGGGTAGTGAGGACTAAAGGATACTGGTGGCTGCTGTCCTGGGAACAGGAGATAGCCTCTGACTCCTTCTTCTAGTTCTTACTTTATAGAAGATGCTTAATTTCTGGGTTCACCTGTCTACTTTCTGACATCAGAATAACATTCCTTGCTACTTGGAAATTGGGGGGTAGACCAGATGACTCTGCCCCAGTAGTTGTGATTCTCAATGCCATGTATGTAAGCAATATGCCAGTCTGTCTTTATCTCAAGAGATGGAGCAAAATGTGCAAACTAAGAATGTTATTTAAACAATAATAATACATCATGGAGCCATTTTTGAGGAAGACTGAGGAACCATAAATCAAACCAATGATAACAGGTTTGTGTACCTCCCACAAAGCTGGGAGTCATTGTACATGAGGTAACAGAGCCTTCTCCCTTCCCTCCTTCAAAGGCAGTGCTTCCTTCTCTCCACTCGTTCCCTCTCCTGTTAAGGAGATGCTTGTTAGTAACCTGTAAAGAGTGAGTGGGCTCGGTCGACCTCTCCTTTCCCCTGTGCCTTTCTCTGCAGCTCTATTGACTTATTTTTGAAGGCTATGTTGACCCAGGCTTTTTTAGCAGATGGTTAAAACTCATTCAAATAAAGATCTTGCCAAGAAAAGAAACTCCGTAGAAGGAAACTAAAGTCAATATCTTATCCCTCACTTGAAAAAAAGTTCCAGCAACAGAAATTCCCTCTTCGGGTTCATCCTACATTCATTTATTTATTCATTCAATGCGTGTTTCTCAAGCAGCTGCTGTGTGCAAGAGGTAAAGCAGTGGACCAAACCGAATTACTGGCTCCATTAAACATACTTTCCAGAGAAAGACACAAACTACATGCATATTTATATATACGTGTGTGTGGAGGGGGGAGTGATAAATGCTATGGAGAAAAAATTAAGTAGGTTGGGGGATGAGCTGTAATGAAGTAGATGTAGGAGAGTTGCTATTTAACCTACAGAGGTCAAGAAAGCGCTCACGATAAGGTGACATTTAAGGAGGCACCTGAGGAAGGGAGGGAATGGATATGTGAATGTCTGGGGGAAGAGTATTCCAGGTAGAGGGAACAGCAGATGCAAAGGCACCGAGGCAGGAGTCTGCTTATCATATTTGATGAATAGGAGAAAGAGGAGATGTTCTATATACTCCTGTGTAATAGGTTTTTTTTTTTTTTTTGGCCTCGTAATTATTATAACATGCTGACTTAGAGCCACATAATCAATCGTAGTGATCTGTTAGAAACAAAGATATACTTGCTATAACCAGCTAAGTTCTCTTTCTGGGAATAAATACATGTTCCAATTTTCCATCCTGATGACTAGAGAAGGGGATAGAGATTTTTGCTCAATTAAACTGCTTTTAATGAGGAATTCACTTGGTCAATCACTCACCAGGGACTCCACATGCTATGCTTAGAGCCTGGATTTCATCCAGAAGGCCACGGCGAGCCTCTGAAGAAGTCTAAGCTGGGAAGAAGCTGGTTAGGTTTTTGTTTTCTCTAGAAAGACGACCATGGCTGCAGAGTGGAGTTCTGACTGGGAGAAAGAAAGTCTTAGAGACAAGACAATCCCTTAAATGATGAAGCCCTGCACTATAGCAGAGAACAGGGTTAAGAGGCTGAATTCAGGGGATAGTAAGACAATACAAAAAATTGTTGGACATGGTGGCTCACGCCTGTAATCCCAGGTATTCGGTAGCCTGAGGCAGCATAATCACTTGAACCTGGGAGACGGAGGTTGCAGTGAGGCGAGATTGCGCTACTGCACTCCAGCCTAGGCAACAGAGTGAGACTTGGTCTAAAATAAAGAAATAAATAAAAATAGCACGGGAGGACAAATCTCACAAGAGAAGAGAAATGTGTCAAGTTCAATTCGTTAAGTGCCTAATACACACCTAACTGGAAATGCCCTTTATAGCACTGGCTGTACAAGTCTAGCACATAGGGGAGCAATTACTACTTGAGATACTGACTTGGAAATCATGTAGTTAAAGCTGTAGGATTGAATGCCTGCTTTCCCAGAGATGGAACATAAAATGAGAAGAAAAGAAGGGTAAGGACAGAATTTGAATACCGACATTTAAGGGATAAGAAGAAGAGGAGGAGGAGAATGAACACAGATGACCTAAAAGGGTAGGGCAAACCTAGCATAAGGGACACCATGGAAGTGAAGAAACGAACAGGTTTCACTGATGGCTAATGTTACTGAGATCAAATAAGACATAAGATCATAAAACCTTCAACAGCAATTCGCTGAGTACCGATTGTGTGCCAGGCATTGTGCTAATGATAGGAAGCACGGTTTCTACTACAGCATGTTTTTTTTCCTGCGTGACGCCTACTAGATTTACAACTAGAAGAGGCCCCTTGTGACCTTGTCAAGGGCTCTTTTAGTGGAAGTCAATTTCACTGGGTTTCTGGGGATGAGTGGGAGGAAGGAAGTGAAAGTCACTCCTAACTAGTATGCTTTCAAGTAGCCTGGCTGGAGAGAAGAGGAGGGAAATGGAGCAGCAGTGAGGGGGGGTGGAACACAGAGTCGGGGAGGACTTTTCTTTTTTATAAATGATGTAAGACTTAAGTATATTTCTACGAAGAGGAGAAAGATGTAGCAGAGAGGATGAACCTAATACCTGGGACTTAACCTTTTCCATGCTCTGAGTCTTGTCCACTTCAATATAGCAGACCACAGGCAAACTGAGGGAAGCTCTTCCTGGTTCTACTTGATAAATGTGGACAGCAGAGTTCAGTGGTAAAAGACACTGCTTTGGGGTCAGACTGTCTGAGCTTAAGCTCTGGATCTACCTCTTACTAGTCATGTGACCTTAATATCATTGGGCCTCAGTTTCCTCAGCTCTGAGAAGGTCTAATAATAGTACCTACCTCATGACATCGTTATGAGAATTATATTTGCATATTACTTAGAGGCTGGCACAAAGTAACTGCTATGTAAGTGCTTGAAAAGGCTTAGAAACAGACACACAATGTACAGGTACACCCACACAGGCACATTCAGTGGAAGGCGCTAGTGGGGAGTGAAACAAGAGAGAACACAGCTTGCTAGGTAGAGGGTAGGGAGAAAAGTGGATGAGTTTACAGGTGAGAGGCACCATTCCTCTTCCCAAGTCACTCACAGCTCTGCTAGAATCACCCATTCTGTAAGTGCCGATCACGCAGCATCATTGTGGGCAGGACCTCTCACTTAGTGCCCATTCATTCATTCATTCATTCACTGACTCATTCATTTGTTCATTCACTGAGGTCTATCTCTCAGCCAGGTATTATTTTAGGCACTGAAGAGACAAAGATGGGTAAGACACTGGCCCTCCTATCTTGAGAAGGCTGCTGGTCCAGAAAGCCTTGGGGTTCTCTTGTTGTGTTCTTTCCTACTATCCTCCCACATCTTAGGCAGTCATCCAATTGTTTGGAGAACAGAGGCTGCATTTTTTTCTCCTTTGCATTTCTCTCAGCATCTAAGACATAGCAGAAGCTCTAAATTTCTATGGAATGAAGGAATCAGTCTATGCCATTTGGAAGGAGCATGAATGACTAGCAGTCCACAGTGTCTCTCCTGGACAATGAGCTAGCAAGGGAGGAAGGAGCTGACATTTATTCAGCACTTACTATGTGCCAGGAACCGTCGACAGTACACTGTGCACAGCTCACTTAGAGGCAGATGATGAGAAAGCCTTTTCTATTTGTTTTGTTCAAAAGTGATGCCTAATGGCTTTGCTTTTATGTTTTCAAATGCTTTCCATTTTGCATGGTTTGCTTTCTATGCTTGAAGCGTCTCACGTGACTGGAAACATTTTTCATGCTTCACGTGTAGTCAGTCACTTTTGAATTTTGCCGGCGTTTTGCTGTTGGGTCTTTTGTTAAGTAAATGCTCGTTATGTACTTTGTGTCTGGTTCTACAAGAGACAAGCATCCCCACCCCATTATCCCCATGTGTGCCAATCTCTCCCTCTGCCCTCGATGTTGTCTTTGTTCTGTGGCAGGCTATCGAAACCTGCTTGAATAAGGTGCTCGCTAATGAGGCCAAGGTCATTGGCAGATACATGAAAATCCAGAACAAAACGAGAAACATTTGGGCAAAACCTTTTTTTTCAGTTCTCCCAAAGGAAACGGTGTGTTTGATTTACCTCCAAGTTGGAATAAAACTAAATGGATCGTGGATTTTTTTAAAGTATGATGGGTAAAATATTTAAGGCAAGATGTTTATATATTGATAGCCAGCCTGTTCTGCTCCCCAGATGATTCCGAAAGGAGCAAGAGGCAAGATATTTCTCTGAAACTACCTCATGGAGTCTTTACACTTCCTGTGTCCTCCTACCCAGTAGCACAAAATAATTCCCAAGTTCAAGATTTATTTTTGCCTTCTGAAGACATGGTCTGTGTCACTGGAAAAGAAAAAAGGGTCAGGAACTTCCGTGCTTGTAGGATTTGGATGTAGAGGTGGGGGGAATGTCTCCGGACTCGGGACCGCACCTCCAATGTCTGTGAATAGGACGGACTCACTGGTGTGTCCTCCACATGTTCTTGAGGAAGTTAACAAGGCTAAACAAGGAACTCACTGTCGTGCCTGCTCAGAAGACTCAGCACAAGAGAACACACAGCAAGACTCGAGGTTTTGGAACTGGGAGGAAGCGGAAAACTGGCTCCTTCTGGCTCTGGGATCTTGTGACTCAACAAAGAATTTAAAAAGAATATTCTCCCTATTGAAAGGTGACAGTTTACATTTATATAAGCTTATAGTATCACATTGTTCTTTAGCTTCATTCATATATATTTGTAACTTACATGAATCAGAAGCGCATTTCTATGAATCTTATGTGTATCACATCTCCATCAGTGGTGCTGATCTTTCTCCTGGGTTTCTGATCCACATCTCTCACAGCTGATTGGACATGTTGACTTGAGTGGTCTTCCTGTGCCTCTAATTCAGATCTTCTAAAACCCAGTTTCTCATCTTCACTGTCAAAGGGCACCTCCCCTATTGATTCCAGTGGCATCACCATCCTCACAATCTGTCTGTCCCCCAAATCTCAGGGACATTTTGAGTCTCATTCCTTTCATCCCTGGATTTCTGATCGGTTGCCGAGTTCACCTGATTTTGCCTCCACAGTAACTAGTGTATGCAGCTCCTCCTCTCGGCCCCTGGAGATGCTGCCTCTGCTCTGACTCTGCCCTTCTTCCCTTGAACCCAGGCAGCTCGGTGTAGTCAAGTGAGCCTGAGCTTCAGTTTTCAGTTTAACACTGTCGCTTTCTGCCCTGTGACTTTCAACAGGCCTCAATTTTCCCATCTGTATGGACAGGCGGCAAAATGAGATAGTTTACGTGAAATGCTGTCTGGCCCTCAGCAGGAGCTCAGTGAGCACTTCCCTCTTGCAGATCCGCTCCCCAGAATCTGTCTTTCCAGGGTTTCTCTGCTCCAATTCGTTTTGTGTCCTATTGCCAGATGACTTCTCCTAAAGCCAACCTCATTCTCTCTCACCCGTGCTCAAGCCTTGTGGCTTCCCACTGTCTGTCGGAGTGAAGTGCACACCAAAGGCCTGGGTTTTAGGCCCGTCCCGTGTGACCCTCCTCACCAGCACAATCTCCTTTCTCTCTTCCCTCCTTCACAAACTCAGTGCCATGGCCAACTAGGCAGCTGGCCTGCCCTTCTCTATGCCCTGCTGTCCCCAGCCTTTGCTGACGCTGGAGAGAAGGCACTTCCTCTCCAGCCTTGCAGCCTTCTAGCTCAGCATGACCCTTAGCTCTCAGAAAGATACACTCATCTTCTAATGACATGAAAATGATCAACTGAGCTTGATTTGTAGCAAATAATAGAATAAATAATAACGCATATAATTGACCCAGCTTTTGGAACTCTGCAGGGATCATTTAATTTCTCAAAGTTAGATAATGTTTATGTGAAGCAGATGCTACTGCTAAATATATAAATACACATTTATAATAACTTAGTGTATTTGTGGGTACGTGAATATAGATAGGGAGAGAGATGCTTAGAGAAGATGGAGATAGATGTAAGCTAGACACTAGCTTTCTATATAAACATTTACATCTTTCTATCTAGCAAATTAGTTTGAGAAGGAGAAGTCATTTGCAGATACTTTCTAGTGAAGTATTAATTTCCAAGTGTTATGGGCTGACCAACTATATCCTTTAATGTAAGAAGCATATTGCAGACATTAAATACTCTATTGTGAAGACTCAAAACGACCTAAACTATTCCAACAATTGGGATATGGTTATAGAAATTATGGTATACTCACATTATGAGCTCTTATACAGCCATAAAAATGATGTTTTTGGAGAAATTAAGTGATGTTGGAAAAAACTAGACATGAAATTGTATGTTTTATCTGCTCCTGGATATGTAGTTATAATGATTATAAACACTAATGATAATAATAAGCAAGAAAAAAAGACCAAAAGGAAATATGCCAAAGGTTAATAGTGGGAGAAGAGAATTTTCAATGATTTTTTAATTCTTCTTTATCGTTTTCTGTGGTTTCTAAATTCCCCACAATAATAAGTATGTGTTGCTCTTACATCAAAGAGGAAAATACTTACAGCATCATTTAAGAACAAACACAGAAACAAACAAATGTCCTTGAGCTCCGATAAGGAATATAAGGATAGAGGAAGTTCAAACAGTTCTTTTCAGCATTGTCTATCCAGAAGCTGTCCTTCCATGGAGGCATCTGGATTCCACAAAGAAAGTTTCCTCATCAGCAGCCTCTGTGAACCAAATGCTATCAGCAGCTGCCTGCTAAATACTCTCAGTGACTTGACTTAGAGGAAGATGACCCAAGAATGTGAGAAAAAAGGGTCCAAGATCTTGCAAAAGAACAGAGCATTTTTTTCTATAACATCTCTGTCCATGATTGACAACACATACAGGCAGAAGTCTTTTTAATTTTATTTTGCTTTTCCTTAAGATCTTTAAGGCTGTTTTACTATTTGTCCATGAGGCAATCTTTGAGTAGATCTCTTTCAAGAATTGGAATATACACAGGAATCTCTAAAAGAAGTATCAATGTGACTCACAACAATTACACATTTACAGATACATGTTGGGATTGGGGGAAGAAAAAATTGTGATTTGGAATCAGTTTTCTATAGAAAAGTAGAAAAAGGAAACGCACATACCCTAAACAATGCATCCACTGTAAAATCCTGAATGTCAGGCAGATGATGGGGGTGGCATACAATTGCTTTACACATGGCACTGTGAGTGGCGCACAGAAGGGCTGGGGTAACATTCATGGTTGGCGGACCAACGCTTTTCATAACATGAAAGATCATAATGACACTGCGGTAGAGCACGATCAACTGTGCTTCTCTGTGACACCATGAAGCTGAGCATTCTTCCAAAGATCTAAAGAAGAGCAAAAGACTTCGCCAGTTACAGTGATACTGTTCAATTAAAACTGGAAATTGAGACTCTTGACACCCGAAAGTGTCTGAAGTCAGACTGCTGGGTGTGAACATTGGCTCTTGTCAGACTGGTTATCTCTATGCTTCAGTTTCCCCCTCTGTAAAATGGGATTAATAGCGGTGCCTCCCCTCAGAATGTGAGGGTGGAGGGGCTCATACATGGCACATACTATTTGCTCCACAAAGGTGATCTATGTGGGGCACTGAGCACTGGGTGAACCTGACTTCCCTGAGCTCCGCTGAGCACTGCATATCACTGGCAAAGGCATTTTCTTTTCCTTCCCTCATCTGAATCTATCCAAACACTCTCTAGCAAACGGCTCAGATCAAATAAAACTCAACATTTTGCAGAATCTAAATGTATAAGTGGATTTTTTTTTTGTCAATAAACAACATAAATCGTGTTGTCAACCAATTCAGGCTGCTGCAACTCTCTTGGGCCCACGATCCCAAGGTAGAAACCTAGAGGATGGTCATGCTGCTTCTCTTCTGAACTTGCCTTCACCCTAAAGCCCAGATCACCTTTAGAGCAGGCTCTTGAACAATTTATATCTGGATGAGGTTGAATCAGAACCTTCAAACGTTGGTTAGATTTTACACTCCTTTCCTGCACTCCTGCACTCTCATCCTAGGATCTTGCGTTGTGTCTTGTTTCATAAGAATGATAACATTGATTCAGCACTCACCATGTGTTGAATAAAACACTGTTCTAGGGACTCTCCATTTAACTCGTTTAATTGTCATAACGACCTTATGCTTCAGAGATGGCATGGAGGGACACCCTGCCCAATGTAGTCACTTCTTACTGAACAATGACAAGCTGACCCAATCAGATGCTCTTTGGGGATACAGGACTACGAAGGGCATACTGAAAGGGCAGCTTACTCAAGCTCAGCCTGAAACCCAGACAACACTTAGTCACAGTTTCTGCAGAGTCCAGACTGGGAAGCCCTGGGACCCAGGGAGAACACTGTTTCCCTGCATCCTTCATTCCCTCGCATCCTTGCAGCAAAAGCCTGTCACCAAAGACAAGCCAGACCTGCCTCCTCCCAGTAACCTGAAAGAGACTCACCAATAAAACCCACAAGAATCAAAAGATGCTGAATTCCTTAGGTTCAGCAGCTTGTCAACCTATTTGTAAGAAAAATGTCAACCGTTTTAAATGAAATTCAATTAGCGAGTTTGCGCTGATTGTTTTATTCCAGGCTGAGCACTCTGCCTCCCACACCATCTCCATAAATGTGCTGAATGGGTGAGTTGAGTTATACTTTTAAATTGAACGCGCCAAACACGATGATTTTTGTGAACAACCCAAATTATACATAATCCATTTTTTTATATCCTAAAGCTAAGAGAATGACTTTGAGTCAATAAAGGGAGCTTTTAAAAAGTTATTTTTACATTTTTTGCTTTTTAAAAAAATGCTCATTTGGGGCTTTAAAAATGCTTTCATGGTGGTTCCTTCCTCCCCCTTTAAAAATTTTGTTTATATATAACATAAAATTTACCATTTTAACCATTAAAAAGTATACAGTTTGGTAGCATGAAATACATTCATACTGTTGTGCAACCATCACCACCACTCATCTCCAGAACTGTTCATCTTCCCGAACTAAAATTCTGCCCCCGTTAGGCATTAACTCTCCATCTTCTCCTCAGCCCCTGGCCTCCACCATTCTAACTTCTTTAAAAAAATTTTTTTTTTAAATTTTATTCGAGTAAAATGGCATCCATCATGAACACCATTCTAATTTCTCTATGCATTCGACCACTCATAGACCTTCAATGCGTGGAACCATACAACATTTGCTCTTTTGTATCTGATTAATTTTACTTAGCATGTTTTCCAAGTTCATCTATGTTGTAGCATGCATCAGAATTTCATGCCTTTTAAAACACTGCAGTACAATTGATCATCTTCATCATTTTCAAGTGTACAATCCAGTGCCCATGGAGGTCCACTTTTAATATGATCGTCATGGCAACAGCAACAAGAGATCACATGATATACACAGTCCTCTCAACTTTTCAAAGTTCTTTCAGAGTTCATGCCAGAAAAAGGTGAGGAGGTTTGGATTAGGACCTGGCTCTGCTGAGGACTTTATAAGTCACTGCACCTCTGAGCCTGCGATTCTTAGGTCTTGGGTGACAGGTACTAGGCCAGAGGATGTGGGTGGATTATTACAACACATTGCCCTGACTTGGTTTAAAGAAAAACAAAAGAAGAAGCAAGGAAGGATGGAAGGAAGGAAGGAAAGAAAGAAGGAAAGGAAGAAAGAAAGAAGGAAAGGAAGGAAAGAAAATGCCCAATGACATAGTCTCAAGGGAAGTAGCAAAAGTGATAACAAAAGGCAGAGCTTGGAGTCCTGACTTGTGAAGGCATCTGTTCAGGGGGTTTTGTTGGGTGGAATTTGTTACATCTGCATTAGCAAAGCAGTGCTCCTCTAGGCTGGCAGCTGCGATGTTGAGAGGCTCATTACGCAGACCCAGACACCCCGCTGAAGTCCATGAAGGCATGCCAAGTCAAAGCAAAGTGCTCGGAAATAGGAACACATGCCCCTTTTTACACTGGGGAGAAATCGGGAAATTTTCCAGAAAACAGGCGATGGGGATGTTGAGAGAAGAAGGCAGGCACAGAGAAAGGATGTGCAAGGCAGGTGGAGGTGGAGGAGGCAGGCAGCCCATGGCCTGGCGGCTGCTGAGCCCAGGGCTAAGCAAAGACAAAAGGATGGCTCCAAGATACACATGTCACCCAGGCTCAGCAGAGGAGAGAGGCTGCAACTCAAAACCCAAGGAAGAAAGGGTGAGTTTGAAAGGAGTTGAGAGCTGGAATCCCACATTGTGTTAATTAACAGAATTGTGATTTGCCAATGAACGCCCAGCAGGGACAATCATCTGCTTGATAGAGGGGCCCAGCTTTCCTGATGGAATCTCAAGTGCATGAGCCATGAAATTACTTCTAAAAAAAAAAAGACAAAGACAGTCAAAAAGGACAAGCACTTGTGTTTGCGTACTGGAGGAACTCTTGCTGTTCTCTTTCTTGAAGAAAGCAGGCTAATTACAGAGACCAGAGATGAAACAAAAATATTCAACTATATCATCTCTCCCAGGAAAGGAAAGGATGCCAACTAAAATAAATTAATAAAAATACCAAACATGTGTGGAGCACTTACAATACACTTGGTGGCATTTTACTTATACTATCCCACGTAATCCTCACAACTCACTGCCATCCTCATTATACAGATGAGGAAACCGCAGCACAGAAAGGTTGAGTAACTTGCTCAAGGGCACACAGCAAAGTAGAATCAAGACAAACATTCCCTTGTTCTTCCTGAGACACTCAATAGCTCTCTGGTGATTTTTTTTAAAAGGTCTAAAATGCAGTCAGCAAGAGTCCCAAATAAAATGCAGCTGAGAGAAGTTTTTCTCCTCCGTCTTGACAGCCATCTGCAGTGGCATCTTTGGCCTCTCGCATGATGGTGATATGGGGTGGCCTAATTCCAGCTGACAGTATCTGCATTGAGACTCTGCATCCTTCTCTGATGCACCCTGATCTTGCTATTCCACAGCTTGAACTCCTCCAGTGGACTCCTCACTGCTTCTAGAAGGAGATCCCAGTTCTTCCCATATGCAAGTCAAGACCCTCAGTGATGTGGCTGCTGTTCTGCCCCCTGGCCTTTTCTCTCATTGTTTCCTGCCTCCCTGTCTCTTGCATACAAATGCACCTTTCATGATGGTCAGATCTTACCGTGAATTCCTCAACTCATGGAGGCCCTCAGCCCTCCCACTCTCCTACCCTGTGCGTCTACACCAGCTGTTTCTTAGGAATAAACTGACCTCCCCATTCTGCCTGGATGACACCTCTGGGGCTTTCAGAGCCCACCAGGGGCCACCTCCTCTGCAAAGCCTTCTGTACCCAGCCAGACTAAGTTGGCTTCTTTATTTGGTTCCCCATACCTATCTCTATTCTAGTTCTTTCCACACGGTGTGGTAAAGGTGTTCTTTACTGACTGCACTCTGTCTGCCCCCATACTCTTTCATTCACTCATTCATCCACTCACTCACATATACAAGCTCCATTCAGAGCAGGAACCACAACTGTTTCTGATTCAGTCACCGTGTCTCGAGCCTCTAATACAGTGATTCTCTCAATGTGATCCCTAGTAGCAGCACTACCACTCTGGGAAATTGGTAGAAATGAACATTCTTAGGCCTACCCCAGACCTGCTGAAATGAAATATCTGGGGGTGGGGCCAAGCAATCTCTGTTTTCACAAACTCTCAGGATTGAGAAGTACTACTCTAATACAGTGCTTGGCACATCATATTCAGCACACGTGGGATGAAAGGATCTGCAGCTGTCACTAGAAACCAGCCACCCCAAAGCCTCGGGAGGCCTCATGTTACCCTGTCCTCCTCCGGGAGATGATCAGACGTTCCTGGACTAGCTGCCCTTTCTTGCCCAGAGATAATAGGTTCACCCTTTTTTTTTTTTCCTAGTCCTGGTCCTGCTGACAACTAACTAGGAGACTTTGGAACAAATGAAATTACTGAATCCTTGGGTCATGTGGCATTTGGAAATCTAATAAATCTCAGTGTCAGAAAATGCAGGGATGAGACTCAGCCAGTCCTGGCTCTTACTGAGTGATACGTGTAAACTCTCTGGTCCTCCATTCCTTTTCTGGAAAAGGAGACCTGCCTACATCATGGGGTTGGCATGCATATCAAATAAGAGAATCTACATAAACGTGCTTCTTCAACTTTAAAGCATCATGTACATGTTAGTTATTACTGACAAAATGAGACATGCTGGGCCAACAAGTGCCAAAGTGTTCCGGCTATAAAACTCTATGATTCTGTGAAAATCTAGATAAAATTTCATTTCAACAAACACTATAAAAAGACATGCTTCTCAGACTGTTGGGTCATGACGTAGGTTCGGGCATCAGATTGGGTTCCAGTCGGCTCTGACGCTTCCAGGTGTGTGACACAGGAAAGGTAACTGTACCTTCTCTGGACCACAGTTTCCTCCTCTGTAAAGTGGGTCATGATTACCACCTACCTCCACAGGGTTGTTTGAATATATGTAAGCTATTCAAAGGATATCAGAAGCATTCAGTAAGTGCTGGGAACCATTCTAATGCAGTATTACTATTATTCATGGTGCTATTTTCATTCCTGAGGGGAAAAGCACCTCCAGTAGCAAGCAATCTACAAAGAAGAAGCATAGTTAATCTTCTGACTACATGACACTGGGTTGTACAGTTTGTGTGCGCTCCAGACTGTGGGATACAGATTATTTTGTTTTGGTTTTATTTGGTTGCTACAGGCATCAAACAGGACAGCCTTTCAGATTCTTCTGTCAGAAAGTTCACCCATGGGTGCTAAACAGCACAGAGTATCAAAAGCTCAGAGCAGAAGCCAGCAAACCTTTCCTGTAAAGGGCCAGATAGTAAATATTTTCAGCTTTGCAGGCCATATGGTCTCTGTTACTCAACTCTGCCACGGCAGCATGAAAACACAATAGGCAATATAGGAAGCAATAGGTATTCCTGTATGGGGCTAGTGGTGGGCTGGGTTTGGCCCACGGGCCATAATTTGCTGACTTTAGGCTTAGAGAAACAAGGATATGGAGGTGATAGAATGGTGGTCCCTCCTTGCCCCATTTAAGACACTTTTTTTCCCTTCCCTAATTCATTACAGTGAAACTGGCTATCAACTCTATTTTATCTCTAGTTTATGCAACCTGAGGTGCAAATTCTAGAAATATATGAATTGTAACAAAATCCCACTTCAACTTCAGAATTTGAGTCATGTGGTGCTTGTTATAGGATTGTTATCTTAACAGATGACGTTCGAAGGTCCAGCATTATAAAACAAAATTTTTTCCATGTCTGCCTACACAAACTGCTTCTTTCTCCTCCTACTTAGAACATGATATATTTTGGTTAAGTAAAACTTTAAGTGCACCACAGGCATTTCAACTGATCTCTGTCTTTCTAGGAGTTAGTCACAATTATGTAAATGTGGTCCTTTTGATCCAGCATATATGCATAGTAATTGTATAACAACATCAGCGCAATGATAAGTAATCTCAGTAAACATAGACACAGCTCTCCAAGCGATGTGGGGCTGAATTAGTAGCTGTTTGTTCTGTTAGAAGTCCTTAGGATTTATGGGCAGTGAAGGGAGTTCTTATTTCACATCCAACTCTAGCATAATCTGGGAGAGAGGATTAGGGGTTTGGTTAAGTGCAGGGTCAAGACGGAAGGCAGGGAACAAAGTCATCAGTGGAAAGAGGCAGAAACTTCCTGACACCTAGGGCAGTGGCTTCATGGGATGCAAGATGGGGAAGAGGCCAGAATGCAGAGAGATGGAAGCCAGAGCCAGGGACCTTCCTAAGAAAGGAAAGAACAGAAATAACCCCTCCAAGTTGCCAGGAAGCTAGACAAATCAGATTTTGGAGGTACTGCTCAGGGCTTCTGACACTCTGGTAATGTAACATTTAACATACAATGTGCAGTGAACAGATGTAAGCTGGAAAATGACAGGGTGGAGAGAGGTGGGTGGCAATTTTATCTGCCATTTGAACCTGAACAGCCCAGTTTTAGGAAAACAGATAAAAAACAATAAATAATGTAGCATACCTCCTCTGTGCCCTGTAGCCATGGGCTTCCATTTTAATGAGGACTGAACACAACAGAGACATTTTGATGCCCTGACACATCCATTAAAATGCAAATCCATCTGTACAGCCTGTCACAGCTGCTTCGTGATACCAGGAAGCCCCATCCCCACTCCAAAGAGACCCAGAGGCTTTCATGGTAGTGCAAGCGGGAGCCCCACTGCCATTTTCAAGGCCCCTGCCTCCTCCTTTAGGGTAGACCCTCTCCCCTCTGAAAGGCAGTGGATTGCTTTTGTGCACCTGGGCACTCTGAGAAGAGGAACAGGTGCACAACCTGGTGAAGGAGTCTAGTTCGTCAGGAGTCTGGGTTTTGTCTGCGTGTGATGTGGGGAGGACAAAAGTGGGAGGCTAATCACCATCTAATTAATCCTCATATTTGTATTAAAGAACTTTTATATAAGTTAGTTCATGTGATTCTCATAGCCTGGGAGATAGCTGGAAGTGTGTTTTTCTCCTCCTTAAGTTAGGAAACTGGCCCCATAGTCAAAATCAAGTAAGATCAAAGTCAAGGTAAGCTCCATAGGCAGCTCACGACCTTGTCTCTGGACTTGGGGAAAGGCCTCCATGATGGTGAGGTCCCCTCCTCTGGCCCAAGGACATGTGGTTGATGGCACTGTCCTAGCCAGGCTGAGCTCTTGGCATAGATAGTCTTTGGGCATGATTCAAGGTATCTGAAACCTCGATTGCCCAAACAGCACCAGTTTGTCCGAGGAGCTACAATTCTTATATCCCTATGCCCTCCACTGGATTAAGACTCAAGGCCTCTGTGTCTGGCTGTGGTTCAAGTAGGAGAGGCAAGGGTCACAGATACAGGTTAGTTTCCACTGGAAGAAATTAGCATGAAGCAGCTCCACAGAGAAAGACACATGGGAAAGCCTGTGTTGATGTAGGAGGGAGAGAGGGTAGGGCCTAAAAGGCCCAGAACAGGAGCTCTGTGTGCACACATACTGCAAGGGGATGGAAGGAAAACTTCACCCCTAGCCTTGCCCTTGGGCTGTTAGGTACTGGTCAGAGGGTTGTTCAGAGCCGTGGACACAGCACTGGACAAGACATCAGGAAACCTGGATCTCAATTCAAGCTGTGTCACTAAGCAGCCACACAGCCTCAGAAAGGCAGGAAACTTCTCTGAGCCCCAATTTCCTTACTCATAAAATGGGTGTAGTGGATTGAATTTACACCAAAAGATATGTGTAAGTCCTAACCCTGGTGCCTGTGAATGTGACCTTATTTGGAAATAGGGTCTCAGCGGATTAGAGATGTAATTGAATGGAGGACCTCGAGATGAGTCATCCTGGATCCAGCGTGGGCTCTAAATCCAATGCTTCTTGCCCTTAAAAGAGAAAGGACAGGAAGATCTGAGACCCAGAGACCCAGGGAAGAGGATCATGTGAAGAGCAAGGCAGAGATGGGGTGATGGTGCCACAAGCCAAGGAATGCCTGAAGCCACTAGAAGCTGGAGGCAGAAGCAAGGAAGGATCCTCCCCTACAGCCTTTGGAGTGGGGAGCACGGCTTTGCCAAGACCTTGTTGCTGGACTTCCAGCCTCTAAAACTGTGAGAAGGCCGGGCGCAGTGGCTCAAGCTTGTAATCCCAGCACTTTGGGAGGCCGAGACGGGTGGATCACGAGATCAGGAGATCGAGA
>NW_012115154.1:9635874-9722244 GCF_000951035.1 Colobus angolensis palliatus | reverse complement strand
TCCACCTCCTGGGTTCACACCATTCTCCTGCCTCAGCCTCCCGAGTAGCTGGGACTACAGGTGCCTGCCACCATGCCCGGCTAATTTTTGGTATTTTTAGTAGAGATGGGGCTTCACCATGTTAGCCAGGATGGTCTCGAGCTCCTAACCATGTGATCCGCCCGTCTCGGCCTCCCAAAGTACTGGGATTACAGGCTTGAGCCACCGTGCCTGGCAATTTCCATTGTTTTAAGGCCTCTGGTATATAGCAAGTAGTTACGGCAGCCCTAGAAAACTAACACATTGGGGGTAAACACCTCCTGCTTATTTCCGAGGAGGAACTCAAAGGATGGACTGCAAAGGAGCACCCTTTATGAACTGCAAGGGACAAAGCAGTGAAGTGATGCATTTTAAGGGAGAACTTTTGACCTTTCTGGAGAAATTTGTGTCTGTAATAACTTTCGTGACCACTTCCCTCCTTGGGTATTAGGCAGTTGCCAGGGATATGAATTTTCTGTAACAATAGACTAGCTATTAATGATTGAGGGGGGCCATGTTCCAGGCATGGGACTAAGTACTTGATGTAGATTGTCTCGCTTTGCACTTTCACAGCTACGTGAAATAGAGACCATTATTATTCCCACTTCACAATGAGACAGATATTGAGCACCTTGCCCAAGATGATAGTAAAGCAAGTGGCAGAAACAAGACTCCAGTCAAGAGAGTCTGAGTGCTTCCCTGTCTCACAAGGGTGGGTAATAACCGGGCTCTCTCCCTGTAGGGGCTGTGCAGTTGGGAGCTCTGACACTTCTTATACTAATTCCTGCTGTGAGTATCTATACTATGCCCGACACTGGAAAAGGCCCTGACACTTGATCAGATTAAATTATAAACCAGCCTAAGTGTGTCCACTGACAGAAAAGAAAACTGAAGCTCAGAAAAGGCAAAGTCAATTTCCAGGATCACACAAGTAGCAGAGAGAGGGTCTGATGAGGTCTTCGTGATACCAAACCCTCGCTCACTCCACCATCACGCATGGCCGGCTGCATGAACCACTGCCCCGCTGACCTCCCTGGAGAGCCGGTAGGAAGGCCAGGGGCGAGATAACTTTGTCACGGAGTTTTGCTTTGGCCTTAACAGCCATGTAGGTTTATCTCTGGGGCCTCTGTGACCTCAAAGCCAATCTTTCAAATAGCCACAAACTCAGGGCAAATTAAATTTATACCAGCCACAAAGAAATGAATGCCCATGTCCCCATCTCCTATATGGGGCCCACTTCCACAGGATTATGGAAAATAGCATTCTGAGAGAATGCTGCCAAGGGCAGTAGGTTCCTTTTGTAGTGGTTAACTGAAAAAAAAGGAAAACTAAGTATCCACATGTCTCTATTCTACTCCCTCTGCTACTAAGCCAGAGTCCTCTGCAGATTTGCAGTTGCTGTCAGCACTCAGGCCTCCAGTGCACAGGCAGCCCCAGGCCTCACCTTGGAGTGCCTAAGTGCCTGTTATTGCAGGTTGGTGGCGGCTAATTGCAGACCCAAACTAGCCAAAGTTACATCTATCTCTTCTAGTCCATCTGTCAAGGTCCCTTCACCTGTGTCCTCCCGTCTCCAGGTAACAGCCCATAAATTCACTTCTCTCCCAGCCTCCATCCTCTCTCCTCCCCTTGCTCAGTTGTGTCTGCATGGAAGCACCAACCCGCTTGGTCCTAGGGTGCTGGTGGCATGGCACACTGAGGTATACCAGCTGCACAGCCAGAGACAGCAGCACTTGAGCTCTACCAAGAAGCAGCAACCACATGGCAGGTGAAAAGTCAGCAGGAATGAGCAGCAGGGGGAGGGAAGGAGGAAGCCAGTCATGAAAGAGACTGGACTCCCATCTCTGCAGAATGCACAAAGGGAGCCTACACCCACACTGGCCAATACCACACACCAGACAAGGGGAAAACAGAGTGAGCTAAACCCGCAGGCGCAAAGGAGCTTCCTCAGCAGCCTTCTGGCCCTCCCATCTAGAATGGATTTTTCTCTCTCCAGAACTAGAACGGTGTCCATTGTCTATGCAGCTCCTCCTTTGTAACCCTTCCTTGGAATGCCTTTTAGTGTAGTGATCAGGTCCTCTGGAGGGCAGGCCTGTTCCTCATCCTTCCTTGTGACTCCCTGGCACCGTGGAGTACCTTACACACTGCAGTGTTCAGTAAATGTTTGCTGGTGTTATTAATGAAAGAAAACATTGCTAAGAACATCCATCCTGGCATTAGAAACAATCGTGCAGGATTTGGAGATGCAGCAAAGGATTGATTGCAGGTCCTTTTACTACAGTGCTGGGGGAGGGGTGTTTACCTGGAGTTATCTGATGTTTTAGGGGTGTACACCTTGGTTCAATTTGCTATTTACTATTGATTAAGATGTTTACAACTCCGTCAGGGATGTTAACTTTTAAAAAACCAATAGCCAAGTAAATTATTCCCTCCAACAGCAAGGCAGATGAGTATGGTCTGTAGAGACACAAATGATTTCTGTCCTGTAGAAAAGATAACTGCAGGCTGGGCACGGTGGCGCATGCCTGTAATTCAGCACTTTAGGAAGCCAAGGTGGGAGAATCTCTTGACCAGCCTGGGCAACATACCATAACTCCATCTCTAAAAAGATTAAAAAAAAAATTAGCTGGGTGTGATGGCATGTACCTGTAGTCCCAGCTACTTGGGAGGCTGAGGCAGGAGGATCAGTTGAGCACAGGAGTTTGAGGCTGCAGTGAGCTATGATCGCACTACACTGTGCTTGAGCCTGGGTGACACAGCAAGACCCTGTCTCTCAATAAATAAATAATAAAAGAAAAGAAAAGATAACCCCCGTGCTTATTGTTTATTGCCCAGTGGTACACGAATCAATTTTATATCTTACCTAGCAATCTCATTCTAATATATTTTAAATGTTATTGTAAATGCCTTTCACTATGTTGTTCTTTAACGGTCTTAGAATCAGCTTTTTACCATCTTAGTGGTTCCCTCATTCATTCATGAATTGAATATATTTTTGAAATGTACTCATTCTATTTGGTATGAGAGTCATGTTTTCAACTTTCGCAAAATGATGCTTTGACACTGGATAAAACTGAGGATGAAGGAGAGGCTCCCAGACTATAGCTACCCTAGATCCGCAGTGACCCACTAGAGACTTGGACCTTTAACGGACACTGGCCCGCACTATTATTGCCCCTGATAAGTGCTTCCAGATAGTCATCCTGGAGGAGGAGATTCTCAGGCCTTTGGAGAAGATCTCAGAGGCTAAAAGAGAAGACATGCAATATTGGGACAGCTGGTTACCATCTAAGCTGGGGGGCAGAGAAGACAAGCCAGACAGGTGATGGTGACACACCATGTCCTTGCACACTCTGTGTTTCTCGTGTGCCCCACCAGTGACTCCCTGTACTTAGAATACTTCCCTGCTCTACTACTCACACATCAAGGCCCAGATAAAAGGTGACTTTCTCCTGAAGCCCTCTTTGACCATCCCTACAACCCAGGAAGAGTAGGCTGCAGCCTTCTTTGTGAGAGTGTTAAGGAGGCCCTTGCTTTGCAAAAGGATTTAAACACCTTTTGCCAGAATTACGTGAAAGGCTTAACTCTGATGTAAAGCTACCAGCTGCCTTAAACAAGAGTATGGGTGAAAGGCACTATTCCGGGAATGGGTGGGTGTGTTCCCTGCCTCAAACAAGGAGGAGGAGGAGACAGGAGGTTCTAGGAAAGATGAAACAGCCTTGGAAAAAGAAGGGCAAAACTGGCCCAAGCTAAGGGATACATAACTCCCAGGACCCCAGTTGAAGCAGCAGCAGCAAAATGCAAATGTGTTTGAGAGAATAAGCCAGGGGCAAGAGCATCTTGAAGTTCAAGGAAGGGTGAAATGAAAAGAGTATATAGAAACTTCTCTGTACTTTTGAAAGTCTGTCTTAGTTCATTTGAACATACCTTTGTCTTTGTCATCTGTTGAATAGATGCAGGAAAGATAAAAAATATGAGCAGAGACCTCTGCTAAGCTTGGTCCAAAACTTTAGAACTCCCAGTATAGAGGGGTGGCCTTCTACTAGAAGAATCCCTGCAGTGGTGCGTGATGACCCACTTGGAATTTCATGTTCTAAACATCGGCACCCATGACCTCCTGGAGGTCAAATATCAGCTTCTATTTATCTTTGTGTTCCCTGAACCCAACACAGAGTTTGACATGTGGGAGACTGATTGTTTTTAAAGTTTCTGAATATGAGTTTTTGTTGGCCACTACATTTTCTTTTTAGATGGAGAATACCAGTGCACTTATTTTCAAATATAGGAAGGAAGAAAGGGAGGAGCACTGAAAATTTCAAGACCCAAAGTAAGACAAAACTAGGAAAGGAAAGTAGAAAATCCCTAGGGCCAGCCGAAGGGAAGGATTCGTAGAGATGTAGAGAGCCCTTGCTGACTTAGCAGTCTGGAAGCCATCTGATACTCCCTTTAATGTAGTTTAAGGTGCAAACAAAGAAAGCGAACAAAACAATACCCATAAACCATCTTCCGAGAAATGCAAAGACACATGCCTAGAAAACAGGTGTGAAATGACTTGTTCTGCAAGACCCAGAGGTGTCTAGCAAGCTTAGTTAAGGACAAGCCACCTTGCTTGGATATTTGTGATTACTGGAAACATTTCATTACCATAGACTCCAATGAATAGGTACAACTTTTTACTTCTACTGTACTAGAATGTTATGAAAAAAAGCACTAGACTGGGAATCAGGAGACCTGAGGTCTTGTCATGATTCCGCCCTACCTTATATCAGCTAATATATTCAAATATGATGCCACCACACTCCATATTTCCCACTAGCTTCCCCACAGTGCTTATGCTAGCAATAGACTCCAGTGTTACCCAAGTCAGGGACAGATTGAAGTCCAGGAATCCAGCCAGACAGCTGCAGCCAAAGTCCAGGCATAAGGAGAAAAGCACTTCAACTGGCCTGTGCTGTGCTTTGAGATAACGGCAAGGTCTGAGTGGGGAAGTGTGGTAGACATCTGAAGATAAGAAACAAGAAAATGGGAGGGAAGTCAGGACGGAGGAGATAAATCTGGTCAGAATTAGCATTGATGTGAAATCTTTCCAAGATTAAAAAGGAAAAAGCAAAAGAAGAAAACAGGTGCTGAATCTGTGCTGTCCGCATATTCAGAGCACAATGATTACCGCTTGATACTTTCTAATTTGGGATGACTGGGGAGACGGCGTATTTTCCCACTGATGAAGATGCCCTTTGAGCCATCTCTCCTCAATACCTCTTCTCTGAAAATCTACCAGGAGCTTTAACAATGACAAATAGTGGGGTCACTGCCCTTCCTCTGTCACCTCCTAGCTTGATGATCTGGTGAAGTCAGTTCATCTTTCTGGGTCTCAGATTCCTCCTCTGTAGACAGAGACGGTTGGACAAGCGCTACCTGAATCACCTGCCAGCCCTGGGCTCGCTGAAGCCCTCCCACGGTACCCCCTGTGGCTTCCAGAAAGCTCAGAGTTTTCCATCAAACTATTCTAGCAAATCACATTTCCTGCTTCCTACTGAACAGTCAAATTTACCTCCTATGTGCTCTTGCAGATGCCCCAGTGAAAATACCACACTGGTGTCTGAGGCTTCAAACCTTGGGAACAAAAGAAACTTCACTGTGGTGGGAAAGAGGTGTGGAGAGAAATAGAGGGGATGGGAGGAAAGAAGTGGAGAGGAGGGGGTGTGCTGTTCACTGCAGCTTCCCCTGAGTCGGCTCCTATGCCGTCCTCCTGTTTCTTGGGGTATTCCCCAGACTCCAAGGCATAGGAGCTGGGTCACAGCTGCTACCCAAGCAGCACAGCAAAACAGAGGATCCCTCCATCCTCAACGTTCCTAGATGTCCAAGGTGTTTCCGAAGCAAAAGGCATGAAAAGGGCTTCTTTTCAAAATGGAGATACACAACTCAAATTTACCCTCCTGAAGGAGTTGCCATGAAGTTCTAGACTGTAAAAGTCAGGCAAAGGTCTTAAATATCCTAAACTTTGCTTTTGATATCACCCTTAACCCTGGTCAAATCCTCCTTACAGGAATTCCCCATGCACTAGAAAGTTGAGCTGTGCACACTGGGATGCCCCTCCCCAAACTTGCCTTGGTGACCTCTCCTACCTGCTCACTCCACACACCACTGCCAATCTCCTGACTCTGAAAATGACCTTGACTCAGATCCTGGTATAGCTGAGTTGGACCCCTTCCCATTTCCCCTGCTGCCCTGATGCCAGAGGGGCCAATATCACAGCTCTACCTCTCCTCAGAGTCCCCACTTGCCCGATAACTACTGCAGCCAGGCTCTGGGCTGCTGGGGACAGTGTGGGCAGAATTTCCTTGCCTCTGCCTCGGGTGGGTGGAAGAGATGCATTCTTGGCATTACACTTGAGGAACTGGAATACAGCTTCCTATGAAAGTATTTCTAATGGTAATTAAATTCTATATCGGCCAATAGAGAGAAATAATCAGACTTGGGGTGAGAAAATCAGGGGCAGTAACTAAAGGATTTGCTCATATCACATAGGCAGCTAGTGACAGAGCTGAAACCAGAACCCAGGGCTCCTAACTCCCAGCTTGGTTACAAATGGGCTGATGGGTGTTTACTCACTGGCTGGAGAACCTGTCTGCCACTGATAGCATGATTCCTATCAGAAAATGTGTTCCAAGTTCCAAGTCGCCTACTATGGAGAAAATCCGGACCACGGCTCATTCTGAGGTGGAGGCTGGTGGCTCTGTGTAAGGTCCATCCATCTGAGGGCTTGCTGGAGAGGTCTGACTCAGGGAAGTGACGTCACTGCTGACCTGATTTGCCAACAGAGGGATCTTCACAGCACAAATGGCCTCAGGATTCCCATGTTAAAGGAAGTCCAAAAATTACTCAAGAGAAGAACCTTTTCTTGTCTCTCAAGACTCTGCTTACTTAAGTCGGTTTTTATTTTTCCTCTCTCACTGTACTATTTGTGGGGTAAAGAAGCCGGATGAAACAGTTAATCACTATGATTTGGGGCAGAAAATTCCATGATCTCATTACTTCAAGCACCAACTGAAGTTCATCTTCCGTGAAGCCCTCAACCTTCAATGAACATGAGCTGACACCATGGCGTTCTTAGGGTGATGATGGTGGTAACAGTGACACTATTCCCACATCTCATTTCCTTCCTCAACAGTGCGCATGGGACAAAAAGCAAGCTCAATTTTGATGGCATTTTGTCCACTCGGCTCTCTTTTTCTCTCCTGAGAGTGCTATTTTTCCCATAGAGTTGATGGGTGAGATTTCAACAACACCCAACCCACAGTGACTGTTGAAGTGTGTTTTTTTACCAGCTCCGTCACCTCTTCGTCTCTCATTTCCACTCTGCAATGCTGACCTTC
The DNA here is from genome assembly GCF_000951035.1 of Colobus angolensis palliatus. NCBI lineage: Eukaryota > Metazoa > Chordata > Mammalia > Primates > Cercopithecidae > Colobus > Colobus angolensis. Next base: position 9,714,853 of record NW_012115154.1, on the reverse strand, counting down.
TGTATCCTCTCTCTTGGCTCATGTGGACATCTAGCAGACTGCTAAGACGGGTCACTGTGCCCACTTTCTGTGTTTTGTTCCCTGAACCTTATTCCATTTTTCTCCTCTTTGAGGTCACATCTGGAGTGGCCTCTAGCCTGTGAACAGATGCAGATATTACGCAGGGAGGAAGAAGGGCAGTGGTCAGCCCAAGTGTGGGTTGAAACTTTTCTAGTCCCATATGAGAGGCCCAGACCCGTTGAGCCCTGAAGGTCATTCTGGCTCTCAAGACCTTCAAGACTGCAAATGCCGCAGGACCATGGACCCCCACGGCACAGCAGAATAAGTATGGGGCACCTTTGGGAAAAAGGCAGGAGAGTGGCGGGTGGGCGTAGGTGTGGGCGATGGGAAAGTGTTGGGGTATTTGACTCCTTTAACATGTTGAAACAGACTCTTACTCTTCTTACTTTGGATTTTGGGCAGCAAACTCCTGGGAGGGGAGGCATGCAACAAGACTGGGAACAACTTGGGATGCCCAGCAGGTGAGGCATGCTGGCCTGACAATGCCACTCTTTCCCTGCTGTGATGGCACGGCCACCCCAACCTTGAGCTGTTGCCTGGCTCCCCACCTACCCTCTCGGAGAGAGCTGACAGGCACCCCGAAGTCCCTGGCATCACTCTGTCTCTCAGGGCATGGCCAGATGCAGAGCTGGGAGGATCCCTGCATCTCCATGATGATTAAGAGGGTGAAGATAATTCTATTACCAGTAATAGTATGTTGTAAATTTCCCCAATCCACCTGTTAATTAGTGCCACCCCCTCCCTCTCCTCCCGAATATGAAGCAATGCTATATAATCACGGCATTTTGTGGGTGACGCTGTTTATTATATGTGGTATTTCAGTGGTTTGTGTGGGAGAAAGGATTAATTATAGCTCTCTGGTTCCAACCCGTTCCCAACCCCCATGCCCATCGTTCTCTCCCATTCCCCTGATATAGAAATCCATATGTGTATAAATAAGCACAAGAATATACAGTGCTGATTTGCCATCGACTGAGGGGGAGCAGAGCATCGTGGAGTGAGGACAGAGCCAGACGCCATCAGCTCAGGTTCTGGAACCACTGCAGACTGGCAGGGAGGCCCTGGGGAGACCTCTGATGTCGCCAGGCCACGGCTTCCTTGTCCTAAGAAGAGAGTAACCAACCAGCTCTGCTCCTGTTCTGAGCTTCTGAGGAGATTCAAAGCAAGGAAACTCTGGAAACTGAGCAATGCTATCTACTTGTGAGGTGAAATTCTTTTCGATTTTGTTTTTGAGACAGGGTCTCGCTCTGTCACTCAGGCTGGAGTGCAGTGGCATGATCTCAGCTCCCTGCACCCTCAACCTCCTGGGCTCAAGTGGTCCTCCTGCCTCAGCCTTCCAAGTGGCTGGGAATACAGGCGCTCATCACCAAGCCTGGATAATTTTTTTTGTATTTTTTGTAGAGATGGGGTTTCACCATATTGCCCAGGTTGGGAAATTTTTAGTAACTGCTCTACGCTTCTGTGGATTCCTTCTGTAGATTCTCCTAGAGTATATTTGCAGCCAAATTTCTATGGATACTAAGGAACTAGAATCAGGATGATTAGATAAAAACAAGTAGGTGTCTGGGGGTCGGCAGAGGGGAACGGCCCGGTGTCTGGACAAGGCAATTGGAAGCAGAAGTGAGAGGGTCACACTGGGGGTGAAGAGGCGGCAGGGTACTGAGGTTAGACAATGAGAAGCTGTAAGATCATGAAAGGTCAAAGGGATCACAGGTGGGCACACAGTTCATGGGGAACACATAGTTAAAACATAGAACAAGAACTTTAAAACGGGCTTGTATTCTGGAAGACATTCAGAGTAGTGAGGCAAAGGAGGATTTGGGGTGAGATATAGCTGAGAGAAAAAATATATATAAAAAGAACTGTTTATGTCATTCCTCTATTCTGTATCTTAGTAGAGTCTGAGAATATGTAAACTAATATAGCATAGATGCAAAATGGAAAATGACAGAACTTACTCAAAATACCATAGATCCACATTAACACTCCTGTTGGGAGAAAATGATATCTATGTCAGGGTCTGTGTCCCTGGCTCAGAGATACCACACAGGTTATTATTCTACATAGGGGCTATGATTTGGCTTGTGTTCTCATGCATTGTGGAAGGTGAGGCATTTCATAACATAATCCCCAAAATAAGTTAGATATTATTGCCCCAATCCTTTAGATCAGGAAACCGAGGCTCAAAAAAAATGTAGATAACTGATCCAAGGCCATATTGCCAGTAACTGGCAGAGCTGGGCTTCAAACCCAGATTCGACTCCACACAGGAGAGGGTCTTCTTGATATCAGGTCCACATACCAAGGATGTGGGGAGGCCACATCTGAATTAAACCCTTTTAGGCCCAAAGCCTAAGTTCTTGCCACGACACTAAAGCCCTGAAGACAAGCACCAAGATCAGCAACAGGCGGGGGTGAAGAAACTGTCACAGAGGTGCTGCATTCTTTCCAGTCTTTTCAGGGTCTCATGGAAGGTGCAGAGGGTGTGGCTGTGAATGTTAGGGGAAAAACCCCTGACCAAACTCTGTGGAATTATTCTCAACACAAAAGCAAAATCCTCAAGAAATCCAGCTGCATGTCATCAGGACCTCAAGTGACAGAGCTTGCCACTGATTCATTGAGGAAAAAAAAAAAAAGAGGAGTTTCCCTTGAACATGTCCAGTCTTTTGAAGGTAAAGAGAACATAAATAATCGAGGGTAAACACCAAAGAATGAAGCTGTCCCTTTGTCTAAAGAAGAAAAGAAATCTTGTAGGCTAATAAATTCCTCCTAAATGAAAGTTAAGAACATGTCTTTGAATGAACTCCCCAAAATGGAGCGTTGTAACCTTGAAATTCACTTGTCTAGTTGGCCTACCCAATATTCTCCATACTCCAAACATGGCTCCCTGGAGGAAAGCAAGGGTATGATCTGTGATAACCACAAGCATAAACAACCAGGAGGAATAAAATTAAGGCTTTCTTGAGAGTATGAGAACATCTTTGCAAGAGATTTCTAACGATGTTGTCTCTCTTTGGACCTTTCTCTTTCTCTTTGGAGCTGCTGCTGGTATATCCACTAAGTCATGGGAGGGGATGGTTTCCGTGAAGAGTACTGAGCTCTGATCTCATGGTGCCCAGAAGATAGAAATCTTTCCCTGCTCCTGACATCTTAGCCACATGCCACACATCCTTCTTTCCTGGAAGTCCTCTGGCTCCTTCCTTCCTCTTTGATCTCTCTCTAATTTGAACAACTACTACACTTTGTACTCTTGGTTGAAAGCATGGATTCTGTCATTATTTTGCTTCTATTAGTTTTCTTTCTCCTGATTTCAAGTGCTTTATATTTCCTGTGACTTCCCTTCAATGCTGAGTAAATAGTTGTCTCTCAGTAAATATACTGTTGATTCAGTGACAGATTAAAGAATTTCAGAGTTCTTGGTTTCACAGTAGGCTAAAGACAGAGTTGCCCTAGGGAAGAAAAACACCGCTCCCGATTCGCCCCAGGAGGGCTGCCTCCTTCCCCAGAAGCAAGTTCTCTTTACCAAAGAGGAGAGGAAGAGCCCTGCAGAAGAAAATGAGTTATCAGACATATTGTGAATTCCCAGCATCTAAATGTACCACAAAAGTACAGACTAAGATTGCTGCAAATGGTGCATTATTTACTTTAAGCAACAAGGCTTGGAGATGGTGAATGCAGAACTTGTGGTTGCTTGGTAATGACTACGCTGTCTTTTTTTCAGTTATGTTGCATGTTGGCAAGAGTATATGACAGATGAAAGCCCCATTAGAACCTATATCTAGTTTGCCTCCAAGTAGGGATTCATTCTTCAGTCTTCTAAATCCACCCACCAAGAGTTACATTATGGCTCCCAGGGACCTAGAGGGATGCTGCTGTCCACTGAGCCAGATTTGATCTTTTCTCTTCTGCTCAAAACCTCCAGCAACTCCCTTTTAACTGCTGGATAGAGTCAAAAGCCTGCCATGTGTGATCCTTGGTTACTCTATTCTGGTTTAGAAAAAGAAAACCAACCATAATAGACATTTGGCGGACATTTGTGTACATTAAAAAATGAACGAGGCATGGGTGACGTTAGGAAATTATAGTTCACTTTGTTGGATGTGATCATGGCAATGTGGATATGTAGGTACACTGCTGTATGCAGGGATGAAGTGTCCTGAAGCCTGCAATTTACACTGAAGTGGTTCACTGAAAATCAAACTTTTTGATAGGTAGGCAGAAAGGAAAAGAGAAAGGTGATGTAAATATGGCAAAATATTAGCACTTGTTAGATTTGGATAATGGATTTCTCTGTTCACTTCAGAAGTATAGAAGGATACATTTTCTTTCAAGCAAGTAAGTATCAGAATTTTGTGCATGACATGGAATTGAGTGCTAAAGGCCAGAACTAGGATATTATAATCCTTGTCTCTCTATCCCATACTATATGTAACATCCTTAATCAAATTGTATTCTAGGGCTAGGTAGTTTGAGACTCTTGTTTTGTTTTGAATCTGAGTGATGAGTATATAATTGTTTATTGCACTTTTCTTTCAACTTTTGTACATGCCTAAAATTTTTCATAATAAAACAATATGTCAGTTTCTCAAAAAAATGAACATAGAATTCCACTCCTCTGTATATGCCCCCCAAAAGTGAAAGCAGGGACTCCAACAGATATTTTCATACCCATGTTCGCAGCATTATTCGCAATAACCAAAAGGTGGAAGTAACCAACATATCTGCTGACGGATGAATGGATAAACAGAATGTGGTACACACATATAATGAACTGTTGTTCAGCCTGAAAGAGAAGAACATTCTGACATGTGCTACAACATGGATGAACCTTGAGGACATGATGCTAAGTGAAATGAGCCACTCACAAAATAACAGGTGTGATTCCGTGCATCTGAGATCCCTAGAGTCGTCAAATTTATAGACACAGAAAGTAGAGCGGGGGTTACCAGGGGCTGGGGAAGGGGAGAATGGGGGAATTCGTGTCTATGGAGGACAGAGTTTCAGATTTGCAAGATGAAAAGTTCTGGAGATGGATGGAGGTGATGGTCGCACAGCAATGTGAATGTGCTTAAGGCCACTGAACTGTACACTTAAAAACGGTTAAAAGGGTAAATCTTAGGTATATTTAACCACAATAAAAAAAAAAATCACTTCAAGCCAGCAATGGTGTGTTAAAAAGTGTTTTCAAAGAGTTGAAAGAGGCCGGGCGTGGTGACTTATGCCTGTAATCCCAGCACTTTGGGAGGCGAGGCGGGCAGATCATGAGGTTAGGAGATCGCGACCTTCCTGAACAACATGGTGAAACCCTGTCTCTATTAAAAATACAAAAAATGGCTGGCCGTGGTGGTGCCTACCTGTAATCCCAGCTACTCGGGATGCTGAGGCAGGACAATCACTTGAACCAGGGAGTCAGAGGTTGCAGTGAGCCTAGATCATACCACTGTACTCCAGTCTGGCGACAGAGTAAGACTCTGTCTCAAAAAAAAAAAAAAAAAAAGGTTTGGAAGAACAAAACTGTCCCCATAAACAGTAAACTACAGCCTGGCCTTCGAGGCCATCTCAGCTCTGCCAAGGGTTTCCTGCCCAGCCTGTTTGGCCACTTCACCCTCTCTAGCCCTGCCCTCTGAACTCGCTCCTCCTTTCCCATCTGTCAATTTGCATTCACTTTTGGCATCAAGCTCAGATGCCATCTTCCTTTTAAAATCTTTCCTCATTCTCCCTACCAGAATGATTCTTTCCCTTTCTAATTTCTGCTGCATATTGTTTGTATTCTCCATAAATATTTGTTTGCTCTTAAAAACAAAATCAACGTTCAGATACTGGCCAAGGCTGAGTACACCGTGTATATAGTTCATCTGAGATTCCCTGCAGAGGTAGAGGAGCATAAATTTTCTTTCAAGAAAATATGCACATTAGAAAGGTTCTGAGTCAAATGGGATTGAGAACTAAAGGTCATAACTGGGAAGTTATGATTCCTGTCTTCAATCCCAAGCTATGTCTAAAATGTCTAATCACATGTCATGCCAGAACGGGGCAGGTAGTTTGAGAATTTCTGGCTTTGAAAATGCAAAGGCAAAGCGAACCAAATTGTAGAATGTGACATGTGTTCTTCAAACCCCACTGGGATACCAGGCAGTCCCTGGAAGGGCTGGGGATAAGGCCGGCCCCTGTAGAGTAGGAGAGGATTTCATCAACCAGTAAAACTCACTCGATTCTGAGTGGGAGCTGATCCGTCTGAAACCACAGTAAAATGTTTTTGTGAAATAGGAAACAGAAACAAACAAAAAGCTTGTCACTTGAGAATAGAAACCACCAAAGCCTGTTCATAGTAGGAAAGTGTAGGCCTGGGGCTTAGAGCCCCCATTGCCTGTGATAAAAGAGTAACACAGAGCCACCTCCCAACTTCACAAAGACGGCGTGGCCCCCAAAGCCCAGGAAAGAAGGAAGGAAGGTTGCAGAGAGAGGTATGATTTACCTTTTAACTCAGTTTTGGCTTGACTTCTCTCATTCTGTCCTTTAAGCCTAAATAATTCCCTCTCTTTCTTTCTTTTTTTTTTTTAAAAAAAAGGGAATTTTAACCTGAGAGGAAATGGATTTTAGTGCTTGAAGTATTTCTAGGTGAGATGCAGCTAAAATGTCCCTTAGTAGTAATTGCTTGGGCCTAGAACAAGATGTTTTCCAGCCATGTGCCTGGTCCCTGAAGGCTGCCTTCTCTCAGAGACTGCTCGGTTTCCAAAGCAGTCATATTTTTAAAAAGAAAAAGATTCTCCTTTTCTAGACATCCCAGGCAGACCTTTGAGGTGCTCAGGCCAGTCACCTCTCTGAAAGACTGGGGTCACTAGGAACAAACTTTTCCCTCCAAGTCTCTGAATGACTCCCTGTTCAGACTCAAAGATTTCTTGTAAAAACCATAGACTCCACATAATTTTCTCATTTAGATTCATTTAGACATCTCCCAATAATAATGACTTTGACACTGATCAAGGACAATTTTGAAAGTAAAGGGAGCTGTCACTCTATTGATGACTTTGACAGCTTGGTGCTGCCTCGTGACAGCTGGCATAGTTGGTGCACTAGTGTGTTATTATTGGCTAATCAGAGATCTTAAGATCATGGGAACATTGGGGCCTCCCACACCCATCAATCTTCCCAGCTCTAAGTGATAAACACATAATAGCTATCACTGCTGCTTCTTTTACTATACTATGTTTTGTACAGATGTACTTTCTTTCTTCCATTAGGCTGTACAAATGGAAATCTAGGCCTGGATATGACCCAGTTTCAAAACCAATCTACTAGAGAGACCACTCCAGGGTCTAGAAGGGGGTGTCAGGAGAACACATGTGACTTACTCGTTGTGGCAAGTTGGTAATAGAGAACAGATACCCTTTCCCTTCTACGTTTTCCATTATATGTAATTGACAGAGGAGAGCCCAGAAGAGCCACGTGTTTTTTACTATGCATTCTGTACTTGTACCTCTTGAACCTAATGTGAGTAGTGGTATCAGGAAGATATGACAAATTTGCTGGCGTGTTTCTGCTGGCTGGAGTTTAGGGTTTGGAGTTTGTTTCTGTCAGCTTAAAGAAACCCAAAAAGGCCCAGTTCCGGCCGGGCGCGGTGGCTCAAGCCTGTAATCCCAGCACTTTGGGAGGCCGAGACGGGCGGATCACGAGGTCAGGAGATCGAGACCATCCTGGCTAACATGGTGAAACCCCGTCTCTACTAAAAAATACAAAAAACTAGCCGGGTGAGGTGGCGGGCGCCTGTAGTCCCAGCCACTCAGGAGGCTGAGGCAGGAGAATGGCGTAAACCCGGGAGGCAGAGCTTGCAGTGAGCTGAGATCCGGCCACTGCGCTCCAGCCTGGGCGACAGAGCCAGACTCCGTCTCAAAAAAAAAAAAAAAGCCCAGTTCCTAGATCCTATTAGATCAATAGGTGGTGACACTATACTAGACTTGCTTGGACTTCGGAACCTAGGAAAAGCTATTGAATCTCATTTTTGTTTATGTGTAGAGATCTTTGGAAATGAGAGTAAGTCTTCTGACCCTATCAAAATCAGCCCCAGACTGTATATAAAACATCCAGCATCATGCAACTTCCAAACGACAAAGGAGTTGAGCATGTGAAAACCAGTGCTCACCACTTACCTTGCAGTGATTGGTGGGAAAAAATGAATGCCAACCTGGAGTAGTTATTACTCTGGTCGTTTTCAACTAGCTCTTTAACCATTTCTAGGATTAGGTTTTGGATATCATGAGTCTTCTGATGGGCAGGAACGAGTGTAGGGGCTGAGGGAGGGGAGCAAAACCACCTGAGGAGGAAGAAATAATTAATCTACTTTCTCACTGTTTAGAAGAATTCAGCACGAATCAATTAAAGTGACAAAAAGAGAATATTTTTTACCTACAGGAAGGTAGTGAGTTCACAGTGATATGCACAGTGAACCGGGTGGTATTATTAGAGACCGTTTTCTTCAAGTAGAAAGTGTGCACATCATTTATCTCAGGCAGATGTCTCCACTCGAAGCCTATTAGTGACATGACTGGGGTGGTCCAGGGCGAGTTCTTATGGAGATCCTACGATGAGGCTGGCATTCTGGCAAGTCAGGAGGAGCCAAAGACACACCTGGGCTTCCTCCTCCTAACCTCCAGGAACTTGATGGCCACCTGATACCATGCGCAAGCTGAAATAATACTATTTGAGTAAAGAAAGCTGCTTCACTGACAGACATGTTGTATAATGTCATGTGCGGCCACAACCTCACACCCAGGAAGACACACACACCCCAGAATCCGCTGATGAAAGCTCAAAGGGTGTGCGGCTTGGCAGCCAGAGCAGGTGACAGCAGGTAAGTGGATGAAGGCAGGTTTCAGTGCAGGTGGGGAGAGAGAGAGAGAGTGAACTTCCTGTGGGAAAAGGGGAGTGGCCGACAGGGTGACCACCAAGGCGAGGAGGAATCTGCAGGAGTTCCGGGTTCTGTGACAGAAGAACAGAGCAAGAGTGGGTGGCTGAGAGGCCCAGAAACAGAACAGTTGTGGGTGAGACATGTGGAGATGGAAGACAAGTGTCAGGCCACAGGGAAGCGCAGCAGGAGGTGGGCAGGTGGGCAGAGGGAGGCCACCCACTGGGTGACAGGAACGGGGGTGCACAGATACAAGAAGGTTGAGCGCTTCCTCCTTTATTAAAAGGAGTCTGCTAAATATAGCTCCTTGCTATGAAAACCTCTTCAAAATCCTGATCGACTATGGCATTAAAAAAGACAGGAATGAGGGGGGATTTGTCTGCCCTGAAATCCATTTTAGATGGGGACAAAATGTTATTTTGTAATGTACCTTATTAACCGGATATAAAATATGGATCTCTAGGAGCTCAGAAGAAGGAGTAGAATTTCTTCCTCTGACTATAATAAATTATGAGGCATTTAGGGGATGCCAAACTATCTATTCTATGGTGATTGTCTCAGTTTCTGTAACTGTAGAATAAAAATGCACCTGTCTTATGGGGTTACTGTAAAAATAAAATGACAAAGTGCATGTAAAGTGTTTAGCCTGATGTCTGGCACATAGTAAATGCTCAACAAAGCTATGTAGATATAATCTAAGCACTTTCCAACTCTAATAGTCACGATTCCATGAATTCTGTCAAAACTAGTCATAGCTTCCTTCAAAGGAGGAAGACTGTGAATGCCCTGAGATTGCATGCAAAGTTGAGATTTAGGAGAAATGCCTGCCTAGCTCATGATGACTTCCCCCATTGCTGGGAATCGCCTCACCCTCTACCAGTGGACTCTAATAAGCATCCCAACCTCCTGGAAGAGCCCACAGATTCTGACTCACGCTAGAATAATTTGACTTCTTTCTTCTGGGATTTTGAAATTTGAGGCAGATAGGGGCACTGGGGGTTATTGAAGCTGAGTTATTGATGGTGCATCAGAAAGAGAACTCCCAAACCCTGGCTGCTGAGCCCCTGGAACTGCTTTGTCTTCATCCAGGTCACTTTTCTCTTATTCAATTCCATGAACTACCCAAGGATCCTTTCTTGATTAAATTAACCAGAGTTGATCTCCGCTGCGTGCAAACAAAGGACAGGCTGAAGATTACCCAGGTATATGCATAGTCGCCGTGTTTGGAAGAAGATCCACAGCTTTCGTAATAGTTTCAAAGTACTCATGACTTGCCCCCAGAATGTTTAAAACCGGAGAGTGTTCTCACCACAAAGAAATAATAAATGCATGAGGTAATGGATACACTGACTATCCTGATTTGATCATTACATAACATGTATGTATCAAAACACCAAATTGTACCCCATAAATATATATAACTATGCAATGTGTCCAGAGAAAACAAACAGAAAACCAAAAGTACCAGAGCTTCATATAAGGTAATAGGCAGCTCCAGGGAATGCAAAAGTAGCACTTTATTTCAGTCAGTGGAAAGCAACGTTTCTGAGAGCAGATTTTAATGCTTCTGTCTTCTCCCATATTTCAGAGTCTAGGGAATACTGCTGAAGTTTCTGCAAGGTCTCCAAACAACCCTTTGTCCTAGAATGGCACCAGTGGAGGCATTCTACTACAAAGGGTCATCACCCAGGAGAGAAAGGAGCTGAAGGAGGAAACAGGGAGGACTAATTAAATCCATGACAATTCCGAGCCCAGAAGATGGGAGCAAAGCTTTCGAACCACTTCAGCCCCTCAAAATCCCTAAGGATTTTAGAGGCCACCTGCTCACAAGGCCCAAGATTTCTGGTCTTCTTGAGTTGATGAACGAATGCTGGGAAGTGCTGAAAGGTAGAGGAATATTGTAGCAAGTCCATTGCTTCATGAAAATCTTGTCACCTTTGTGTGATTTTATGAGTTCAGAAAGAAGCCCTAGAAGAAGAGTCCAATCTCTCTGTAACACAACCAGGCCCAGGTGGGGCCAAACTAGCAGCTGGAATCGTTTTTAAAGTTAGGGTGGTATAGAGAGAAGGAGTTATCTTCTGCGTTGTCAGGGAATTGCTCTTCTTGCAGAAATAGAAGTGGACCCGAGGGACTGGTAACATCTGTTCCTAGCCTCACCTAGGCCAGGGATAATAGGACCAACAGGTGGTCCAGGAATAACAGGAAAGGCGCTAATGGTGCAAGTAGGATTTATGTCTTGAAACATGGCTGGGAATAAGCAGGATAAACAGGTGGAACTGGATAAAAAGGTTGTCGACCCCTTAACAGAAAGGGTGATGGGAAACACTGTTTGCTAACATTTAGGTGAGCACTAATGATATGCTTTTGGAGCCTAGAGTTTTCCCACCTATTTGCTTATAGGTACGAATTACTTATAAACAGAGTTCACAGTTATATGTAATGTTTTCTGAATTTTTCAATGTACATTTTTATTTAAAAAGCCCAAATATCTGGGTTGTGTGGACTATCCCTGAGAATCCCCACCATGCTTACAGAAAGTCATTCTACCCCTGAGAATGTCCCTAGAGCAGATCATCTTATGGCAGGGCCATAATTATGTATATAGAGCCCAAGGGGTCTGGTTTCCTGTTAACGGTTATTCTTTCAAAATGCTATTTGATTTCAGAGATAGACACATTGCAGCTGCTGAAGAGCTGTCATAATTAAGGACCATGAAACATCAGGAATAGTGTCATGAGATTTATCTTGAAAAATACACAAAATGGGAAAAGATTCTCTTTGTAGTAGAAAAAAATTGGGTGACCTAAAAGCCACATACATTTAAGTTTTGATGGTTAGTTGGAGCAAAGCATGTTTTGGGTTTAGTTTTGAATTCAGGGGTACATAACAAATGTAGAAAGATGGTTTGGTTTATCTAAGAACAAAGAAATGTAGAAATAGAAGAGTACTAACACACTCCATAAGAGAAGATGAGTAGATCAATTACGCATTATGGATTTCCATATGAATATCAAAATACTGTATCAGTGAGATCTCAAGTAGAACTTGATCTGTAGAAAGCAAATCCCTGAGAACAGATTTCAATGCAATATAGAAAGATGGGTAACTCTGCCAGTCAAGAGTCTCCTCCACATGTTGAAAATAAAAGCAATGCTAAAAGCAGCAATTCAATGCCACTGTGAACTCACGCACTATCAAGGAAGTAAAGGTTGGGCTACCGCCTCCTACCCTGGCCCAAAGCTTTGCCACAACTTGGGGCATAGCAATGAGTTTGCTTTTCAAGCTCCCAAATTTCCAAGGAGATTGAGGTGGGAGAATGGGACAGTGATGGTAAAGATATCTGAAAGGAAGGCAAGGAAGTTTCCATGGATTCAGACAGGTAAATGTTGCTGTGATTTCTGTGATTTGTTAAAAGGCTCCAGAGACATAAAAAACACCCCTTTGCTAAGGCATTACTTTGAGTTGTATGCACTGTGAGGTTTGTTTGTGGGACTGAACCATTTAGCTAGTGACATACCCAACTCAACGTGTTACTGTTGTTTTCTCTTTGTCATTACATATATATTAATATTAACACTCACAAAGTGATTATTTTTTAAAAATTGCCTTTCTTGTGAAATACAGTCCACAAAAGAAAGCCAATGTTAACGCTGGTAATAGATGAGAAAAGGTCCTAGAAAGTGGAGTTTTGTAATAAAGTAAAAGTAGAATATTAAATTGGGCAGCAGATCAGACATATGAAATAACAAGTTCACTTATATGGACTAGGAAAATTAGAAAACATAATTTATGAGTGTTTCAGTCAGTGCAGAAGCTGTAATTTATGGCGAATCTTAAAATAACAAGCAATATTCACAAATTGGTGGATTCTCAAAGGTCCTGGGACCCATCCTTTAAAATCCCACAGACTCTCAGCTCTAGGAGAGGGCAGGCTTTGGCTGGCACTTCACAGATTCCTGTGCCTACAGTGGTGCCTGGCACACAGGAGGTGGAGAGAGAGCCAGCAGTCAAAAACACAGTGCCTAGTGATTCATAATGAGGGGTCTGGATATTGATCTAAGCATAATAGGAAGTTTTTGGGCATTTTTACACAGGGACTGACACATGATTTCTGTTGTAAAAGGCCACCTTGGCTGCTATATGGAGAACAGATGATAGGAAGATCCTTGGCAGGAGGTAGACCAGTTCTCCCTATGGAGAAGAAATGACCAATGAGGGATCACACTTGGTCAAATGGGAGAGGATAATCCAGCCCTGTTGGGGCATGTTACATTTGAGATAAGTATTAGACATCCTGTGAAGATCTCAGTTAGACATTAACTAGATAGCATAAGGTATCTGATCCCAGAGCTCAGAGAATAGGGTTGAGATTGAAATCTGGGATGAACAAATGGATCTCTGAGGCCCACTCTCTGTATTAAAAATGGGGAACATTCTAGCCAAAACACAGTAGACGAGTGTAAATACATTCAGTGCCTCTCAGTTAAAAGAGAAAATGTACCACCCTTGTGGGCAAAAGGGGAGGATCTGAACTGTCGTTGACCTAAGACATAAAAGTCACTCTTACACTTGTCAACCAGCCCTAATCACACAAAATTTCAGAGAAGCAGTTAGGGCTTTTTTTTTAATTTATTTTTTTGAGATAGAGTCTAGCTCTGTCACCCAGGCTGGAGTGCAGTGGCGCCATCTCGGCTCACTGCAAGCTCTGCCTCCCGGGTTCATGCCATTCTTCTGATTCAGCCTCCCGAGTAGCTGGGACTACAGGCGCCCGCCACCACACCTGGCTAATTTTTTGTATTTTTAGTAGAGACGGAGTTTCATCGTGTTAGCCAGGATGGTCTCGATCTCCTGACCTTTTGATCCACCTGCCTCGGCCTCCTAAAGTGCTGGGATTACAGGTGTGAGCCACCACGCCTGGCCTAGTTAAGGCTTTTTAAAAATGTAGGCAATGTTGGTTACTAAGGCTGTCAATTTTTTTTATTCACTTAAATATATTTGAGACTCCTTATGTCCTAATCAAGCAAGGTTGGTGGGATATCTGGAAAGAATTAAGAGAAGTGGGACTTGACTTTTGAAATAATGACATTTAGACAGAAGTATTTGGAGCTCAGGAAAGAAAAAGAAGAAACATAAAAAACAAACACTGCTTCTTCTAAGGAAGGACAAATTTCACACAACACTTAGTTCTCTGACAAACCAAGTGTGGCATAGGAACGTCAAATGGAAATTACTTCACTACTACTACAGGGAAAGAGTCTACACCTTTATTATGAATAAGAAGCTAGAATTATCTGTTACTTGGCTTAAGGATCTAGAAAAACTTAAGAGATGTGAGCAAGGCTATGAGAGGAGAATTGGAAGGAGCTGCTGCTTATTAGCTACAAGACTTAGATGCAGGTGGGGGGCTTCACGTCACTGAATTCCATGTAAAGATTATAGTCACGTCGATGCTACATTTGCCCCAACTTCAAGGACTGGGAACGTTTCCATTTGTCTCACCTCACTCCCTGCAGTATTATGAGACAGTGAAGTGTGTGTACAAAATACGCTGTGTAGGCATGTAAGATGTGAATTGTGTTGTGGTTATGGGGTGGGTACAGGGAGACAGTGATGGATCTGTTATCAGGTACTCAGCAGACACTATGTTAGCCTCTGTAATCCCCAGTTAGGTCTAGATGTATATTTGAATCTGAAATTTCCTAATAGACTATGAGGTATAGCCTTCTTTCCCTGCCTCTAAAATGCACTGAGATTAGCATGCTGAGACTACTTCACGTCCATGCCATGATCAGCTGAAAAAATCTAATACTACAGCTGAGAATGATTATAACTTATATGAATAATTATCTTAAGGATCAGAATGATAAATGCATTCAATCAATATTTGCTTATAGAAAGGCACAGAATACTCCCCCAAACAAACACATACACACACATACAATAACAACAATAAGCAGTTGGATTTCCACTACTAAAAGGGATATAGAATTCTTTTTTTCCCCAAGTTTAATCAAACTACTGGACCTATACATAGCACGAAATCATCACGTAGTAAACAGCATATTCTACTTCAGTAAGACACTTGGCAAAATGTATATTCCAGTTAGGAAGGCAAAAGCACTAAAAATCTAAAAAATTTTGGTATGAAAGTCATCAAGTTTAGATATTGCAAAGAAGGGGTATGGGATATCATTTTCTAAAGCTGCAGAGCATTTTTTACAATTGAATATAAGAAACATAGAGTCTCTGATTCAAGTAGGAAGATCTTCACAAAAAGAACAGAGTATGACTTAAAGATTAGATTTTGTGCACAGTGAACAAATGTTGACATAATTGACTTTCTTGCTGTCCCTCACTAAGAGCTATAGAACCACAATCAGTTCTAGGCTATTGAAGTAGTCAGCACCAATGTGTGGGCACTTTAATCAAGTATTCCCCAAATTACACATCTAGAACTCAACATTTTGTCGCTGAAATATGCATTTTTAAAATTCAACTAAATTTGTTTTTAGATTTACATTTATGGGTAGAGGGTGGTGAGCTAAGCAACTTCTTAGTCTATATTTAGAGTAGTAAGAAGAGATGGGTAGAAAAAGCCATTCAATGTAAAATTCTGTAAATTTACATTCATTTCCAAACTCTCTAAAGGTAAAAGGATTTTCTGATAGAATTGTAATATACTTGAGACATCCCCTAATTTGATGAAAATCTCCTAAGAACTGTTTAGTGTTAGCCTGAACCAGAAGCCTTCACTTCTTACATTATAATACTTATAATGAAGAAAGGAAGAAAGAGAGAGAGAGAAGGAAGGTAGATCAGAGAGATGGGAAGAAAATGGATATAAGGGACCATATGAATCTATGAAGCTCTGTGTCCATGGAGAAGACCCCATCTAAATATCACAAAAGGATTCTCATGCCACAGAAAACTGAACGGCACAGCACACAGCCCTCTATTGGGCAAAGTTGCGGGAATCCAGCAAGACCTAGGATTAAAAAATGATAATAAACCAAGTTGTTTTGAAGATAATGTGATTGCTTTGGTTTTGCTTCTCGTAAACCTGGCCTCTAGACATTTTATTATTTTATTTTATTTTAGACAGGGTTTTACTCTGTCACCCAGGATGGAGTGTTTTGGCATGATCATGGTTCACTGCAGCCTCGGCCTCCTGAGCTCCAGCAATCCTCCTGACTCAGCCTTCAAAGTGGTGGGGACTACAGAAGCATGCTGCCATGCCCAGCTAATTTTTTACATTTTAATTTTTTTTTTTGTAGAGACAGGGTTTTCACTATGATGATCAGGCTGGTCTTGATCTCCTGGAGTTAAGCGATCCTCCCACCTTGACCTCCCAAAGTGCCAGGATTACAGGCATGAGCTATTGTGCCCGGCCTACACTCTGGCCTTTTTAGAAGGCTCCAGAATGCTCTGTTAACTAGCAGTCCAACAGAGCTTATGGACTATATGGCCTGTCTGAGCAGAGAACTGGAGAGACACTGAGATACCCCTGCATGGCTCTCCAAATCCTGAGTGGCTCCTTTTGCTCGGTGCTTCCCCCAAGCAGAGGACGTTTCTGAGTCCCCTTGGTGCCCCTGTTGTGCACTGTGAAACAGACTGCTGTTACGTCACGTAACTTGCACATCTAGGGTGCCCCCAAGGGCAATTCTGAAATGTTCCCAGTGGCAGCATATCCCATTTCCCAGAGTGGGAAGGGATGTCCACCAGGGAAGAGAAGTTGGTTGGCAGTTTTCTTTCACTCTCGCTACCATCCTTTCCTTTTTCCTGCAGTTTCTTCTCCAGTAGCAGTGAAAGTTCTGTGGAAATAAAAAATAGCCCCTCTAAAGGAGGACCACCTCTTCAATAAAGTGAAATTCAGGCTTTTCTAATTTAGCCTGGAACAGATCTGCAGGTTGGCAGAGGTCAGTATGTAGCTGCAGAGGCTATCCAAGGACTCTGGGCTTTATGCCCCAGGGACCACTTTCCCTTAGGGGCCTCTGCCTGAGTACCATCTCCGCCAGTGCCAACACCCTAGGGTGTGTTGTTAAGTAGGCAATGCCTCTTTCCAAAGTGACCAAAAATTAACTCCTCTTAGCTCAGCTAAAATTAACTAGTGCTCTGGTTTTGGGGGGTGGGGGGTGGTTCAGAAAAAAAACATATGGGCTGGACTCAGTGACTCATTTCCAGAGAATAAAGTATGGACAGGGAAAAATAGTAACTTTAAAAAATAGTCACTAGAAAAATAGTGGCGAGGCCTGGAAGATACTACCTTAACCAAGTGATCAAGGCTAACTTTGCCAGCAATAAGTCATGTCGATATCATATAATGCAAGAAGAAGAGCACTTGACCTCCATGGTATGACTCACAAAGCCTATAACCCCGGTCTAACTATGAGAAAAACACCAGAAAAATTTAAAATGAGGGACGTTCTACAACATATCAGAGCAGTATTCTTCAAAACTGAAAAATAAGGTCAAGAAAAATAAGAAAAGGCTGAAAAACTGGCACCAACCAGAGGAGACAAAGGAGACACGATGGCTAAATGCAGTGTGGTGTTGTGGAACAGAAAAGGGACATTAGTGGGAAAAGGGATGAAATCTGAATAAAGTTGGGAGTTCAATTAATAATAATGTACCAATGATAATTTCTTAGTTTGACAAATGTATTGTAGTTATTACAAAATGTTAACAGTAAGGGAGATGGAGTGAAAGATACACAGGAACTCTCTGACCTACCTTTGCAACTTTTCTGTAAATCTAAAATTACTCCCAAATAAAAATTTATTTTAAAAGTACTCAACTTCCAAAAGAACCAGATCATCATATAAAATGAAATCTTAATTTATTTTTGATATGTTTTATTTATAGTGATTTCTTTCTTTTTTTCCTTTTTTTTTTTTTTTTTTTAGATGGAGTTTCACTCTTTGTTGCCCAGGCTGGAGTGCAGTGGTGCCACCTCGGCTTACCGCAACGTCCACCTCCCGGGTTCCAGTGATTCTCCTGTCTTAGCCTCCTGAGTATCTGGGATTACAGGTGCCCACTGCCACGCCCAGCTAGTTTTTTGTATTTTTATTAGAAGCAGGGTTTCACCACGTTGGCCAGGCTGGTCATGAAGTGAATTCTTAAAATAACAGAAGCAGGGAGGCCAGAGAGGCAGATCACCTGAGGTCAGGAGTTCGAGACCAGCCAGCCAACGTGGTGAAACACCATCTCTACTAAAAATACAAAAATTAGCTGGGTGTGGTGGTATGCACCTGTAATCCCAGCTACTAGGGAGGCTGAGACAGAAGAATCGCTTGAACCCAGGAAGCAGAGGTTGCAATGAGCCGAGGTAGCTCCACTGCACTCCAGTCTGGGTGACAAGAGCGAAACTCCATCTCAAATAAATAAATAAATAAATAAATAAATAAATAATATCAGAAGCAGACCCCATGAATTATAGAAAATTACAAAATATAGACAAGTAAAAACTAAAAATCAAAGCAAACTATCACATTTCTACTCCCTGGAAATCAAATGTTATAATCTTAGGGCATATTTTCTTTTTGGCTCTCTTCCTAATATATGTGTACATATATATTTATCAGTATGAGACCTTAGGTTGCACACTATCCTACAGCAATTTTTTTCCAGTCAATGATTTCTTCTTTTCCATTTTAGTACATTTTCACATCATCTAATACTTCTATCACATTCAAATTTATCTCCAATTCAATCTAATCAAGGATGATTATATTTGATTGTCATGTCCTTTAAAATATTTTTAAATCTAACAAGTTCTCCCCATTGAGTCTGATTTGTGAAAATACCAAGCCAGTAGTCCTGCAGAATGTCTCAGCTTCTAGTAGGTTGGTGCAAAAGTAATGGTGGTTTGTACCATTAAAATGTCAAGAACACCATTACTTTTGGTGAACCTATTGGATTTGTGTGATTGCTTCATTGTGGTGATGCTGAGCTTGTTTCTCTATCCCCTGTATTCCCTGGACACTGAAATATCTATCTAAAGTTTTGATGGATTAATGTCAAACATGTTTGTCAAGAAGACAGCGATGATGTTCTGTAGTTGTACTCAGATCAAAGACATATAACATCAGGCTGTAACATCATTAGCGATGTTATGGTTACTGGATTAGAGTGACATCAATCTCTTTCCCATATTACAGTTATGTTTCCTCTTTAGACCAGAAAGTAACCTGTGTAGTTGGTATAATTTTGGTAATATAACAAACGTTTATTTCCCAAGTACGTACATATCTAGTGATTTTCCTGCCAGTTAATACTTGCCTAAATCAATAATTCCACTGAGATTGGCAAAACTATTTTTTAAATTCTTCTTCTTATTATTATTAGCTGGCTTTCTTCTGTAAAGTAGAACATTCCCTCATCAACTGGGACTATTTGGTTACCCTTAAATATAGTTCCTTACAGAAAGGACAGGGAGTCTGGCTGAAGCATTTAAAAGACTTTTCTAAGTATTAAGGAAGATCAAAAGGGAGAGAAATGCTGAAGGTATTACAAATATAAAATAGAAACTTGCTTTGGCTTACAAAGATTAAGATAGGTCCCCAAAGGACTGGCACAACTTAAGGTCATCTTGCCGTAGTACCCAGGTTGCCAGCTCTGGAGCTACTTCCCCGTTGGTCCCATCTGAACTCCTGTAGGCTTATGGCCAAGAGGCCTGTCTCCTTCTGTTGCTCGCCCAAGACTTGCCCTCTCTGTTTCTATTTTATGCCTAAGAGGCTGGCCTTTTCCCCAAGAATAATCTCCCCTTTTAAGTGAGCCTTTCTACTTACTAATTAATACATCAGTGTATTAAATTCTTACAGACCCATAACATGACCAATTCTAAATATACTACAATAACCATAGCTTCCTAAATATAATTCAATAACCGTAGCCTCCAATAACCCAGAATTATACAGAGTAACCAGGGGCTCATTTCTTCATGGCTTCCTTAACAGAAAATGGTGGATGAACCCCTGGAGTCAAATAATTTCCCCTGGAACACAACGATTACCTACAACTATAATAAGAAATAGGATGTAATGCAGTTCGTTTCTAACACAGATGTTAGTCCTGTCTGCTAAAATCAGCATCATAAAAGGTTTCTACTATATTTGTAACTCTCTGTCTTTTTCATTTAAAAATAAGGGTCTGACTTTGACAATCTCTATGCAGGTGCAATCAAGATGGATGTAATGGAAGGACTCACTTTTTGCAATTCACATGGCATATCACAATGACCCTGAAATGATGGGGACAGTATTTTCACGCTGCAAGCAGTTTCAAATATGGACCACACTGAAACCTTTCCATTGTGTCAGAGTCCATCAAGGTTATATAATCCTAGGCATAATTTACTCCTAGTTATTAAAATCACAGAAAGATGGAACAACATTTAAGTGTTTTAAAGGAGCAAATAAGAGCAAATTGTCATAACCATCATCCGGTAAATCAAGTGAGAGGATGATCTATTCTTCAAGTCTGCAAAATCCTGAAGGGAAAGTATCTGTCAGTATCCAAGGATACGTTAAATTACAAACAAGAAACAGCATAGAAACAGGAAGACAAACTCTCAAATCCCAGCCATGGGACATGGGGACATATATCTTAAGACAACTACAAAATGAACACTGAAGAGGATGCAGAAGGTGTCGTGTGCCCTGGGATTTTGTAAATGCACTTGGTATACTGCTTCATTACCTTTGGCACATGTGAAGTCTTAGGAAGGCAAGGTCTCTAGTAATAATCTCATCTATCAGATTAAATTTTCACAAATTTAGTTCAAATGCCAAAGATGAATCTATAATCACACAGAGAAAATTGCCTACAAAAGTAAACACCAGAGTAAAATCAAGTGACAAGTTGCAGGTTGGAGAAAGGAAGTCCCATGAATGCTTAAATAATTGTCACATGGGGTGGCATGTGCGAGAGCACTCGGAAAGAGGTAGTTTCGCAGATGGAAGAGACTCTGACGCTGTATGCGCGTGGGGTTTTTAAGCTGTGCTACTGGGCTCATTCTCACTCCAAGTCTACCTCTAGGCCGCCTCTCTGCCCTGAACAATCACTTGTTCTCTCCCATGTGTGCGCTTCTCTCCACTCCAATGCACACAGTGAAGAAGAGGTGGGAGGAGGTTGTGTGCACAAGAGTGTTTGTAAGTGTTGTCTATGCTGCATATGTGTGTGTGTGTGTGTATGTGTGTGTGCCTTATTTAGTATTTAGTATTGTTTCATTAATACTTATTTAGTATTGTTTTAAAGAGTGGTTAGTCAAATAGGGCATCTGGCACTATGGAGCACCAGGAAATCATCTAAGAGATGCCACAGGCTCTCCCGTTAGAGCCACAGACACCTGCTGGTGGAATCCCGTTTAAATGCTGATTTCAAATCAAGAAGTTTGTATGATTAATACCTTAGTACCACAAGGCTATGAAGGAGGAGCTGCTCCTGGGCGTTTACAGTCCCGGACTTCACATCAGAAACACGCTTACCTTGGTGACCCAGCTCAGGGCTTCCCGTGTCATCAGCTGCAGGGTGGATCTAAGCTTTCTCTTCATTGCCGCTCTTTAAGGAATAAATGGAAGGAGGGGAGGGCCCATTGAAAATCATGGCCATTTCCTTCCTTGTCTATTAAAGTCCATCCCCCAGAGTTGGATTTCATGCCTAACTAAATGTTTGCCCATGTGAGGAATTTGGGGACACAGTTGTGAGTCTTCTTTCACAAAATTTAGGTTCACATTTTGACTCCTGAGCAGAGGTTTCAATATTTTCAATTCCCTGCCTCTGGACTCATGTGGAGAAATGGAAACCAGCCCTGTAGTGGATACTGTGCTGTGCTGCCCGGCTGACCCCTCAGAACCAAGCCCTCCCTCACCCAGCTGTGGGCAGTGTTGGCTGCTGTAGGCCCAGCGGAGGCTGCCTCACCCAAGGGAATGCTCCTTCCCCAGGGACAACCTGCCCAGTGTGTGTTGGGGGGTGGAGGGTGGCAGTATTAGGCCTGATTCCCTTGTCTCAACTAGGACTTCTTAAAAGGCCACCCAATCTCTAGAGCACCTCACAAGTTGGCAAAGGCGTTGGCTGCGACTGCATGGCAGTTCACCCTCCTGCTCTGAGCAGTCTTGCTTCCTTCACTCCTCCCAGGCGTCGTTCCCAAGAGCATCCCCTGAGAAGTCCCCTGGATTCAAATCTCAGTCTCGCAAAGCATTTCCCAGCGAAACCTGACCTTCTGCAAGCCCATCTCCAACTGTGGCTCCATTCTGGTCCTCAGGACTTGTTGTTGTGATTGTTGTTTATTTGGGCCCGAGGATCACATCTCATCGACTTCATCTCGTCTGTAAACTTTCTCTCACCTTGTGCTCTGGTCTCCGCCTATTCTCAGAGCCTGCACCACAGCAACAAGAACGCCAGAGTTCCTGTTTCCAGAGCACTTCTGATACGCTGTGGACTGCAAGAAGTATTTCATATGCAAGATCTCATTTCATCATTGAAGTCCTGAGGGAAAGGCCCAATTAACTCTATTTTTATATGAAGTGACCAAGGTTCAGAGAGATTAAACAATTTGCCCAAAGTCACACAGCTACTAAGAGTCTGAGCCACTGTTGGACTCCAGGCTGTCTTGACGCTAAAACCAATGCTCTTAATCACTAAGCCATTTCCCTCTCCTTTTTTCCATCCCTTTTAGTTAAGAGCCTTTTAGTTTTCATCACCCCACCCCATTCCTCATCACCGCTGCCTCCAGTCTTCTCACAAGCCTGGACGGCTCAGATGTGTGGAAGTCATCTAATTATTTGGGTTCCAAGTCTGGCTCTAATAGTAAATCTAATCAACAAGCTCTTATATTTACAGAGGACATCCTCAGAACTACACATAGTTTTGAAAGCAGTTCTCTGCATTTTCAAAGCAGTTCTCTGAGGTTTTGTTCATAATTTAAAAATAATTAAAACTGACAATCTATATGGAAACATAGACACTTCCAGCAACTTCTCTTGTGTCCCTTATAAAACCCATACAGATGAGGAGGGAGGTTCTACATGATTGTCCCCTGGGGTTGCAGGAGAAATGAACTCTGATCAGAGAGGCAATGGGCTTTGGGAACCCAGAATGTAAGCAGACATACGCATTTTATAATGTAACTGCTGCATGGAAGGCAGCCCCACTGAGAAGGTAACATTTGAGTAAAGACTTGAAGGATGTGAAGGGGTGACTCACAGGGTTATCTGCAGGGAGGGAACTGCCTATGCCAAGGTCCTGAGCAAGAGCATATCTGACCTGCATGATGAACAGCGTGGAGATCTGCATGTCCCGAGCAGAGACAGTGAGGGAAGGATGGTGGATAATGAGATGCAGCTGCAGGTCACCAAGAGAAGGGAATGATCCATTCTGTCCAATGATGCTAATAGGTCAAGTGAGGGGAGGACTGAGGACTGGCTGCTGAATTAGCAATGCGGAAGTCATTGGTGACTTGGTCAAGGGTAGATTTTGTGAAGGGGTGGTGAGAGTCAGATTAGAATGACTTTAAGAGGGAAAGGAAGTAGAGGAATTGGTACCAGTGAGGAGAAGGCAATTCTCTGTAAAGATGTGCTGAAAAAAGGAGAAAGGATGTGGGGGATTAGCTGGCGGGTCCAAGTGAAGACTTTTATTTAAGAAGTGAAAAATAACAGATATTTGTAAGCTTGTGAGATTGACCCAATGGAGAAAAGGAAATAAAGAAGATGAGAAGTGGAGAACTGGTAGAGCAATGTCTTTATGGTTAAGAGGAGATGGGATCTAGCTAGGGGTGGAGGGACTGGCGTTAGCAGGGAGGAGTGGGGGAAGAGACGTTGTGTAGGTGGACAGACGGGCTGAGTGGTCTTAGCCAGTGGCCACTTGGTTTCCTAGCCCTGGTGGTAAGTCTACCTCTAATGCAGAGAGGTATGCTGGGGGTCACAGCCTTCAGACCTTTAGTGTTCTGGTGTCATGCATTCTGTTCTCACAGAAGAGACCAGAGGTAGTTGAGAGATCAAGATATCTAGTTTGTTTCAGCCTAGTGCCATTAAATCCCCTTTCCTTCTTCTAGCCCCACTTATTCCATATCTGTGGTGTCTTAGTCTGTTTTGTGTTGCTACAAGGGAATACTTGAGGCAGGTAATTTGTTAAGAAAAGAGGTTTGTTTGGCTCCTGGTTCTTCAGTTTGTATAAGAAGCACGGCACTGATGTCTGCGTCAGGTGAGGGTCTCAGGCTGCTTCCACTATGGCAGAAGGTGAAGGGGAGCCAAGGCGTGTAGATCATTTGACAAAAGAGGAAGAAAGAGAGGTAGGGAGGTGTCAGGCTCTTTTATACCAACCAGCTCTAGAGCGTACTAATAGAGTGAGAACTCACTCACCCCCAAGGAAGGGTATTAGTCTATTCATGAGCAATCCAGCCCATAACCCAAGCACCTCCCATTAGGCTCAACTCTAATATTGGGGACCAAATTTCAACATGAGGTTTGGAAAGGACAAAGATCCAACCTGTAGAACACAGTAACTTCTGTCACTTATAATTCAGCTTTGCTCACAGATCTGCCTACATGGGAGAAAACAAGAGCCGGTCACATAAGCTAATGAATATTCCCACCTATGTGCCCATCCATCTGTCAGTGTGAGTACACAGTACATTGTTCTGGTTTCCTACATTCATCCCCTGAACTTGGTAACTGTGCGTCCTCTCAGGAAAGAGAGATCTACACTCAGAATGCATACAGCATCGTGCTTCTGCCGCATGACTGAGAGTCTTGATCAGTGGTCAAATAGCAGATGTCCTTGCCTAGGTGGAGACCAATGTGCACATCCTCTGCATTTGCCATGTACAAAGAGGAACGCTGTTTTTTGTGTTTTTTTTTTTCTAATTCTTAGAAGCAATTACCCAAACTCTAAGGGGTCACCCTAGCAGAAACCATCCTACTAAATATTGGCAAATGTCACAGAGACAGAATCTGCAATGCTTTGCAAGTCCTGTCCAAATCTCTTGCTTCCTCCAAGACTTAGCACAAATCCTTTTCTTCCCAGGAAATCCTACTTAACTATATCAGTCTAAACTAGCTCTTCCTTCTGAGCACCAGTAAAAGTCCCCGTCTATTATCTATATGAGGACACTTTATCACACATTGTTTTACACAACTTCTCGCATATATTAGTCTCTTTTGCTGGATTAAAAGCTCTTTGAGGGCAGATACCATGTCTTATGCATTTTGCACATTGCAAAGCTCAGCAGTGTTCCAGGGTGGTTCATCTGGAACAGGAACTTGGCCCAGCCCTGTGCCTCTTGCCAAGGCATCCCTCAGCTGTCAAAATGGAGCACCAGATGCACCTCACTCCCTGAATTGCTGGTCAGTTAAAACCCCGGATCCTCACTCCCTTCTCCTGGGTCTCTTCGCCACCATTCTTAAAATCCTAAAACTGGGCCTTCTCTCTTAATGATCTCTCTGCAATGTTCCATTCCTTTTCTCTCTGCTGCCACCCCTACTATGACTCCTCCCTCTCTGTGGCCCAATCACACACTTGGGGGGTCCTCCCAGTTCCACTGGAGCCGGGACCCTTCTACCTAGGCAGGCCCCCCTTGCCTCTGGCCTGCGAGTTCAAAACCTACATGGAACCCATTGTTATTTGGGGGGACTAAGGACTAGGTTGGCCTTGTGCTGGGAGAAAGACAAACAAAATAAGCAGCAATTTGTTCCTTGTTGTTGCTTTTATATTGTTCTCTGTATTTGTTTCTCTCCAAGCTGTTTGATTCTATGGGCCTTTTCAAGCAATAGCATATTTCCCCACTTGCCAGGCATATTTCCATTTTATGGCTTATTTAAAAGTTGTGTTGAAAAAGCCATTGTGGCTATAAGGTAGGAAGTAATCCTGGCTCCAGGGGACAGATGGAATGACCCACTGGGATTCTGCCATGTCTGTTCCCAAGACAGAAAGTGGCAGAATGTATTTGTCTGAAGTGAATTTCTGTAAACCTGGGCTCACAGCCAGTCTGCAGAGAGCAAGCTCCATTAGGAACGTGGGGTAGAGGCACTTCCCTGCTCGGAATTCTTGCTAAGGGAAAAAGCAAAACACCTTCCTTTGAATTTTCCACTTTGCTCAAACATACAAACAAGGAAGCACACAGGAGGCCAGCCATTTTAAACAGCTGGAGAAGCCCAGAAACCCTGCAGGGAGTTGCTGCTTTGAGAGAAAGGTAGAGCCAAAGAGATCAACAGAATTTTACCTTCTCTATGGTGATATTTATTTTCTCTCTCCTCTACATAAGTGCGCACACACACACACACACACACACGTAGGTGGGGAGAGACAGCGAGAAAGAGAGAGACTGGAAAAGAATAATAATGAGAGGAAATTATACTCGGCAGTATCACTTAAGAAACTACATCTTTATTAATTCAACAAACACAAATACTGAATATCTGTACCTTATGGGGAATGGGTGGGTCCAATGGGGAGAGAAATACCAGCAGGACAGTTGAGAAGCCCAGTTGAGGCTGAAGGGATGTTACCTCTTTCTATGGCTTGAAAACCTCTTCTACTGACAAGTCTACTGGGGAAGGGGGGTGAGCAAGAGCCCCAGACTTTGTTCCTAGGGTCAGCCCCATCTACAGGAGGGGCCCACGGCCCACACGTCAGTCTTTCCCACCAAGTCAAACACTCACTAACAACCCCTTCCTTGAGAATTTTTCTTTGTTCAGACTCAGATGTCAGGGAGCAAAGCAGGAGCGGCATGGTCCTCTAGTGAGAGACCCAGGTTGAAGAGATGACCACACAGAGGAAATGTGGGAATGTTTTCATCCCGTTGGAAATCCTGAAGTAAAAAACGAATTTTTTAGCCATCTAACAATATGTATCAAGAGCCTCACCTATATGCCTGTTTTGCTTCCAGGATTTCTGTGATAACCAGATATGCATCAACATTTATCCATAATAATGTCCAGTGCATGGTACAATTGGGAAAAATCAACACAAAAGAAATGTACACACTGAGCATGGATAAGTTAAGAAGCGCCCTATAGTAGAATTGTATTCAGTCTTTACGTTTCATATTCTTGAAGTACTTTTAACAGTGCAAAATTTTTGTGATACAATATTACATTAAAAATGGAATCCCAAGTTTATAGGCATAGAATCTACTCATGTAAAAATCCAATGAGGTGTACACTTAAGATACATACACTTTATGCACTTTACATGTTACAGCTCAGAAGTTTAAAACATGCAAATACAGTATGACACCAGTTCAGAGGAGTGACTAGTAGAGTTTCAGATCATTTTTCCTTATTGTATTTTTCTTTCTTTCTTTCTTTCTTTTTTTTTTTTGATGTGAAGTCTCACTCTATCGCCCAGGCTGGAGTGCAGTAGCACAATCTTGGCTCACCGCAACCTCCACGCACCAGGTTCAAACAATTCTCCCACCTCAGCCTCCTGAGTAGCTGGGATTACAGGCACGCATTACCATGCCCTGCTAATTTTTCTATTGTTAGTACAGACGGGATTTCACCATGTTGGCCAGGCTGGTCTTGAACTCCTGACCTTAAGTGGTCTGCCCACTTCAGCCTCCCAAAGTGCTGGGATTATAGGCGTGAGCTACTGTGCCCTGCCCCTTTTTGTATTTTTCAACATGTCCCTGCTCTTCCAGAATAAACAAGGCCTCTGCCTCCCTTTCTTGGGTCTTGGGCCATTCAGCCTTTATGCTCTCCAGCTCCCAAGTCCTGTCTTCAGAGCTTCAGATGCTCCAAGGTCAACCTGCCCCAAAGGCCTTTGCATTCGTGCTTTCCTCTGCCTGGAACCCCATCCTCTCCACCTTCCCTTGGTTAACCACCTCTCAGCTCTCAGCTCAAGGTTCCCGTCCCATAGGAAACCCCTCAGTCCCCTCCCTCTGCCTCCCAAGAGAGGAGGTCGGGTTATACTCCACAGTGCTCAGCACAGCCTGAAATTATACCTTGTTTTTATAATTATTTGTGTATTGACCAATAAGATCTTCCAGTTTTATGAAAATGTTTTATCTCACATTATATTCCCAGGACCCAGCATCATGCCTGGGTCCTAACAGGAGCTCAAATGGTAATTGTTGGCTGGGCGCAGTGGCTCATGCCTGTAATCCCAGAAATTTGGGAGGCCAAGGCGGGCAGATCATATGAGGTCAGAAGTTCCAGACCTGCGTGGCTAATGTGGCAAAACCCCATCTCTACTAAAAATACACAAATTAGCTGGGTGTAGTGGTGCATGCCTGTAATCCCAGCTACTCAGGAGGCTGAGGCACGAGAATTGCTTGAGCTTGAACCCAGGAGGCAGAGGTTGCAGTGAATCAAGATTGTGTTACTGCACTCAAGCCTGGGCAACAGAGTGAGATTTGGTCTCAAAAAAAAAAAAGGTAATTGTTGAAACAGTGAATGGAGTACCTTCCCACCCTGTTATCAAATAATCGGTTTGTAAAAGAAATTCTTACCTTTCGAGAAGGACGGAAAGAGTCCCTTCCTCCCTCTGCTGGTCTGTTGGGCTGATGCTGTCTTCACAGGCCCTGCCCCTGTCCCTACCCCCTCCGCTGTCAGGTGGCCCCCTGAATGGCAGCAGCACAATCTATCAACAGTCGAGGGACATAAATAAGCAGCTGTCCATCAAGGAGCAGCTCCACCACCCAGACTCTCCGCATTCAATTTAGCATCAGCAGTCTCCTTTAGGGAGACAGGAGATGGAATAGTTTTCAGGTCCATAAAACAGATTATAAACTGTCACAGAAGAGTGGCAGGGTATACTGTGGGCCAGAGAGCCTGAGCAGCCCCTAGAATGAAATTAACCAGAGGTTAGCCAAGGAGCCCATCCAAATCGCATGAAGGAAAGGACGTGAGTGGGAGAAGGGAGGGACATCTACATTCTGGAAAGGGAACAGAAGTGAAGAAGAAAAGCAGAAGGAAAATGGGGCACAAAAGTAGCAGGGAAATGGCAATTAAAGAAAAGAAAAGTGATAGAAAACCAAACAAAATGGCCCCATAAAGAGGATAAGAACAAATCCAAAGGTGGACCAGAAAGGGCAGCTGTGAAGACGGAGAGGTCGAAATGCCGAGAATGCAGAGAAGACCCTCCCGAAGGCAAATGATCTCTGAGCTCATACAGACCAGACATGCACGTTTTTAAACCTTCAGAAACAAAGAGGCCTTAAACACAAGGAAATGTATCCTTTGGGCTAACAGGCAACCAAGTCAGGGAGTCAGCATGGATTTGAAAAGCAAAATTCCTTGAGACAAATTTGTCGTGACGCTTTCATAGCGTTTATTTTCTTTGGGAGAGAAAACAAAACATTCATTTCCCTTTCGAGCCAGAAGTCACAGACATGCTTTCAGGAGAGGGAGTGGTCAGGAGTAGGAAAAATGAGAAGCGTGTCAAAGGATCCCATCAGCATGCTCCTTGGCCTCCAGAGATCTAGTAAACAGGTTATTAATAATAAATGCTACAAGCTTTTATTTTTATGAGTGCTCCAAAGGAACGCACACGCTCAGCAGTCATCATCTCTGACCTTACCACATCCCTTCCAGGGTGAGAACAAGCTCCAATACAGCTATAAAGGTGCTCCATGCTTTATAGAAATGTTTCTCCCAACATTATTGCACTTGATCTGCTCCAAGAGATGGGTGAGGCAGACAAAAGATGGAAGTGACATTCTGAGGGTTAAATGACTTGCCTGAGATCACAGTTGCAGGGTGAACTGTATCCCCAAAAAAGATAAAAGATATATTGACGTCCTTATTCCTAGAACCCGTGACGGTGACCTTATTTGGAAAGAGGTAATTAGGATGTCAGGTAATTTTTGTAGAGGTAATTAGAATTTCAGGTAAGATGAGGTCATACTAGAGTTGTGTAGGCCCTTAATCCGATATGACTGGTGTCTTTATAAGAAGACAAGAGACACAGACAGACACATGCAGACAGAATGTCATGTGAAGACACGGACACACAGTGAGCAGACAGCCATGTGACGGGAGAAAGGTAGAGATTGGAGTTATGCTGTAAGCCTGTCCATTTATCTTCCATTGAAAACAGAAACTTAATGGTGACATTGATTTAGCTCTGTGTCAAGATCTTTACATACATTTCCTCTAGTCCTGAGAACATCCTTACAATCCCCATTTTGTAGACAGGAGAATTGAGGCTCAGAGGGGTGAAGGAGATGGGCCCCAATTTATATAGGTCCTAAGCACTCGGCATACGAATTAAAACAGGCTCAGTCCCAAAGCTGGTGGCCACCATCTCACAGCACACTGTGAGGGCATCAAGTCAGAAGCATCCCCTGGACGCCTTCAAGTTGGTCTACCTCATTTTACAGATGAGGAAACTGTCCTCTATCTTTGCCAAGGTCACACTCCATCTTAGTTTCTAACAGACATCATAAGGGCCAATTTGAACCCAGAATGTCTACAGCAAGAGTTTGAAGACAGCAATCTGGTTGGAAAGAGGAAGGGTTCTCGAAGCTACATTTACCTGAGAAACACTGGGTAAATGCAGTTTTGAGAAAATGCCAAGTGTCCATGTTAAAGAAACGAGGAGAGTTGGGGTTTCTGAGATGGGCCTACAGGCTCCCCAAGTCAGTCTTTGCCACCACCACTAGGCTACAGATGTGTTTCGTTAAATCCAAAAAGTGTTTTAAAATTCTTTTAATGAGTTACAACATCAAAAAGTCAGGAGGCAGTACGTTCAAATATCGACTTCCAGGTTCTGTTGAAAAACCAGATCTGGCAACATTTGGCCTATATTCTCACACAGCATCATGAGTCAAAGCTGAGAAGTGGCAGCAGGCATTATCCTCAGTCCCCAGCACTCCCTATCGCCCCCACGCAAAGGCTGAGGGAGTTTCCCTTGACATTACTCTTACAGGGCTGCTTTTCTGACATCCATCCCACTTTATTCTTTGGGTTGCCTGCCTGGCCTGTAGAGTGGTCACTTTACTGTGTAATCCCTGGCCCAACTTTTTTTTTCTTTTTTTCTTTTTGAGACGGAGTCTTGCCTTGTCACCTAGGCTGGAGTACAGTGGCGTGATCTCGGCTTACTGCAACCTCTGCCTCCTGGGGGGTTTCAAGCAATTCTCCTGCCTCAGCCTCCCGAGTAGCTGGGACTATAGGCATGTACCACCATGCCCGGCTAATTTTTTGTGTTTTTAGTAGAGATAGGGTTTCACCGTGTTAGCCAGGATGGTCTCGATCTCCTGACCTCATGATTCGCCCACCTCGGCCTCCCAGAGTGCTGGGATTACAGGCGTGAGCCACCGTGCCTGGCCCCAACTTTTTAATGTGTTCATAATACTTGGGAACAAATATCTGGGAGAGGTATTTTCTTTGAAAGGGAGTATAGCCCAGAAGTGCAGTACAATTGAATGAATCGCTAACTGAACTAAAATGGCACAGCTACTGGGAAATTCTTTTAGGGCAGGAAAGGGGAACCGCTCACTTTGAAAAGTAGCATTTGAAGGAGTTAATTATAGGACAAGTGAAAAGAGGCCACATTTCTGTTGTAGGCAGAAAACATATAAATCTATTACTTCTAGAAGATGTAAAGCTGTAACTACACCTAAACATAGTATAGATGCATTCATGGGTGAGAAAAGCCTAAACAGATACTAGGAGTGAGTCAAGGAAATTTATGAAGCCTTCTTAACCTTTATTTTTTTTCAATTTTAAAATCTTTAATATTTAATATTTTTATTTTCATTTTTAAATATTCTTATTTCTATTTTTTATTATTTTATTTATTTTTTAGAAACAGGGTCTCTCTTTGTTGCTCAGGCTGAAGTGCAGTGGCGCAATCATGGCTCACTACAGCCTCAACCTCCTGGGCTGAAAAGATCCTCTACTTAACTTTGAGAATAGCCTCAGGGAGGTTGAGCACCACATCTCCTGTGTGTCCAGGCTTGTCTTTATTCAAAATAGCACTTAGTTTCAAATGAGCAACTACAAGAGACCTAACTTCCACAGAACTCTCTGTTTTCCACTTCCGAAGATAAATGAAGGACAGGAGGGGATAATTCTTCGTGACGTACCAACCTCATCTCAGGAAAACATTCAGCCTCGGAGAGCAGAAACAGCACTGCAGTTAGAATCAGAGAATTGGGTTCAAGTCCTGGTCTCCCACCTATGAGCCTGACCCTGGCCAGTCACTTCACTGATCTTCAGTTTCTCTCACACGAAAAGTAAAATACTTCCATCAACTCCAGAAGGTTACTTACTGGGAGGGTCCTACAAGGCCACATGTGGAGGCACTCTGTGAACTAAGTTATGATATCTTGAGAAACTGACACCCAAAAGATATGTGCAATAGACTCAGGGAAGAAAGTGATGTGTGATGCATTTTGCTCAAAATATTTTGGCTCTCAACAGCAAGATCCTAAAGGAATTCCTAACTGTTTACTAACCCAGCAAAGGCAAATACCGAAGGTTTTGTGCCAGTCCCATTCACAAGTCACAACATGCTGACTCATATTAACATTCGCTCATTCTTTTTCCCAAGCATTAGGGAGCTATTTGGTGCTAGGACCCTTGGGAGTTTTCCGATGATTTTTGTCTCCTTTAAATTTTCTGCCTTGCCAGTTTTCCAGAATCTATTGGCATGAGAGCTCTCAGCCTGCCCTCTCTCCGGAGGACAGACTCGTCTTCAACTTCCTAGTCTTTGCTGTATCTGCTTAAACCACTTCCCTTTGCCATGGTTCTGGCCACATCTGACCCATGAGGGTTTTTCCAGATGGCCGGCCGGAGATGTGCTGTGTCTGGATGACACACACTGACCCCTGAGTGTCTCTGTCACTCCAGGAGAAACGGCTACAGCCCGGATGGTTTCCTTTCCATCTCTCCTGTAACTTTCAAACTGCTCATTGCATCTCTGCCCAGCTGAGGTGGGGGAACTCACAGATGCTTTCCCAATTACTCATGGATGTCCAGATTCCAGGCCCTAAACCAGTCCTTCAGCCAGAATGCCAGCAAAGTTATGATGCTGACCTCAAAGCACCAAATGCCCCCACGGAGTGATGATTCTCAGATTTGACATGTTCATCATAAAAGTGTCTAGGCCTCCTTGTTCCACAGAGCATTTTTCATTTAGTGGCCATATTAACTGTCTGACCAATTAACAGGTCTTTTTTTTTTTAAGTGTGTGTTATGCTTTCATGCTTGGGAGAGAATCAAAGAGGAAAGCAGCAGTTTTATAGGCACTGTGGGGATAGCATTTTACTATGAAACATGAGAGATGATCAGGCTGCAGGCAACTTGTCTGTACACTTCAAAGCCAAAATAGGTCCACTTTGTCATGACTATGGTGCCATATGTTTATTTTCTTGTATTGGAATTGAGTGATTTTTGCCCCAGCAAATGGCCCTGTGGGGCACCTTCTGCCAATAGAAAGTAAAGGTCCTACGCTGACACCCAGGACTTCCTCAGTGCCAGATGAAGATTGCAAATCATATCTTAATCTGTGGGGCCTGTTGAAAAGCACTAATTGTGACCTCCAGATAGTGAATTCTCTGCCTTGACTCGATGCACTAATTAGCAATGGCATTTGTCAGACTAGCTGTCTTAGAGGAAAGGAGTCTGGAAAGCTGAATTAATTTAGCCATTGCCATGCACTAAAGATGTTTTGCCTTGTAAGAATAATCAACCTTATCACCTTCCCTCTTCCAAGAAGGATGAATTTGAAAGTGTCGGGCCGGGCGCGGTGGCTCAAGCCTGTAATCCCAGCACTTTGGGAGGCAGAGAAGGGCGGATCACGAGGTCAGGAGATCGAGACCATCCTGGCTAACATGGTGAAACCCCATCTCTACTAAAAAAAATACAAAAAACTAGCCGGGCGAAGCGGCAGGCGCCTGTAGTCCCAGCTACTCGGGAGGCTGAGGCAGGAGAATGGTGTGAACCCAGGAAGCGGAGCTTGCAGTGAGCTGAGATCTGGCCACTGCACTCCGGCCTGGGTGACAGAGCGAGACTCCGTCTCAAAAAAAAAAAAAAAAGTGTCACAAAGACAAATTTCCATTTGTGGTCTGTAGTACAGTTACAGTTGGGTTTGCAAATTCTAAGGCCTACAGGTGCTGGTAGGCAGCTAATTTTAATGATGAAGTGGGCTGGGTGTAAGAAACATGCAGCCTACTCTATCTTTTCTTTTGTTTTCCTACTCTTGAGAGAGACAGTCTCAGTTATGAGAAAAATAACATTGCAAGAGTGATGATAGATAAACTAACGCTCAGCCTCGGTGTCATGGAGACAATCAAGAGAGGGTGATGGTGGCAAACTAGAGAGAACCCATCAGGCTAAAATGGGACAAGGGTTACTCTGCTCTGACCAGAGTGTCATGCAGAAATATTGCCAGGATGTCATGTCATGCAGGCCTAATATTGCCAGGATGGCTAATTTTTAAAAAGAGATCAGAAACATAGATTTTTATGTAAAATCTCCTGATTTTTAAATGTTGGCAACTAATCTTTTAAACATATGAAGTGTGTACATCAAACAATACATCTCTTACCAAACCAGGACCTCTCATTCTTCTCTCCCCCAACTGTGCTTGGACATAGAGAAATTGAAGATTTTTCCATTTCAAAGATTTTTTTAGTACTAGTTTTACAGGACATTCTTCAAATTACTTGATGCTCCATCTGGGTTGCTTGTCTACTTCCTGCTTCCCCACCCTAAAGCCTAGAGGGATGGTGAAGACAAATGGCCCTGTGATACTTGCTTCAGATACAACTCTGGTAAAGGAGCAAGGATCACCAGCCAGTGGCAGGACAGTCCCAGGCCAGTGTTTGAGACTGGCCTCTCCTGAAATACCAAACTGCTTGCTTGAAATAGTTATTATTCTGGCACACAGTCCCGGAAAATGTACATGAGACTCCCCTGCCTTTCCTGGCTTAATGCTTTTGACCTTTTCTTCTGTCTGCCCCGAGAAGCCCCATTCATTGATTGTTCCCTTCTTGGAGGCCTCTTCTGGCTGAGCTGCTCAGTGATTAATGTTCTCTTTGCTAACTGGTCTGGCAGCTCCTGAGAATTACCAAATCACCTTTTTTTTTTTTTTTTCTTCCACCATGGAGTATTAGATGATATTTTGTTCCTAAAAATGCCCTCTAAAATGTTTGATTCTTACCTACAAGTACACCTATAAACCCAAACCTAGAACTTGATTCTAACCTAAATCCCAGATAGAAATCGCAGTTAAAACATTGTTTTATTTTGAGCCCAAATCAGTTAAGAATGTGTTTAGCCACAAGTATCAGAAAATCTGATTTGTGAGAAGTTGTTTCTTTATCCTACATAACACTAAGTCTGGAAATGGATTCCTACAGAGTTAGTGAGGGGCAAAGAAGCATTAGGCTGCTGGGTCAGCATTCTGTGTTTCTCTTGACCACTCCGTCATACTTGTCAGACAGTTACAGCCACTGCAGACATCCTGCCTGTGTGCTAGCATGCCAAGCAGGAAGGAATGAGTAGAGGAAAAAAGGCTTCCTCTTCTTGAAAACCTGGCCTTAGATTTGGAATCAAAATCCTTTCTAGAAGCCTCCAGGTGACATCTTCTCTCCTCTTATTAGCTGTAATAAGAGGATACCTACAAATACTGCTGGATGCATGGAGGCCAAGAAAAGGAGTTTCTATAAGAGCAGAATGGGATTACCATGGCTGGCTCATATCAATCATGACTCATACCCCAAGGCTGCAGGAAGAACCTGCCTTCCCTATCTTCCCCTCCTTATCCTTATCTGAACAGAGTCAGGATTTTGTTAGTAAGAAAGGTATGGTCATGTGGCTTCTATGTAGGCAAAGCATGGCGCTAAGGTAAATTTACAAAATAAATATAAGTTAACTGTCAGAGTGGGGTGATGACATGGTTTGACTGGGTCTCCACCTACATCTCATCTTGAATTGTAGCTCCCATAATTCCCATGTGTTGTGGGAGAAACCCGGTGGGAGATCATTGAATCATGAAGGCGGTTTCCTCATAGTGTTCTCATGGGAGTGAATACATCTCAAGAGATCTGATGGTTTTATAAAGGCGGAAACCGCATGTTGCCTGCCACCATGTAAGACATGCCTTGTGCCTTTCGCCTTCCATCATGACTGTGAGGCCTCCCCAGCTGTGTGGAACTGTGAGCCCATTAAACCTCTTTTTCTTTATAAATTACCCAGGTTCTGGTATGTCTTTATCAGCAGCATGAACACAGACTAATACAGGTGGCATGCAGCCAAGAGTTCTGAAGGAATTTCAAGAATACAATTGGCCAAAAAATGTAGTCTACTCATAGAAACAGCCCCCAATTCTGGACTGGATAATTGAAAACGCATTCCCTATTCACAAGAACTCCAAGGTGGACCTGGAGAAATGGCTGATCGAGCTTGTAATAAGAGGATATGATCCACTGTGAGCCAGATTGTTTCAGTAACCCTTGTAAGAATAGCTTATCATCACAATTGTTTACAGTCATTATGGTTAGAGTAAGCTAACAATTGAATTAATGATAATGGGTCAATTGGGAGAGATTGGAGTACAGGTTTGGATGGAGTGAATCTGAGAGGCTGAATGAGAGCATGGCAGTTACTATAAGAAAATGGGAAAGAGAAATTCAATACAGAACTTCGACAATACCATCAAATGTGTTAATTATGCAAGACTCAGCTACAAAGAGGGCACCATGCTGGGAGGCTATGCCCTGGGGCAGAAATGATGAACACATCTCACTGAGACCAAATGTACTCTGGAGAGTCAGGAAGAAAACAAATCATCAATGAAACACTGAGTGAAAAGGTATTTTTTCCCTTTTTTCTTTTTTAGATGCTGGTGCAAGTTTCTTGGATTTTATATGAAAGTGTCTCCCAAATAGAACTTCTTGGGACTCTTTCATTTAAATGACACATGTAGCTGCTTCCTACCATTTTAGTTATCAAAGCAATGGTTTCATCAAAACCATTTTATGAAAAACAGCTGGTCACCTGGTCAGTTACAGTAACTATGAACTGTCTGTACAGGAGCATGTACAGAGGTGAGTGGGTGCATGTGGCACGTGTGTGAAGGACTGAGTAGCCGGGAATGACTTTTAGTAACTAACAAAGCTCCTGAAAATCAGAATTCTGCATCTATTGATGATTTGTCTAAACCCCACCTCCCTGAGATCTAATAGTTACAAGAATATTCCTTTTTAATGGACAGCTATAAAATCTAAACATTCCCTATTAAGGGAAAAGCCAGATGGCTCAAATAAGGGAACACTTGCCGACTTATTAGAATTCTTTGAGAAAGGAAGTAGGCATCTAGATAAAGAAGAACAAAATGTTAGTCATTAAGAAAAGTTGGGAAACTTTTATGAAAGAGCTCAATGGTTTTTTAATTTATGTAATGAGTTTTCAAGGATTGAGAAGATAGGGTAGGGCTGGAGGTTCATGTATATGAAGAGTTGGTTTAGGGAACAAAGAACATTTATGTGTCTCTGGGTAGAGAAGCATAATGTAAAGAGCCTAGTTTCTCAGAGATAAGCTCCAGACCAGTGCTTTTTTGCATCTTTATAAATGATGTTGAGGGGAAAAGACATAGAGGTTTCTTGTAGATGAAACTGTGTAGGGGAGAGGACCAAGCTATTAAAAAAAAGATATAGGAAACACTTGTAAACCAGTGCAACTGGCAAATAAAGAAGGGGGGGAACATGCATCTTTAAATAACAAGGCAATGCATTTCAATATAAATGACACCAACTTCCCATGTGAAATGAGATACTGAGTATCAGTTAAGAAAGGATGTTTCCTGAGGATACCAGGCCAGTGTGCTGCTAGGGAACCAAGCTCAAAAAAATATTAATCATCATCAAAATATACATTGGAAATAAGGCAGAAAGACCTACCTTTCCTTTATATAAACAATAACATTTCAGTTTCTTAAATGCTATGCTCAATTCTGTTCTCAAGAACATTTATATTATATAACTGGGACTCTAGATAAAGGGCAGTTAAAATGGTTTCCAGGATACATGAGCTGCTGTACTAAGACAGAATTCCAAAACGCTTGGGAATCTGTAGTCTGTAACACAGGGATTCTTCACCTGTTTTGCACCTGGACAGCTGTGGCAGTCTAGTGTTCTTATGAATGACTTCTCAGGATAATGTTCTCACATGTACAAAATAGAATACACTCTACAACTAAGAAAACTCATAATAATGCTACCTAGTTATCAAAACATTTTTATTAAAAATTGGTGATGTAGGCCAGGCACGGTGGCTCACACCTGCAATCACAGCACTTTGGGAGGCCGAGGCAAGTGGATCACGAGGTCAAGAGATTGAGACCATCCTGGCTAACACGGCGAAACCCCGTCTCTATTGAAAATACAAAAAATTAGCCAGGTGTGGTGTTGGGCGCCTCTAGTCCTAGCTACTCAGGAGGCTAAGGCAGGAGAATGATGTGAACCCAGGAGGTGGAACTTGCAGTGAGCCAAGATCCCACCACTGCACTCCAACCTGGGCGACAGAACGAGACTCCGTCTCAAAAAAAAAAAAAAAAAAAAAAAATTGGTGATGTAGTGACATATGTGTTTCTTTATTCACACAGAAAGTAACAAGGGCTGATGGCAGATATACTAATTCCATAAATTCAAAGTATTGACGCATACAAATGGTATTTAAATATACCAACAACAATTATAACATGATATGAAAATACCTGTGATGTCTATTGGTGGTGGTATTTTTTAATGGAAGAAAATACTAAATTCAGATGCAATTTTTCCTTCCAGGTTCATGAATCACCTGTATTTCTCTCACAGATATCTTAGGGGTTTGGGAGCCCCAGGCTAGTGCTCCTGCTATGACAGCAAAGGCTGAGAAAGACAATGATCTATGCTTACCATGCAATGAATAATGTACATAAAACAAACTTATTTCACATGTCCACAAACAAGAAGATAGGTGGGAGAGAGGACATATGAAACACAAATGAGATGAGTTTAGGATCAAAAAAGGGTAACTTTACAACAAATTTTATAAAGATGTACACTTCATTATTTCTGTAGGTGATACTAACTGGAAATATGAAAAGATTCAAAAGGGATTTGGACAAATTTGTCAACTTTAGCCAGAAAGTCCTCCTAAAAGAGAAGAGCTTGAGGCAACTTAACTTTTAAGGCTGACATTAGGGAAAATAATAGAGCCCTCATTTGAAGATATTATTTGCAGCAGAAGACAAGTTGGAGATGGTGGGTCTGAACCAATATTGTGATACTTTTCTTCTTCTTAAAGAATCTACTCTTGTTCTGAATCAGTTTCTCTGTTCACAACTAAAACAAATTACAATACAATCCACCATAATTACATAATCGGCATTTCCTCACTGACCCCAGCTTACGGGGTCTGTGTTCACAGTTATTTATTTAGGATATAGTTTATGGACCACAAAATATCATGTTTGCAGTGAAGTGGGCAGAGAGTGACTGCAGGATCCAGAGAATATGTTGAAAGGAGGGATGGTATGAGGTCATAGTGCCAAGGGTAGCAAGATTCAAAGGTAGTCAAGTTCTGAGGCAGAAACTCCGAGAATCAGATCAATGACCAAGAGGTCATTTGAAGCTGTGCAAGGTACTGAGTGTTGACAGCTCAACCTTAGGCAGAGGACTCCCCACCCCTACAACTATGGCCTGACAAAGGTCTAATATCCACAGTCTATAAGGAAGTTAAACAATTCAACAAGCAAAAAGACAAATAACCCCATTAAAAGGTGAGCAAAAGACACGAACAGATTTCTTAGAAGACTACATATAAGCTACCAACAAACATATGAAAAAATGTTCCACATCACTAATCATCAGAGAAATGTAAATCAAAACCACAATAAGATACCATCTCACACCAACCAAAATGACTATTATTAAAAAGACAAAAAAAAAATACCAGATGTCAGTGAGGTGTCAGAGAAAAGAGAAAGCTTATACACTATTCGTGGGAATGTAAACTCGTTCAGTCACTGTGGAAAGCAGTTTGGAAATTTCTCAAAGAATTAAAAATAGAACTATCATTTGACCCAACAATCCTATTACTGGGCATGTACCCAAAGGAAAATAAATCATTCTACCAAAAAAATACATGCATTTGTATGTTCATCACATCACTATTCACAATAGCAAAGACATGGAATCAACCTAGATGCCTATCAAAGACTGATTGGATAAAGAAAATGAAATATGGTATATATACACCATAGAATACTACACAGTCATAAAAAAGCATGAAATCATGTGCTTTGCAGCAACATGGTTGCAGCTGGAGGTCATTATCCTAAGAGAATTAACACAGAAACGGAAAACCAAATATCATGTTACCACTTATAAGTGGGAGCTGAACACTGGGTACACATGGACATAAAGATGGAAACAATAGACAATGTGACTACTAGAGTGGGGAGAGAAAGAGGGAGTGGGGAAAGGAATTGAAAAATGACCTGTTGGGTACTATGCTCACCACCTGGGTGATGAGTTCAATCGTACCTCAAACCTCAGCATTACACATACTCTTGTAACAAACCTGCACATGTACCACTCTGAATCTAAAATAAAATTTGAATAAAAAGTACAGGTGATAAAAACAAAAATAGATGAATGGAACTATGTCAAACTAAAAAGTTTCTGCAGAAAAAACAACCCTAACCTGCATTGAATGCGTCGGCATTGAATGCCCATCTGTGTTCAAGGCCCATCTGCATTGAATGTCAATCAAGGCTCACCTGGCTCCACCTAGTCCTTCCTATCCAGCACATGCCCACCACACCTCACTGAAGAACTGACATAGTTATTATAGCTTCTTCTTCTAAGAAAATCAGTGATTTTCATCTGTTCTGCATCTCTCTCAATTCATGGCAGGTGCACGACTGATGAAGGGATTGTCAGGTGTCCATGGGGATTCCAACGCTTCTCTAAGGCTCCACCACAGGGAGGGAAGCCTCACTGGCCATGGCTTTGTTTTTCTTCCCCAGATTTCCCATCCACCCCTTTAACTCCCTTTATTTCCTGAGTTAGTCACCAAGTCTGAACAGCAGCCAAAACCCTGACAATATTAGCAAGAACATTTGATTCCCTTCAATAAAGCTGGAGACAGCCCTAGAAAGTGATCAGTGTTCACCCTGGATCTCTCTCTGCTTTCCCAAGGGACAAGTCCTTCATCCCTTCCATCACCACCCGCCATCCTACCCCATCTCAGCAGCAGACAGCCTGGTGGAGGAAGCTGTGTACTTTGGTCTGGTTGCCTTGAGTGAAATGTGTTATTAACATAAATAACTTTGTTTCCTCTAAGCAAAATAAAAATAAAAACTCAAAGGGGAAAACTGGAATCTTAAGCAGCTAGAATCTCTGAAACATTTTGCCAAACAGGATATTCAAAATCAGTTCACAGAAAGGGGAGAAAAGTCAGAAGACACTGGAGTCCTGAGGAGACAAAAGGAAAAAGAGAAACTCAGTGCAATGTCCCAGGAGGAGGTGGTGCAAGTAACAATGGCTCAGGAACAAACAAAGGACACAGAAATGGAACTAAAGGGAGTCAACAAACAGGAACCACAACACCACAGAGGCGGAGAGTGTGGAACATAAAGATGGGCCACTAGAGTAGGTTTCTAAGGCTTAAAAGGATTTGACTTTGGAAGTTAATAATGGAGGAATATGGTTGAATAAGTAGGAAGGGGATACAAAAGAATACAAGAAACTTCTCCCAAAAGAAAAGGCTTTAAGGCCTGAGCACACACGCATGTGAACACATACACTCAGACTCCTGAACATCTCATTTTCCTGGTCCATACTGGAATGAGTAAGCTGCTTCATTATTTTGTAGGAACTGTCTGCTGTGCCAAATTTGAGGTTTCAGAGTTGTGGCAGGAAGTGGAAGAGAACTT
The DNA here is from genome assembly GCF_000951035.1 of Colobus angolensis palliatus. Lineage (NCBI taxonomy): Eukaryota > Metazoa > Chordata > Mammalia > Primates > Cercopithecidae > Colobus > Colobus angolensis. The sequence goes on along the minus strand of NW_012115154.1, from coordinate 9,673,023 downwards.
ACTGTGCATAGCATAACTGCCTCAGCACCAGAAACATTCCTGCCAAATACGATATATTTCTCTGATACATAAATTCTTTAACATTCTTTGAGGATATCTTATTCTAAAGAAAAGAAACCAAAAAATGACAGTATTTAGAAGTCTATATTAAGCTCAAAACATAATATATATTCATACTCAAATCATATATATTGCTACTGCCTCCTGGAGACTTTACAAGTTGCAGACCATAAACTGTGGAGCCAGAGAGTGGGCTAAAAGACTACAGACTCCTTAAAGCTTGCTCTAAGGATTTGGGCTAGTTCTCAGTTTTGCTTTGCAAATCATTAGATGCCCACATTTCATTCTCTCATTTGATCCTTTTAACACCATGAGGTAGACAGGGTAGGTTTATTCTTATTTAGCTAATGAGGAAACTGAAACTCTAAGAAGGAATGAGACTTTCTCCAGGTCAAATGGCTATTAAGGGGCAAAGCAGCCTCTTCTGGCATCAAATTCAATGATCATTACAGGATACTTTGCTGCCTGTCCATTAGCATAACTAAAATGAACTTAATATTTTCCACTTCTTTCTGGTTTAATTCATTCCATTAATATTTATTAAATACTAGTTGCTGAAAAAGAAGGCTGAAAAGATATGGTCACTGTCTTAAAGAAGGTTACAGAGAACGAACAAAACAGAACAAAGACAATAATGGTGTAGTGTGATCCTGATAGGAAAGGAGCAATGGGGCTTATGCTTGAAGTAGGAATAGAATTCTGAAGTCATCAGAGACAGCAGTAATAGTGTATGTTTTGAGTATCGTATACAGCTTCTAGGTAATTTTGAGAATGACCTGCCCTCAAAGAAAGTTACAGGCTATAGGCAGACAAGTGGGAGAGGAGTGGCTCTTGTCAAAGGGAACAACATATGTAAAGCAAAAGATTGGAGAAAGATTGGCATGTTCAAGAAACTACCAACAGTTCTGTTTTCCTTGAGAATAAAATGTGAGATAAGCCTGGAGAGATGGTGGGGTGAGGGCATGCCAGCTCAAAATGAGTCTTGCGTTGCGTGGAAAGATCCTTAGCTGTGAGCCTTTAGGATCCTTAGCTGTGAGTCTTTAGGCTGGAAAGATCCTTGGGAGAATGCTCATGAGGGCATTCTTCGTATGAGCATGTTGCGTGGCCAAGTTTGCATGTCAGAGGACATTCCAGTTGGAATGTGAACTCAGCCAATATGTTGACAGAGAAGGAGAGATTGATGCGGGGAGACCAGCAAGAAGGTTGTGCTGTAGTCATGGCAACAGATGAAGAAGACTGAACCAAGGTGGTGGTGGAAGGGATGCATCCAAGCAAAATCCACGGGACTTTGTGTTTGAATGTAGGGGTGAGGGAGAGTGAGCACCAGAAACAATGCTAAATAATTTGAAAACAACTGTGAATGCCTCAAGAACAGAAATTGTATTCTGTTCATCTTTGGTTCTTTTTCCTTACTGAGCCTGGCACATTTGGGATACTCAACAAACTTCTATGACATCATGTTCTCAAGTCTCTTTTTTTTCGGGTTGCATCACTTTATTTCAGAAGTACAGTGATAGTCATATAGAGCCACATAGAGCAGAGGGAACCCACACAGCTGCCTCAGGCAGCAGCAGCCTCCTTTGCAGCTTTTCTATCCACCAGCATCCTCTTCCTCTGTTTCACCAGGTCCTTCAGAATAGCAGACTCCCTGGTCATGATAGCAGTCCTGGCACGCCTTGGCCACCAGGGTGAACCGTTCCAGCTCCTTGGCACAGTCTGTCTGTAGCTCCCTCCTTAAGCCTCTTCTGGATGATGCCGACAATTCTTGATTGATTTTGTGGTCCCTTCTCCATTGCATTTCAGCTCCAAACATGCACAAAATGTCCTCCTTGCACTCAATGATGTCTGGCATGCGGTGATGCTCCCAGTGGTAGTAGTAATACCTTCTTCACACGCTGCCCTTTTATAAACTCACAAAGACCACAAGGAGGTCAAAGGCCTTCGTCAAGTAGGTGATGGGTTTGGGAAGCAAGGCCTGCAGTGAGGGCATGGGGACTTGGGGGTATAAATCCTTGTCCCAGCTCTCTGGCATAGTGGTGGTGGGTGGTGGACTCCACTCCTGGACCTGCTGCCCCGGCCTCTGTCTCTCTGCCCCTGTCTCATAGCCTCTCAAGTCTCTTTCTTATTTATTTCTGATTGCAGGAGCACCTTTGAAGGTGGGACACACCACTTCATTATTTGTTCATGAATCATCTCTAAAAATACCTGGTTCAGTTATCTGAAGTTGGGGGGTGCTAAAAAGGGTCATAAAATTAAGACATTTTTTCGATTTGTAAAAAATGAGATGAGAAGAAAAAGTAAAGTAGACATTTACATTGATGTAAAACGGTATCAGTCTTTGGGAAGATTCTGAGCAAAAATGGCCACAACCATTCTATTCTCCCTACTGTATCCACATTCCTCCAAATGTGACTTTGAAGATCCTCTTATGAAGGGCTGGGGTCTTTTTCTCCACCCCTTCAATGTGGGCTGATTTTGTGACTTACTTTGAACAACAGAATACAGCAAAAGTAACCTTGTCCTTGCACACCTGTACCTCACACACTGCTGCTCTCTCTCAGAAACCTGCCAAACTGCCATGTAAACAAGCCTGGACTGGCCTGCTAGAGGCAGTGACCAGCCATTCTGGCTAAGGCCATTCTAGGCCAGCCTGCCCTCAGCCAACTTCAGCTGACTGTAAATGTATGAGTGACCTCTTGGAGATGAGAAGGACTGCCCACCTGAGCCCAGACCACACTGCCAACTCAGAAATTTTGGTCTAAATACACAATTGTTACTTTATGTCATGAGAGTTTGGGGGTCATTTGTAGCAAAAGCTAAAGATGGACTGTCTTTGGAAAAGGAATAGGTGAGACACTCTTCCTTGGCTTTCCACATCAAAGGAAATCAGTGCTTCAGAGGAGATCAGTTCCAGAGACACAGAGTTTTAGTTGTCACACTGCTAACATCACTTCCTGCTGCATACCACTCCATCCATCATCCACATGGCGGTAAGATTTGCTAAAAAGAATGGCAGAGGATTCGCAAGTCATGTGTTCTACGAGGGCCCCAGGTACAGTTTCACCAAGCCAGGGGTAGGGGCTACTCTTTGACTCTTTGGACACGACCTCTATAGTTTTTAAGCAATCAAGGGCTGGTTATTACTAAGTACTGCTACTTTGAATCATGGGAATCAAGCACTATAAAACCTTCAGGGAAGTTTTTTGTTTTATGTGTGTGTGTGTGTGTGTGTGTGTAAGAAAAAGAAAGCAACAATACATGTTAAAGGTATATACGACCACTTGATGTACTTTTCTGTTTGTCTGAAATATTTTGTCATTTAAAACCTGGTAAACATATATTACATTTTCTTCCTATAATAACATTACTTTAATCATCTCCCTTACGCTGTTCCCAGGAGATGCTATGTGAATATTGCTTTTTCTGCTCACTGCTATGTGAGGAGATACAAGGTCAGCAGCACCATATTTAATATATCCCTTTTTTATAGCACTTCATTTATTTATTCATGTTTTCAACAAATATTAATTATCTTCTCCATACTAGGTATCATTCTGGACAATAAGGATACAGCCCTGAACAAAACAACGTCCCTCCTCTCAGACCTTACATTCTAGTGGGGGAAGATAAAACACAAATAAACATGTTACGATGCCAGGAGTGATACGTACCATAGCGTGAAATTAACTCTGGTCAGGGATTAGAAGGGCATGGAGAGGGCTTTTCTCGACGGGATGGTCAAAGAAGGCCTCATTGGTGAAGGAAGGAAGAGTTCAGCTGGGCCTGAATGAAAGGACACTAGGAGACAGAGCTCTACAATGTAATCAACTGGTTTCCTTGTGTTCTTTTTTGGTTCATTGCGACATCTTGAAGGTAGATACCATGTCTTATTCATCTCTACCTTCAAGCCCAGCACAGTTCCAGGCATATAGGAGGCACTCAATCTTACTAGATGGATCGATGGGAAGGATGCATGGATGGATGGATGGATGGATGGATGGGTGCATGGATACATGGATGGATGCATGCATGCATAGATGGATGCATGGATTCTTCCTCAGGGTTTCATCAAATAGTGAGAACTCAGTAAATAAAAAATGAGGGGGCTGCCTTAGTGAGGCTTACCTTGCCCATGCAGCTTAACACTACATTCTGCCCTGGCTCTGCCTTGTTCTTCCTATCCAGCACGTACCCACCCTACCTCACCCAAGAATTAAAAGGCCTTAACACTGTTATCATAGCTTCTTCCCCTCTTTCAGAAAATCAGTGATCCCACCATCCCCACCACTGGCACTCCTGTCCCCTTATTCTGCTGAATCTTTCCTTTGTTCCATGAAATGATTGCCTTCTGCTGTAATAGATAATTGACCTATTTGTTTTGTTTATTGCTCATCTGTCTCCATCACCGGAGTGCAAGCTCCTGAATACAGGGATCTTTGTTTTGCTCATTGCTGCAACCCAAGCACCTCATACAGATCCAGCACACAGCAAGAGTTCAAAATATGCATGTTGAATATCTAAATGTGAACCCATCCATCTCAGGGTTTCCAGAGCCCGATCTAAAGTGTGTCTGGGCCCCTTTCCTGTCTATCTTCTCCTGCACTATGTCTGCTTTTAAGATGATCCATCAGTCATTTGTTCCACCCAGAGATTGTAGGTTACTCCCATTACTAATGTGCATTTAAAAACACATAGTATCTTTTGACAATCTAAACATTCCAGCAAGCTCGAGACACAAAGAAAATATCTATACAAATAAATATATATATAAATATACTGAATATATATATCAGAAATAGAATACTTTAAAAATACAGAACATTTCTGGTTTATAAATAAAAGCTGGATAGTTTATTTATGAACCAATAACAATATTGATTAGCTATTAAATAAAGTACAGAAGAAAAGTCTAGTGGAAAGATTACAAAATACACATAAACTATATTATTTGTTATTTCTTGACCTTTTTCCTTTGCTGTGTGTCAGTCACTGCGGGAACATTTCCTGGTCCTGTCAGTCAGCGATACCCTGCCACCAGTACCCAGTCATGAACCCCGCCACTGTGTCACGAGCTCTGCCAGTCACTCTCAATAGGATTCTGACAGCTTCCACTGTCAGTTCTGCTCGCTAATGCTCTGATTTTTTTTGTAACCTAGTTGAGGTTTCCTTAGCTTAACTAGGCTAAAGATATCCTTTTTCAGACAAAATCAGCCTTCCACCCAGGTTAGTACACATTAACTACAATTGCCTCCTTTCTTTACAGGTCCATTTCAAACTCCTATATTCTGATTTCTTTGTAACCTAGTTAAGGTTTCATTAGCCTAACTAGACTGGAGATATTCTTGTGGGTGAAGGTTTGCTTTCAGCCTGAAATTATCCACACTCTTTCATAAATGGCTACATTTTCCTCACAGTCTAAATTAGATTAACTAATTTCAGACTGCTCTCCCCCTAAATTACAATTGCCAAGATGTCCCAGAGATGGTCTCTTTCTTCCAGAAACCTGTCTTTCTACTAACACTTGACTCCCCAGTCGGAATGCCGTTCCTTCACAGCCTCCTCACCACCCTGCTTCTCCCCAGAAAAGCCCAGCATCCTGTAAAGACCACATGAATCTTGCCTATCTGAATTACATGTTGGATGCAATGCATTACATAGCTTCTGCAATGGTGAGTTTAGAAAACTGTCACACAATTTGGGCTTTATTACAAAGGAAACTTTGCTTCATTGATTTTGTGATCTTATTTTTCAGTAGAATGAAATAACTGCGAAATTTGGAAATGAACCAACAACAAACAACGACAACAAAAAAACCAATCCACTCTGGCAAAACCCAAGATGTTAGCTAAAATAAGAATAAAATAAGGTAAAATAATCTGGCTGATAAAATCTCACAAGGACACAACAGCATATGTAAGCATTGTTGCTAAACGTGGTTAGATCTGTTTAAACCCTTTTCTTTCCCAGCTAGTAAATATTGTTCTGTACTCATAAAGGTGGACCTTTGGAAATTACGTTTTGAAAGGTTCTATGACAGCGGCTGTTGGTGAAATCATCTCTCCTAGGTAACTACTGTGACAAGGCAAGATTGTCCCAGTTGTTTGTCCTGAGGTTGCATGCATTACATCACACACACTTTCCACTTGAGTGAATTCCACAATCGGTGGTGCGGCAGACTGGAGAGGTGGGGTACAGACAGAATAAAGTGAGGTGAGGAGGACAGGAAAAGAAGACAGATAAGGAGACAGAGAAGGCAGAGGAGAGAAGGAGATGTGGAGAGTAAGAGACACAGACCACACACTGACCTTGTGCTTCTGTGGAGAGACTGTGGTCCAGAAGAGGGCCATGAGCCTGTTGGCCCCAGAGGCATCCCTGGTTACCACAACTCCCTCAGCCATGAGCATCTTGCTACATGGAGCATGACGCTTATGCTTAAAGATAAGCATTTTTGCACAGTGTGGCTCCTAAATACCAGTCAATTATGTCATAGGATGTTCAGCTGAACAGTGGTCTGTTCCCATACCAAAGGAAAACCAGCTCTGCCTGGAGACCTGACAGACTGTACGCTTGTCTCCAGTGTGACATAGCCCAAAGAGATTTCCAAGGGAATGACTGATCTTACACCCTAACTTTAGAGTCTGCATACAATATCATGGCCCTCCTCTACACTATATTTAAATTTGAAGGAAAATCTAAGTAGAACCTGATCCAGAAGATTCCTTATAGTGCAAGAGACACCTCTCTTTTCTTTGTGAGTATATTAGGCTGTTCTCACACTGCTGTCAAGAACTACCTAAGACTGGATAATTTATGAAGAAAAGAGTTTTCATCGATTCACAGTTCAGCAGACTTACCAGGAATCATGATTGGGAAGCTTCAGGAAACTTACAATCATGGCAGAAGGCGAAGGGGAAGCAAGAGCCTTCTTCACATGATGGCAGGAGAGACACAGCAAGGGGGAGGCACCACACTTTTAAACCATCAGATCTTGTGAGAACTCCATCATGAGACAACACTTGGGGGATGGGCTAAACCATTAGACACCACTGCCACAATCCAATTACTTCCCATCAGGCCCCACCTTCAACTCATGGGGATTACAATTCCACATGATATTTGGGTGGGGGCACAGAGCTAAATCATATCAATGAGTAATGTACTTTGTTATGGAAATTTGCTTTCTAATTGTAAAACATGTAATCCTATTAGCATGCGTGTGTGTGTGTGTGCCACAGACTGTTAGTATATATACATATCCGTGTGGCTCTTTCTTTCTTCTTTCCTTCCGTGTGGAAGAGAATCATGAGGACTCCGAAAAAAGCAAAGAATTAGGGTGTGTGTATGTGTAGCAGTGTGTGTGGAGTGTGTATGGGTACACACATGTCCATTGCCTATGTGTGAGGTAGCTGGAGTGAGAATAGGGAAGAAGTATAGGTAATGGCACATGATACTTACTTATAAGGTCCTAACAAACCTTACACAAAGCTGACTATAAGTCAAGCCCTGAAGATAGGTACTGTCCTAAGAGGGGTTAATTTTTCCAGGTAACACTTTAGATAAATTAGGAAAGAAGGAAATCTGGTGATAACACCAGGGTTGAAGTAAAAGTTGTTGAAAATAGTCCCAAACGATACCTAAGTCTTTATTTTTTAGTATTTCTCTACCCAGTTTTCTACAGCTTGATTTACTTTTTTTTTTTTTGAGATGTTTTGAGATGGAGTCTCGCTCTGTCACCCAGACTGGAGTGCAATGGCATGATCTCAGCTCACTGCAAGCTCCGCCTCCTGGGTTCTCACCATTGTCCCGCCTCAGCCTCCCAAGCAGCTGGGACTACCGGCGCCCACCACCACGCCCAGCTGATTTTTTATATTTTTAGTAGAGACGGGGTTTCACTGTGTTAGCCAGGACGGTCTCTTGTGATCTGCCCGCCTCAGCCTCCCAAAGTACTAGGATTAAATAAATAGAAATTTCATAGATAAGATCTGAATCACATGCCACGAAACAAAAGTTTTATAAGGTTTTATAAGACCCTTATAAGGTGGTGGAAGATAAGACCTGGTGACAGCATGCCCAAATTGCAGGTCTCATTTAGTTAACAACTCTCTTAAAGTTTAAAAGTTAAAAACGCCAGTGTAATGTTAAAAGTAGTAGTTAGTATAAAACAATCAGTAAGCATTTTTAGTAAATGTTTATAATTTGAGTTAGTAATTAAACTAACCTCTTTAACTTTTTTTCTTTGAGAGATAAGTGTTCATTTTCACAGGAGATCTCCTTTTGCATTTTCTGTAAAACACTAACCATCTGTACCAAGCCCATTACAGGGTGAAGAGAATGTCGAAATCACCTAATACTTGAACGTAACAAGGATAACATGACCCTGAGGCACACAACACAGTCTGCTGTGTGATAACTCTATCATTCACTACAACGGTGCCATCTTTACTGTAGCCTGGTAAAGAAAGAGACTGAGTACTGTAATGATGAGGACAAACAAAACCAAAACCAAATCAAGGCAGAAGGAGATACCCTACTTTTCCAGAACCTCTCCAAAAAATCTTTCCTACCACTCTCAAATTGTTGATATCATCAATCTCGAATTGTTGGCCTAAATGATTTTATCACGGAATTATTAACTCCCTGTCTAACTTTATTTGTGTAAGTTTTGGAGTTTTGACAATTAGCCTATTGCTGACTCAGGCACTATTGACCATGAATTTGTTTCAGTCTGACCAGGGTTAGGTTACAATGTAGGGTCTCTTCAATCTATAAATGGAAAAGCAAGAGTGGGGGGGTATCCCAAGCAAAGTAGCAATATATATGAAAATATATCTGTGATTTTTTACTTACTTTGTACAAAATTTCTTTCCAAACTCTTTTTCATGACATGTTTGTATGCAACATGCTAATTATGACTAGCTTTAATCTTTTCATAAAAGTAGAACCTATTTCTTTACTACACCTTGCTAGCTATTAATTCATGTTTAGTAATTAAATAATGGGTAGCATCAGAGACATGGTCCTGTTCATTTCTGTAACTTTACAACCAAGACCACCAAGTCCTGAAGGGTTTACTCCCAGGGGTTCCACAGCCAGCCAGTGGCAGAGCCACAGTTAACAGACAGCTCCTCTGACTCCCAAAGTTTGAAATCTTTACAATTCCCAGTAGTATTCAAACTGATTCTTGAATTCCTACGGGCCTGGTATGTGCGTGTTTTGTGGGGGTGCTGTACCTTCTGTGTCCATCTTTATTGTTTTATACTTTGCTTCTCCCTCTGAGAGGTCTTTTGATGAAGGAAGGAAGGAAGGAAGGGAAGAAGGGAGGGAGGGAGGGAGGGGAAACTAAACTCCCAGCTTTAAAAAGTCTTAAAATCACATTTTTAAAAATTTCAAAGTAAAAAGAATGCCTAAAATATGCAAGAAACTTACAACTTTTCATTATAAAGCAGAACTCAACATTAGTTGGATCCCTTCAAATATCATCTGATGAAGTTTAGTGACTGAAGGGCCATCGGACCAGGGGTTCTGAGTTCAGGCCTTGAAGTCAGAGATCTGAAACCCACATCCTGACCTCTGTGGCTAAAGACCAGTTACTCAATCACTCTAATCCTCACTGTTCTGATCTTTAAAATGGGACTCATAAAACCTTACAGCATAGAAGATTAAATGAGATAATTATGTTAACTGTTGCTGCTGTTGATATGGCCATCATTAAGCTGTGTCAGCCTTAAAAGTAATGGCAAAAACCGCAATTACTTTTGCACCAACCTAATAATTCCAGAGAATTTTAGATCAGCGTATAGTGAGGAGCCAATATCTCATATACTCTGTATTTTAAAATCTGTCACAATTCAAGCTGCCCTTTCCTCTGCAGTATGAATGAGTGGTTTTATTTTGTTCCCAAAGAGATTTGAGAATCACAGGCCAAGATCAGGGACCCTGTGGGTTGCAACAACAGATTGGGGGCTTGGGCAGCCAGCCCCACAGTTGTCTCTAAGACCAAGTCGGAGCACAAAGGCTTAAAAAGTATTCCCATCTTAGCTGTGGTTATAAGCGCCTGATTCTGAGCTGGGCAGCTGCAGGAAGGTCAACAGTCTGAGCACCAATCTGGCCTTATAATCTGAGGTTGCAAATGAATCTGACAATGGGCCACAGGCAGACTTGGGGAGTGCCACCCCACAGGCCTCTCTGGCTTTGGAAACTCGTAATCTGGCTTGGAAATTCATAATCAGAATCCCAGGACTGGGGTGAGGTCATGGAGGTGTCCTGTTTCATTTGCCTACTTCAGTAAAAATACATATTTACTGTGCATGGCTTTGTCATACACAATGCAAGGGCGAGTGGTACAGGGATGAATTAGACCTATATGGTCCAGAGATGTGAGTGAAGTCTAGGGCAGCAGTTTTTAAATGCAGTCCCCAGTCCAGCAGCATGAGCATCACTTGAGAGCTCATTAGAGATGCACCTTCTCAGGCCTCAGTCCAGGCCTAGTGAACCAGAAACCCTGGGGGTGGGCCAAGCAATCTGTGTCTTCTCTCTCCCAAGCCATCCCAGTGAGTCCCATTCAGCTAAAGTTTGAGAAACAGTGGTACGGGATGTTTTCAAGAGGAGAAGCTAGACATGAGCAATGGAAAACAAAATGATGACAGGAAGTTGGCATTCTATCAGGATAGGCATCATAAAAACTTCATGGCATGACAAACCTACCAACAGTGGGCAGAACAGTCAATCAAGCTGAGAGAAACTGAAGTCTGACTCGACATAAGATAGGTCAGAGAGTTTCACACCTCACTGACTGCGGAAACTCAAAAGGAACAAAAAATAGGAATGATTAAGTTATCCGTATGTGAGAAGAGTCTGGTGAAAGTGGATACTCAGCTTGCTCTTCTATCTGCTCACGGGAGAAGAATTTGCCAAAATTTACCTTAAAGAGATTCTTTATCAACCAAAGGGCTACGCAACCACCTACAGGTGAGCCTAGCCCAAGTTCTCTGCCTCTCTGAGAGTCATCAGGAAGACCTCAGCTGGAAGGAGGAGCTGGATCTTGACAACAAAAGAAGCAAATTCCTCAGTCCCTCCCAAGAGATTCCTCATTCAGAATGTCTGAGAAGGGGTTCTGAGAAAATGAATTTTTTTGAACATGCATTTTTAACAAAGGATTCCACCTATCCTGGCTTAGATGATCCAGTTTGAGAAATACTACTTTAGTGATTCACTTATCCACAGCGAGAAGGTTAGAACCAATGATACTGAAGGATCCATTATTGCTATTTTATTCAACACTTTGCTTATAAGTTATAGTTTGGGCCAGGTGTGGCTCATGCCTGTAATTCCAGGACTTTGGAAGGCAGAGGTGAGCAGATCACCTGAGGTCAGTAGTTCGAGACCAGCCTTGCCAACATGGGGAAAGCCCATCTCTACTAAAAATACAAAAATTAGCCAGGCATGGTGGTACACACCTGTAATCCCAGCTACTCGGAAGGCTGAGGCAGGAGGCGGAGGTTACAGTGAACTGAGATCATACCACTGCACTCCGGTCTGGGTGACAGAATGAGATTCAGTCTCAAAAAAAAAAAAAAGAAGCCGGGTGCGGTGGCTCAAGCCTGTAATCCCAGCACTTTGGGAGGCCGAGACGGGTGGATCACGAGGTCAGGAGATCGAGGCCATCCTGGCTAACATGGTGAAACCCCGTCTCTACTAAAAAATACAAAAAACTAGCTGGGCATGGTGGCAGGCGCCTGTAGTCCCAGCTACAGGAGAGGCTGAGGCAGGGGAATGGCATAAACCTGGGAGGCGGAGCTTGCAGTAAGCTGAGATCCGGCCACTGCACTCCAGCCCGGGCGACAGAGCAAGACTCCGTCTCAAAAAAAAAAAAAAGTTGCATTTTGACGTAATTTGTACATTCCTACTAGAAGACATTGGAGAAGTCAAAACTAATTTCTTAAATTAGTCATGGGAGCCCCAAGTGTGGGAAGTGTCCCAGGTCAAGGTGGAACAGGGCTGATGGAAAGGCCAGGGAAGCTTTCTGGGGTTTTCAAGACAGGAGCTTTGCTATAATTTTTTTTTCTAGTTGAAAAGGAGATGCATTTGAAATTCAGTCCCATTTCTTCTAAGTAAATGGCTAAAATGATTAATCACTAAATTACTAGACAGGAGAATTGGCAGAGCCCTTAGTGGTCATCCCAGGCAGCCTCCCAGCCACTGCCTGTCTGCAGTGAAGATGAAAAACAGTCAGAAGCTGGTCGGTCTGTGGGTTGGAAGGATCCTCCTCAGGGGGAGCTGAATCAGCACACCTCCTTTCTCACAGAGATATGAGAGATGAGTGTGCTGCCTTCACACTGATGGGTTGATGCTTTTCTTTTTTAGGAGAGAAAAGGTGATGAGGAATCAAAGAGAAACCCCTCAGGTAAAATGGGACAGGGCAGAAGAGAAATCCTTGCTCTTTTTCTGTCACATTTTCCTCCCCACACCTTCCCGGCTCAGTAAACCAAAGCACTGACTAAGTTAAAGTAGCACAATGTGGAGGGAGGAAAAGAAAATCTCATTTGGTTTTGTTTTTGAATCCTTAGATGTCATCTGATTCCTTCATTTCTGTGGCCTTTTGTCTCTGCCAGTTTCCATAGCAACAACAACCGGCAAGCAGTTTGCATCCCTCTCTCCAGCTTGTGCGCAGATAACTCCAAACGGGGTCAGAAACAGCTCTGAGTTGAGGAAGAAGGTAGAAGATGCACATCTATATTTGCGTGTGGATTTGTTGTAAAGGTGCATATATATTTCCGTGCACTGATCTCCCTCAATATTTTTTGGCTGCAAATTTTTTTTTAGAGCTTATCTTTCTTTCTGATTTGGGGGAAGAGAGCAGTGAGTTATATATGTAGTGACAAACCTGAGACCAAACAGATACATAATTCATACAATATTGAAAAAATAAGAAGGATTAGATGATCTTGCAGAAATAACAGCATACAGTATTCTGTATACACCTGAGAAGGAGAGAAGCTGTTTTCTAAAAGTGTACTAGGCTCATGCAATATTTATAAAATCCGTCAATGACCCACCAAACGATTAGGTAGTTTCATGTCAAGGTATGATATTTCTTTTCCTTTCCTTTCACTTTTTACTTTAGTGTTTTTCTGTTGCAATGCTCCTGATGTGTTTTGTGCTTTCCTTAGATGTTTTCCTGAAATGAAGACTGTGTTACCAACAGGTGGTGGTATGACCACAATCAGATTCCTCTGAGGAGCGCACAGTATCTCTTGACATAGATGACTTTTGTCAAAAATTGAAATAATCACGACTTTACCCCTTTGAAAACATAAAACCTTCTTTAAATAGAATGTTATTAATACAGCTACATGTGCCAAATTATAACAGGATTTATAGATTAAATTTCTATAGCAAACTGAAGAAATGAGTATCTCAGAAGAAATTGGTACCTGTATTAGTTATCTATTGCTGCTATAATAAGTAATCACAAATTTAGTGGCTTACAACACAAACTTATTATCTTACAGTTCTGTAGGTCAGAAGTCCAAAATGAGTTTCACTGGCCTGAATCCAGGTGTCAGCTGGGCTGTGCTTTCTTGGGAAGCTCTAGGGACAAATCTGTTTCCTTGCCTTTTCCAGTTTCAAGAAACTGCCTGCATTTCTTGGTTCATGGCCCCTTCCTCCATCTTCAAAAGCCAATAGTGTAGCATCTTCAAATCTCTCTTAACTTAATCATATCTTCAAAGTCCCCTTTTCCATGTAAGATAACCTGCTCACAGGTTCCAGGGATTAAGGTGTGGCTGTCTTGACGGAGGGGCATTATTCTGTTTACACAGTACCTTTTTCATCAAATCATGCCTAACAATTATGTTTTAATTTGATCCTGATTTTACTCCAAGACTCTGACAGAATGACCTTTCCAACTTGTCCTAAATCCTGCCATACAGACAAACGTCCTGCTCTTTGGCCTCAAGCCAGGTTGACAGCAAATGTTTTGCAGTTTCTACTAACATGAGCCCATTGCCTCCAGGGCAGTCTGTGGTCTCCCTGGTCCTGCCTACATTCTCCCCCAGCTTAGACAGGTGCTCTCCACCGCCTGTCCCCACACGTACAGCATCGACAACTGGTTTCTGTCCCAAAGGCCACATATCCTTCAAGATGGGGTGAGGATTTGCTTTAATGTTTAGATTTTCTTTCATGAACCACATGAATGTCCTTGTTTTTCTATTCCATTTTATATTTGCACCTTCCACTTTATTAACTCTCTAGTTTTAAAAAATCTCCTTTCCTAATTTTCATCCCTTTTAGCAGATCTTTTGCTGAAGTGTAGTCTTGGTTTTCTGGCCCCCTGCTTGGCCTGACTTCTGAAATCTGCGCTTACTCCAGTGGCTGGGACAGTTGGTTACCTGAGCCATTGCTGACTTGCTCCACCTCCTAACTGCTCAGCTCCGCATGCCCCATATGAGCCTACCTGCTGCATTACACTGCCCATTCTCCGGGCCCTGTCCACTGAGGCTGACCAGAGACGACTGCCCTACCTGTCCTGTCCGTGCGAGCTGTCCACTGCGGAAACGATCCCTCCTCACCTGCAGACACCATCCTTTGGAAGGGTCATCTTTCCACTTGTCCTCAGGGACAAGAAAGCCAAAGAGATAGAAAGCAGCCCTCAGGGAACATCGCTATAGCCATCTGCAACCTGGTATGAAGAAACTACCCCACTTGAGGGCTTATAATTTACAATGCACACTACTACATGAGAAGGCCTCACAACCTGTCTCACTCTCTCACAAACACATGCATACACATGCACACCTTCTCTCCCCAACACCTGCCGTGGAAGTCCCCACATGTTTCTGAAATAACAATTTTCATTTCAATAGGCAGTTCCAGCTTCTAGGTCAGAGGAGCGCCCCATTGCATAATTATTTGTGATGGGCAAGAAATACACCTACAGCAAGCTTTTAAGGTCCTATTTTCTAAAATATAAAATAATGTGACTTTTTATGCAGAGATGTCATCACTGGTCAGCTTGAAGTGGTTTTGACAGCTGTGGGAGGTGGAATTATCGAGTCAGCCCCCATACCCTCTGCATACCCCACCCACCACACCGCTGCACAGGCCAGTGGCTAGCCAGGGGGACAGTTTGGTCATTGCCCTCCCTGCAAATTCATACGCATCCAAGGTCCCAGACTCACTCGCAGTTAAGCCATCCATTGTGGTACCGATGCCTGAAATCACTAAAAAGGGAGTTTTCTTTTTCTTTTGTTCTAAATAAGGTAAGAAAACAGACATCACCCCTGCCTTTCTCCCATCCCCATCCAATGTCAAATAGAGGGCAGGCACTCTAGGGTTCCAGGCATTCTCATTCTTAACTATTTTAATGAGATGTTTCTGGCCAGAATAAGAGTGTCCTCCAGTTTGAACCCCAAAGATTGCTTTTATATGCTTCTTTGATTGACAGGGAAGAAAACAAAGTTGGGAATAAATAAAAGTTGAGAGAATGCTCAATTACATAATTGATTAATCTACAGCATTTCTCCGCTGATTATAATAACTTTAAAACAAAATGGACTTATTAATAAAGGCTTTAACTGCATCATGACCAAAATTCTACTTTCCTTCCCTTTCTTATACTTCTATTGCTCTAATTAATTTCTATCACAGATTTTCAAAAATAGCTTCACTTTAAAAAATATCAAACCATTTTATGCTATCTGCCGGATCTCTTTTGAATATTTTCCACCTTTATTTGTTTGCAGTGGACTAAAAGGCTTTATAAGGCCCCCATGGGCCTCATTGTCAAAATGACAAAGTATGCACTGACCTATGTAGAAAAACATACAGACACACAGACAGATACAAAAGCAAATGCATAAATATCCTGAAAGATGTAGCCAAAAGTGTTGCCAGAACAGAGGCTTCATCACCACTTATTAACTCTTTGACCTTGAGCAAATTACCAAGTATCTCTAGGAATTATGCTTATCATCGATACCATAAGCTTATAATACTGATAAATGAAGCTAGTGATATTTGAATATATCATAGAGTTTTTCTGAGAATTACCTGAGTAAATTACATGTAAAGCATTTACAATAGCACTTGGCAAGTAAGCCCAATAAGAGTTTCTTGTTGCTGTTTTTAATGGTGATGGTGGTAGTGGCAGCGGTAGTGGGATGGTGGTGGGGTGGTGGTGGTGATGATGATAGTGGTGGTGATGGTGATGATAGTGGTGGTAGCGATGCTGGTGATGGTGGTGGTGATGCTGGTGGTGGTGATGGTGATGATAGTGGTGGTGGTGGTGATGGTGATGGTGGTGGTGATGCTGGTGGTGGTGGTTGTAGTGGTGATGGTGGTGGTGATGAGGTGGTGGTGGTAGTGGCGATGAGGGTGCTGGTAGTGGTGATGGTAGTGGTGGTGGTGATGGTGGGGGTGGTTGTGTTGCTGATGCTAGAAATGTTGGTAATGATGATGGTGGTGGTGGTGATGGTGGCGGTGCTGATGCTAGAAATGATAGTGATTATGATAGTGGTGGTGGTGGTGGTGGTGCTGATCCTAGAAATGGTGGTGGTGGTTGTGGTGGTGATGGTGATGGTGATGATTGTAGTGGTGGTGGTGGTAATGGTGGGATGCTAGAAGTGATGGTAGTAAGAGTTACATAATGTGTAGTTCATTGGACAATAGTGTATGAGCAATATAACTATACATGTATATAATTATATTATTTTTGAAATATACTGTCCTATTGATATCATCCTTATGATAAAACTAAGATTAACTGAGCCAATCCTTGTGTTAGGAACTTTACAACATTGGTTCTACAAATCACAACAGCCCAAACAGGTAGGTGTTACTAGTTTTATTTTACAGATGAAAAATTAGAAACCTACAGTAGTGAAGTGAATGACCAAGGCCATGCAGTGGACAGTGGCGCAACCAGGATTCTGTCATTTAACAAACATTCTCCTCCTGACTGATCTCTGCAAAGCTCAGCACTTCCCACTGCCTGGTCCTACAGTGAAAGAAGCAGGCAGGGATGTAGACAGCTAGAGTTTAACAGATGAGGAAATGGAGGCAGACAGGCAGGAGGCCAGGGAGTTAGGACCAGAATGCAGTTTACACGTGAGTAGGAATAGGGGAGCCTGGAAGTACAGAGTGGCCAAGGTGGGTGAAAAGAGTGAGGATGAGGAAGAGCAGCAAATAAAGTCGTGTAGCCCAGGATGACCAGGACGGGGCCAGCGAGATTCTTCCAGTTGGCGCGTAACAGCGACTCTCCAAGTCTGCCCGTGGCAAGTGACGATTACTCTTTCTCAGTTGAAAAGACCGTCAAACATTTTAAATTACAATTGTCAGTGGTGAGACGGTGTTTCATCATGTGAAATGATCTAAAGCTGTGAAGCATAAAGCCTTCTTTAAACAGCAAAGTAATGGCTCCCTGCAGAGAGCTCAACTTCACGCACAGAGCCCGGCTTCCTTTTCCCAGAGACACTGGGGGAAAAATTAGCAAGTTTCTCCAGATTTAGGAAAAAAGAACATGGCCTCAGAACTAACTAGGACACACAAGCACCATCTCCCCAGTCTTCTCTCTAACATCACCCGAACTTCTCACCTGGAATGCCAACCTGACCCAACAGAGGCAACCACAAATCTCTGCTATGAACATATCTGCGACGCAAACAAGATCCCATCGAATTGCACTAATGGGGGAGAGGTGAGGCAATGAGGAGTTTAAAGGGGGGAAAAGTAGTAATTCCAAACTGTGCACTGTATTGTGACTGTTTTCATGAGCTTCTCTCACCCATCAGAAGTTACTAATGAGCAGCAAAATTGTCTATTTGTGCGTTCCTTTCTTTTATTCTTCCATAACCACTGAAAGCACAAATGAGCCACAAATCTGCAAAGTGCCAGACAGCAGAAGGAGAGTTCAGGGGGCCCAGGGACCTGCCTCAGGCTGTGTCAGGTCCCCACAATCAAGCTAAGACTGCCAGTGACAAAAATGAAAAGGAGAAGGGAAGAGGGTAGCCAGGAGCTGCCAGGTACAGGAGTGAAGACTGGGATCAGGGAGAGAGGAGGGTCAGTGGGAGGCATCTCCTGGGCTACCCCAGGGCCTGCTTCTGAATTTATATCGGTCCTGGACCAGCTGTCCCTTTGTTTCTGGTTGCTTCTTCTGTTCTACAGCCCAGCTGCCAGCAGTTTCTAAATGACGGGACATGCCTGGACTCCAGGTCCCTGCTGCATTCCTCTGCATATGGGCACAACAGGATTTTCTGAAAGTTCCAAGCACTGGGATAGTCCTTTCTCCACCCCACCCTCTGCTCCAGCCCTGGGAACCTTCTGAGGACAACTAAATCAAGACAAGGAAGGAAAGAGTCATTCATTCTTTCAACAAATATTTATTGAACACCTACTCTATGCCAAGAAGTGTTCTAAAAACTGAGGATACTGCCATGAGTATCCTCAAGACAGAGAAGAAAACCAGAAACAGGAACCCCCTACAGGAAGCTGGTAGGAAACCCAGGAGTTGGGGGCATTTGGGTGGCCCTCTCAGCTGTTGCCTTGGCCTCCTCCACAGGGTGCCTGTCCAATTGTCCAGAACTAGGACCATGAGGAGAGATCTGGTCAAACCCGGCTTCACTTCCCATCTGTTCTCAAGACCTAACTACTAAAGCAGCGTCATTTCCAGAGCGCCCTCTGGGGGCAGAGCACCACCACCAAGTGCTGAGGCAGAAGAGAGGAAGAGAGACAGTTAGGGACCCTGGTGGCAGGAGAAGAGGGTTGACCTCAGTGCATAGGTCAGGAACTCTTGGAAGAGAAAGCTGAGCTAAGGGTCCAGGTAGATTCATCCCTTCTGCCCGTCTCCTAACAGTGCTGCTTGTTCTCTGCTGGACCAGACTCTCTTGGTAACCTGACATCAATTTCCCTCCTTATCCAGGCCTCCATCCAGGCTGCCCCAGCTGAGGGACTGTGCTGTGGCTTGTATCAGAACCATGGAGGCTGCACTAACCAAGTTGTTTATATCATTGTCTGCTATTGATTTGGCAGTCCTGGGAGAAATTGCAGGCACCTCGAGGGAGGCAAAGATAAAGGTGAAACAAAAGATCCTCCAGATTGGTTTTCCCCCCTACTCCTCCTAAGACCTGCCCTGGATTGAGAACCATTTTCTAAATCTTTACCAGCTGCCTGGCAGCTTGCCACAGATCAATAAGTCTTCTTCAGAGTTCCAACTTGCAAAAATATTTACTGTACATAATTTAATAGAACCCTCTCCTGGATAAGGAGTTGACACTTTTAATTACCTGGATCAAGTGCTCTCCTTCTATAGGACATGGCATACACATGGCTCAGAATGCCAGCTATACACATTTCCCAGGCTTTTCAGTCTTGATTTGCAAAGAGGAGGGTGAGGGTCTATGGGATGGTGACCTCTACGTGGGGCTTTCTTCTCCTACCCCTTCAATAGATCTTTGCATGCTCACATACAGACAGCTTTTTCCCCCTGTTCCTAAGGAACTTGGTTGTGTATCTTCTTTGGGACTCTGCCTAGGGTAGCTGGCCCAGGATTCATCTTCTTCAGGTCCCTGCAGATACATGACTGCAAGTGTGCAATTGGAACTTGTTGTAGGACGTCAGAGACCTTGAATGGAAGGAATGGCTGAAGCCATGGCAGAAGAACATAAATTGTGAAGATTTCATGGACATTTATTAGTTCCCTAAATTAATACTTTTATAATTTCTTAAGCCTGTCTTTACTGCAACCTCTGAACATAAATTGTGAAGATTTCATGGACACATCACTTCCTCAATCAATACCCTTGTGATTTCCTATGCCTGTCTTTACTTTAATCTCTTAATCCTGTCATCTTCATAAGCTGAGGATGAATGTCACCTCAGGACCCTGTGATGATTACGTTAACTGCACAAATTGTTTAAACAATATGAAATCTGGGCACCTTGAAAAAAGAACAGGATAACAGCAATGTTCAGGGAACAAGGGAGATAACCTTAAAGTCTGGCTGCCTGTGGGCCAGGCAGAACAGAACCATATTTCTCTTCTTTCAAAAGCAAATAGGAGAAATATCGCTGAGTTCTTTTTCTCACCAAGAACATCCCTGAGAAAGAGAATGCGTTCCTAAGGGGAGGCCTCTGAAATGGCTGCTTTGGGAATGTTTGTCTTTTACGGTTGCAGATAAGGGAGGAAATAAGCCCTGGTCTCCTGTAGTGCTCCCAGGCCTATTAGGATGAGGAAATTCTCACCTAATAAATTTTGGTCAGACCAGTCGTCTGCTCTCAAACCCTGTCTCCTGATAAGATGTTATCAATGACAATGCATGCCCGAAACTTCATTAGCAATTTTAATTTCGCCCCGGTCCTGTGATCTCGCCCTGCCTCCATTTGCCTTGTGATATTTTATTACCTTGTGAAGCATGTGATCTCTGTGACCCACACCCTATTCATGCACTCCCACCCCTTTGAAAATCACTAATAAAAACTTGCTGGTTTTGTGACTTGGGGGGCATCACGGAACCTGCCAACATGTGATGTCTCCCCTGGACACCCAGCTTTAAAATGTCTCTCTTTTTTACCCTTTTCCTTTATTTCTCAGACCAGCCAACACTTAGGGAAAATAGAAAAGGACCCATGTGAAATATCAGAGGCTGAATTTCACCCGATAGGAACTGACCACAACAGCCATTAATAATAGCTAGCATGTGCTGACTACCTTCTGTGGGACAGATGTAGTACCAGGCTCACAATACACTTCATTTCTAAGCTGCAAAATAAACCTGCATGGAGACATTATTATGCCCATTTTTCAGATGAGAAAACAGAGGCCCACATACATTATGTAACTTACCCAAGGACACCTACTCATGAATTGCTGAGACAGGACTCGAACACACATAGGTCTGACCAAAACCCTATACTGCATCACCTTGCCCATCCTGAGCAAGTGTCACACACTTGCAGAGCCCCAGAACTCCATACTGGTTTCTATCCCAGGGTTGTGTGGAGTGAAGATGAACAAATACCAGAGTTTTGGAGATTGGTTTCCTCAACTCTTTCAGCCTCTTCCCCCTGGGTTTGGCTTCTCTTCCAACCTCCTCTTTCTGTGTTCTTAGAGCAGGGGTTTCCCCTGTTAGGAACTGGGCTCCACAGCAGAAGGTGAGCTGCAGGTGGGCAGGCGAGTGAGCATTACCACCAGAGCTCTATCTCCTGTCAGATCAGCTGCACCATTAGATTCTCATAGGAGTGCAAATCCTATTGTGAACTGCACATGGAAGAGATCTAGGTTGCGCGCTCCTTTAGAAACTCTAACTAATACCTGATGATCTGAGGTGGAACCGTTTCATCCTGAAACCATTCTCCACCCTCCACCCCAATCCATGGAAAAATTGTCTTCCATGAAACCAGTTCCTGATGCCAAAAAGGTTGGGGACTGCTGCCTTAGAGGACATCTACTCAGCACCATGGACAGAGTCTGGGTCCAGCCTACATCCATTCTGGTCTGTGCTGCTTCTCCTCCAGCACCCGTCCTGTTCTGTCACAATGGTCAGGAGGCCGCTTTGCAATGCAGGCACTTCTCTCAAATGCTAATTAACTTCCTCTGGCATCTTAAACAAAAGCAATCCTGGGCAATCATGTTCTGCATGGCACCTAAAAATTTGTGGGTGTACAATAAATATTCAGCTCCTAACAACAATTCCCACACTTGCTAATGATTGTGTGGGAGCATTTGGTTTCATAGGCAGAAAAGCCAAATAAGAGATTGCTGACACCAGAAAGGGAATTATTAACTCCTCAAAGTATCTGTGCTTGGCTGTGACAAAGGCTGATGCTGGGGAAGTGAAGAGGGTAGAAAATGGAAACCTCCATACCTACATGAATTGTGAGTAGTCCCAGACTGGCCAAGGCCTACCAACTAACACACGATCAAGCTTTATTGATGTTTATGCCTAATGCTGTTTTCGACACCATAGAATCTGAGAGCTGGCTGTTTCACTGAGATGTCATTGAGACCTGGAAGAAGTAGATGTTAATTCTGGCCACCCCTAGAGGCTGCTGACCTCTAGGAACAAGGAAGAGGCCGAGTAGAGAGGATATAATGATAAACTTGAACATTTCCTCAGAAAGGTGGATTCCAAATGGATAGGCCAACTCTTCAGCTAAGTGCTCTTGGTGTGAGCAAAAGGAGATCCCTGCAACCTACTAAAACTGTGCCATCCAGCAAGCGGGAAATGAACAGCAAAGCACCAAAATATGTCAGTTCCCAAACCAATGAATGAAGCACGGGCTGGTGAGTCTGAAATTTAATTTGCAACACTCACTACAAGTTGGGAAAACACTAAAGAAACCTGACACATTTTGCATATTCCAGGTGAGATGGGCAACAGATACCTTTTTGTGCAGAGAGATAGAGTTGCAGGCAGGAAACAAATTGATCTGCATTTCATGCCTCTATTTTCTGGGCAAACCCAACTGTTTCCCTCTTCCCGTATACACACACTATTGTTTTGTATAATGTGAAAACAATATCTGGAAGAAATGCTTGAAAACCTTCACAGACATTCACGTGACATTCACATGATGAAGAGGGAGCTAGAGGAATGGACAATGAAGGGAGTTGTGTTCAGAGGAAAAGAAAGTAAAAGCTCATGGAAGAATGGGGTCACGGGTTGCAGACATTGTGTTGGTTGCTGATTGGTCTGAATGAACAGAATTCGTCAATGGAACATGTTTGTTTTTAGGTGTATTATTATATCTATGAACCATATGACATTAACAGCAGCCAGATGAGGGTAGTGGGCCAATGGAGGCTTATTTTCCTTTTGTTTATAGGTATATTCTGATTTTCTGACAATATAATGTATGTAATTAAAAGAATGAGAGTTTAAAATATTTGGAATGTGAATCTGAATAACTGGCACCTGCATTATATATTAATGAACAAAACTATGCATAAAAGGTTGGAAGAGGGTCTTGGATCTTGGGCAGCAACACAAGACAATGCGGAACCATGAGTTGGGTTAGACTGACTTGGAATGACAGATGTGAAGGTCAGAGCTGTGCAGATGGACAGTCACAGCCAGGAGGTCGTCTGCTCGCTCACTGGAGAGGTACAGGTAAGTGTCCTGAGAACACAGGGAAAACCAATCCAGAGGAAACAGCCTCGGGAGACAATGTTCCAAAGGGAGACATAGGAGATCCTGAATAAAGACAAATGGGTTAGAACACTGAAATGGGTACAGACACAAAGAGAGTTACAAAGAGACCAGGAAGAAAACCCCAAGGTCTGCCCCTGGCCCTGGAGCCATGCAATCTCTGGCCCAAAGCACTCACCCTTTCTGAAGGTTCAGCAGATAGACACTTGCCCTCCATCAGGCTCACTGCATTAGCCGCTGAAACTGTCATCAAATACCAGCAAGTTCCTTCCCACTTCCACTTCCAACTACCCCTCCCCATGTCTTTCCTTTCCTTTGCAGCAAGGCTCTTCACAAGAGATATCTGTGGTCAATATATCCAATTTCTTGTCTCCCATTTTTTTCTGAAACCAGTACAACTACATTTTTGCTTCCTCTACTTCCCCTAAACTCTTCTTATCAAGCTCACCATTACACTTCACGCTGCTAATTCCAGGGGAAGCTCAATGGTCCTCTTTTTTCTTAACCCACCATTAGCAATTGTCACATTTCCTCATTTCCTCCCTTCAAAAGGCTTTATCCACACAGCTTCTAAGCATCACACACGAGGTTTTCCAATAACTCACAGACCACAGATTTTCTATCTACTTTGCGGCTCCTGCCTGACCACCTTCTCCTCTTAACTTTCAAGTGCCCAGGATTCAGTCCGATACTTCTCTTTTCTACTTACATTTACTCTGTTAGTGTTATCATCTATTCTATGGCCTTAGAGACCATCTGTATGCCAAAGACTCCTAAATTTATGTCTCCAGTCCTCACCTCACATTGAACTCAAGACTTGTAATCCACTGCCTACTTAATACCTCCACTAGAATAGCCAATAGGTATCCCAAATGTCAACAGCGAGCACTTTCCCTATAAATCCAACCATTCCTGCTTTCCTCTCAATCTCAGTTGATGGCAGTTCCAACTTTCAGCTGCTGAGACCAAAAAAGCCTTGGAGTCATCCTTGACTTTTCTTTCTCTCACACCTAGTCTGTGAGCAAAGCCTGTTGGTTCAACCTTCAAATTAAAGGCAGAATTTGACTACCTCTCATGACCTCCACTACTACCTTCCTGGTCAAAGCCCACCATCCCTCACCTAGATTATTACAATCACTGGTCTCTCTGTTACTGCCCTCTTCTCACCTCCAGTGAAACATATATATTCAACACAGAAGCTAGAGTGATCCTGTTAAAAGTACAAGTTGGATCACGTCGTTTTTCTTCTCAAAGCCCCCCAATGGTTTCCCATTGAAGAGTTTCCCTCAAATCCATCAGTTTCTACTGATCTACCTTTCACTTCCATCTTCTCTTCTCCAATTCCATGTCAAGACCACCCACATCCTCCCATATTCCATATTATTCTCCACCCAGCAGGCAGTGTTTTCTCTCTGAGTGAGAAATCTAATCACATTACCCTCCAATTAAAAGCCCTTCCATACAGACTGGATAAAGAAAATATGCTACATATACACCATGGAATACTTTGCAGCCATAAAAAGGAATGAGATCATGTCCTTTGCAGGAACATGGATGGAGCTGGAAGTCATTATCCTCAGCAAATTAACATGGGAACAGAAAACCAAACACCGTATGTTCTCACTTATAAGTGGGAGCTGAACAATGAGAACACATGGACACAGGGAGGAGAACAACAAACACTGGGGCCTATTGGGAGTACAGGGGGAGGCAGAGCATCAGGATAAATTTTAATAGCTAATGCCTGTGGGGCTTAACACCTAGGTGATGGGTTGACAGGTACAGCAAACTATCATGGAACACGTTTACCTATGTAACAAATCTGCACATCCTGCATATGTATCCCAGAACTTTATATTAAATTAAATAATTAAAATAAACTTTCAACCAAAAAAAGCCCTTCGATAGGATCCTACTGCCCTCAGGGTGAAGTCTAAATTTCTCAGGGTTACCATGGCCATCTTCACTGTGCAGTGACAGTCCTAGTGTATCTCCTGGCCACAGGCCCTGGTGAGAACATTCAGCTACCATTGATTCTGTGTGTACCATGTTCGTTAAGCTGTCATTAGAATACTTCCTGATAAGTTCCCCTCTTTGTATGAGTTTAATGTCCACAGCCAGATTGTTTTTAGCTCTTTATGAGCTGGGATCACATCTCCTATTTTATTTTCTGTCCCTTTATCAGCTTCCTGATAATAGCAGGTCACTTGATACTTGTTTAATTAATGGGGCAGAACAGACTGTGTAACTTGAGTAAAGGGATGCTGGGTGTTTCTGGAACACAGGTTGATTTTCTTCCCCCAGCACATCTGCAGTGGCTATTATAAAATGTTCTGTAGGATGGTCAATATGCTAGCCATTCAGTACAACTAGTTTTTCCATTCTTTTGAACAAAAACACCAAGAACAAATGACTTTACCTGAATACGTTGCCATGACAGGAAAGCTTTATCCTGTGGAACAGGAATAAAAGGCAACTCTGCTGACCTGATAAGCCTCGGGACAAAAGGATGATGATTTGATACAGTGGTTCAACAGGCTGTATGCTGCTTTCTGTTACCCAGTCATGGGAGGGAATAATGAGAATGGCAACCAAGATGGCCAGATAGCCAGCGCCCCAGCTTTCTTCCTTTTGTCTCACATGAGCAGGGTGCCCAGGACACTGCCCAGACAGACACTTTTACAAATCCACACCCCAGGTAGGGGGTGGGAAGAGAGTTTGAGGGGTGGCATTACTCCACTCATTTCATCATGTAATATTTGAACAAAACTCCACGGTATCTCCTGCCAGATATCTCAGGTTGGAGTGGCTGGAAGGGAATAACAGATGTTGTGCCCCTCAGGGAATTTTAGGATTCCAGAATCAGTGTCTCAAGTACCCTGCCTCCCATTCCAAGGCTTCAGGGTTGATTCTAAGAACACGTAAGGGCAATTGATGTAAAGACATTATAGATTGGGGAGGATATGTCAATTTATAAAGAAGGCCAATCAGGAGGGAAGCACAGAATATCAAAATGATCTGAAAGTCATGAGACCTGATTCTCACCATTAATTTCCTAAGTCACCGTGAGCTAGTCACAGAAACTCTCTGAGCCTCATCTGTAGAAAAAGGAGCTGGAAGTATAGCTGATCTTATACTAGCTGTTTTAAAAGCCCTTTGCAAGTCAACAAGCCTAAGATTCATTAAAGGAAAAGAAAATGAAAGGCACCTTTGGCCTAGGTCATTTAACCTGGGAATGGTAGAGGAACTGGCCAGGCTCCTTGGCCCATGTCAGAGAAGATTTGTGACAACAGCTTCAACCTCTTCTGAGCAGAAGGATATGGCACAGGGTGAAGACAGAGAAGATTACAAACCAGAGAAGATTACAAACCTCATACAGTCCCTGTATGAGGACTCACAGGGACTCAGATAGTCCTCCCCTTCCATTCCTGGGTTAGACCCAGAGACCCTGAGTGACCCAGTTACACTTTCAGTGGCCCAGCTGTCTCATCTCCTAGGCCAGAGCTCTTCCAACCACATCAAAGTGACTTTTTTAGGCTTGGAACTCCCTCCGAGTCTCTAGCCTCCTCCAGGGGAAAAAGAAAGGATTGGGGGTGGGGAGAAGAAGCCTGTTTATTTCTCTTCCTATCAACAGATACTGTGTCTTACAGTTCCTTCTCTTATTCCCCCATTAAAAAAGGTATTGGATAGAACTTACCACTGTGTGAAGTTTGGACAGAAACTCCAGCTGGCATTCCTCTCCACCACTCCAGTCACAATAACGGTGCCTGTGCCTCCAGAAGAAATGTGATGACCAGAAAGGAAAATAGATACATTCTCCCTCAGGAGCCAACCTTACCCCTACCTTCTCCACTTAGGAAACAGAAATGAGTATGCAAGTGAAGGTCTTGTGATGCACTTATGAATGATACCAGGCCCAGTTAAGATCATTGAAAGATGCACTCCTCCACTTCTCAAGCTGGCTAAATGCTTCCAGTGCTAGCCAGTACTCAGGGTCTGTGCCCGGAATGCATGAGGAAGCCAGGCAGAGAGAGCTCAGCTTGGTGCCTCTCCAACATGTTACTGACTTTCACTTAGTGCTCATGCTGAATTACACACACTCTATATGAATGTGGTGCTGGTTTAGAAGTTGTTTTCAACTATAATACTTTAATAGAATACCTTCTATTAAAAACACAACTGTGGCCGGGTGTGGTGGCTCACACCTGTAATCTCAGCACTTTGGGAGCCCGAGGCAGGCAGATCACAACGTCAGGAGTTTGAGGCCAGCCTGGACAACACAGTGAAACCTGATCTCTACTAAAAATACAAAAATTAACCACGTGCAGTGGCAGGCACCTGTAGTCCTAGCTACTCGGGAGGCTGAGGCAGGAGAATTGCTTGAACCCAGGACACAGAAGTTGCAGTAAACTGAGATTGTGCCACTGCACTCCAGCTTGGGCAACAGAGTGAGACTTCATCTCAAAAAAATAATAATAACTCTACACTTTAATGGGCTATCAACTTTTCGGCCCAATTATGTCCTTAATTGTAGGATGTATAAACTTCATGAAAACTCTATGACATAAAAAGTGTATGTTAAATTATCAAAATTTGACAGACTATATATCTCTTATGCCAGTCTCATTTTTATACACCTCATTTCAGCTGCAAATGCATTAAAGACATTGAATAATAAACCACCAGGATCTTCAGTGGTGATAAAATATAATTTAAGATCATTCCCTGAAAGACACTGGGATTCTTATAATGCCCTTCCAGTACACTGCATTAATAAGTAGACATCAGAAAGGAAGGAGTAGTTGGAGGTATGGGGTATTAGATCATTACCAAAATCTGAGACTTTGAATAAAATATATATGGCTTTCTTTAAAAGACAACATATTAAAGCATGTTGCCTAAAATCTTGATCTCATTGTGAAGCCATACTACATGTGTCATGGAAAACAGAAAATCTCAACTCATCCTTGGATTTCACATGATCTAACTGAAAGAGGCCACATTCAAAGGACAAAGTTCAGAGACCTCAAAGAGTTTTGCTTAGGATTTATGGTACTGAACATGCAATTGGTTTGGAAATGACAGGTTTGCAAGCTATAACAAGGACAGTAAGAATCCCTGGGAATACATGTCTTCTGAGGAACATCAGTCTGGCTGTTTGCATTGCCAACACTGTTCTGTATCAGGTCTTTTGGATGTCTCTGGAAAGCACCTGAAATAATTAGGAGAAACACAGAACACACCCTTTAAAATCATGGGTGCACATGGTGAGGACAGGATGCTCAAAGTATATGAAGCTCATATCCATGTATATTTCCCTGCCCACCTCCAGCTTTCAGCAGGGAAAGACAGAGTATCAAAATTGAAAAGCAGATAAGTATTTTCCTTCTTTCTCCTCTTTCTCCTTTTAGCACCCCCTCCATCATCTTCAGCCTGCCTTGCCTGCTTTGTCTTCAAAGCTGTGCATTCATTTATGATCTTACAGGCCATCATGAGCTTTATCTAGAAATCAAAGGTTAATGGTTGGGTTATACATTGTCTTAGCCCATTCTGTGCTGCTATAAGAAAATGCCACAGACTGAGTAATTTACAATGAGCAGAAACTTACTGGCTCATGATTCTGGAGGCTGAGAAGTCCAAGATCGAGGTGCCAGCATCTAGTGAGGGCTTTCTTGCTACATTTCTCATGGCAGAAGGGCAGAGTGAGGGTGAGAAAGAAAAGGAGGCTAAACTCATCCTTTTATAGGGAACCCACAAGAATGACATTAATTCATTCATAAGAACAGAGCCTTCATGACCTAAACACTTCTTAAAAGTCCCACGTCCCAACATGTCCTAACTGGGGATCAAGTTTCCAACACATAAACTTTCTGGGACACATAGAAATCAAGCATATATCTTGTCCTTCTTATGCCCTAAAAAGGGATTTGAACATGCTTTTATATAGTTGTCAAAATTCATGGAATCTATAACATCAAAAGTGAACCCACATATAAACTATAGACCTTGAGTGATAATAATGTTCCAATGTAGGCTCATCTATTATAACAAATGTACCACTCTAATGGGGAATGTTGATAGTGAGGGAGGTTGTGCATGTGTGGGAACAAGGAATATATGGGAACCCTCTGTTCCTTCTGCTCAGTTTTGCTGTGAAACTAAAACAGCTCCAGAAAAAGAAGTTTATTAATTTTTTAAAAAACAGATTTGGGCTCTTTCTACACTCTCTGCCCAATATTTAACATTTTCCTCTGGCAAATCTGTCTTTCCCAGTATGGGATTTTTCTGGGCAGAAAACTTCATAAACTCTATACGTCATGCAAAGAGGCCACTGTCTACCCAATTTAGGAATAGTAAAAGACATTTAAAAGAAAAACGTTTTAGTCCAGAGAACCTGGAGAGAACCAAGAGAATAGCACTCAGGTTGAACAATGGCACAAAAAAAATAGGGCTCGGGGAGATAAACGGAAAGAATGTCATGGTTTGGTCTAGAGTTGCACTGCCCAATACAGTAGTCACCAACAACACATGGCTATTTATATTTAAATGTGAGTTAAATTAAATTCAAATGTCAGTTCCTCATCCCACTAACCAAATATCAAGGGCTCAGTAGATACTTGCAGCTAGTGGCTACCATATTGGACAACACATATAGAGAAGATTTCCGTTGTTGCAGAAGGTGCTATTGGACAGCACAAGTCTAGAACAGGGATCAGCAAACTTTTCTGTAAAGGATTAGCTAGTAAGCATTTCAGGCTTTGTAGGTCAAACCATCTCTGTCATAACTACTCAACACTGCTTTTGTAGTACAAAAACAGCCATAGACAATATGTAAATGAAGGGGCATCGTTGTGTTCCAGTAAAACTGTTTACAAAAACAGGATTTGGTCTGTAGTCCAAGTTTGCCAAGCCTTGGTTTAGAGGAACCATTCTTAATCTATAATAGGAACATTCAACTCCCAGGAGGCCTTAATTACTGTGAGGCATCTACCCATAGGCACTACAAGCAATCACAGCTTTCGACTAAATAACATGTCCATCACATACCAGTATCTTTATTTATCAGAATACCTCTATATTATCATGACTGATAAGATACAAATTCATTTCAAATCGCTACTGTTTTCAAAGGAGCATTTGTCATTGTGCATTATTCTCAGAAATGAACCATGAATTTTGTCTCTTTTATTACATTTCCCTAATACAAGTAATGCATGTTTGGTTTAGAAAAATGAGAAAGCAAGATAAAAGAGAAGGAAAAAGAGAATTACTGAGTTTCTACTCAGGTAGAAATGTAACCATTGTTAATATGTAAATAAAACTACATGGTTCCTTTGTTCACTGCTATATTCCTGGTACCTAGAACAGTGGTGAATGCATGGTAGATAATAAATATTCACTGAATTTTAAAATGTCTGAATATTATAAAAATAGGGGTATTCACAACTGTACTTCAGGAATTCTATAAACTTTATGACTGCATTAGCAATGCTGGCTGTATCTGAGAGTTTCTGCAGTGACTTACAGTTTTCATTGGATTAGCAAAGGTGTCTATGATCTAAAATGGTGAACAAAATCCTCAGTTATTCCCAGGGCTAAACCTACAAGGTCTTCATATTCCTGTCTATTTATGACTGAGCTCTATAGAGAAGCAGACTTTTTTTTCCCAGGGCTGTCTTCCATGACTAACCGAAGTCATCTATCTGGATTCAAACCATCCGGGTGGAAAAGCTGCTTAGCTTGAACATAATTCACTCAGGAGAAATGGAGGAGGGGGCTTCTGATGGCACTTTTCCAAGTCTGAGAACATGGACCAGTATAAAGAAAAAGATCCCCTGTGGCCTTCCCAAGAAGTTCAGGCTTGTTGTTACACCTTCTCTGCGCCCTGTCAGCGCAGCAGGCTTGAGCATGATGCTGATGGGGTCAGACAATAAGCCCAATCCCTATGGGGACCAGGTAAAACAGAGGTGCCCATGATTGGCACACCTAAAGTCAAGCATCAAGTGCTGGCCTTTGGTCCTGGGGGACAGTGAGAGAATGAGTGTCCTGGGGATACACTTGCTGTGGGTAGGCAGCTCCTGGGGTGACAGATAAAAGCACAGCATCAACAACAAAGAGTTAACACAGAAAAGCAGATGCTTTTATAATCTGGGGGCTTGGGGGGATGATGTGAGATTTATAGCCCCCATTTAGAGTTCTCTCAGGCATTTTGCCCACATCTGCTCCACAAAGATGCACGTCTAGGTTCCTTTTCTCCATCTTTATATTATAGCACAGTCAAATCAATGCCATTAATTGCTAAGTGTAAAGGACTTTCTGATGCCTAATGAAACCTTCAGTAGGCTCCTTAGAAGCAGTTCTATTTATAGATCATACATTTTCCTGGCCTCCTTCCCTTATCACTAAGAGCATGGGGGTAGGAGGCAGGAATTTTTTTGCTTCTGAGAAAAATTATCATCGGCCCCTCACACTTGTTCTCCACCTGGAGTCCTAATCCCAATTGTGACATCCTAATCATTTCCAAGAGCAATCACAATGCTGTCACAAAGAGCGGATTATGATTTCAATTGGAGAGTATTGCTAGGAGCTAATCATGGTTTTGGAAACAAAAGACCCTGTGTTTATGCGAAGGGACATAGTTACAAAGAATCCACAAAGACGGCCAACCAAAAACGTAATCAACGATGAACAGATTTATGGCTAAAACAAATATGTGCATGCACACACACACACATACACAAGTAGCAAATGATTCTTGAAAGGGATGATATGCCCTGATTAAAAATATGATGAGGAAACCCCCTAAAATCTAACGGTTGCATTTCTCAAAACTGGGAGCCAACCTGTGCTTTAAACGAGAACAGTTGTAAAGAGAAATTGCTCAAAGGCATGGGATGCTGCATCCCAACGATCCTTTGACTCTGAAACTCAGCTCCTGAAGCCCCTCCCAACCCACTGCCCTCACACTGGGAGCACTTATCTCCATCTCAGTTAATGGCAGCTGCATTTTTCAATTGCTCAGGAGAAAAAAAAAAAAAAACTTCCGGATCGTCTCCTGGTCTCCTCTCTTACTCTCACACTCCACATCCAATTTGTCAGCAAATCTTGTTGGGTCAAAGTACATCCAAAGTCCTATCACTTCTCATCATCTTCCCTACTGTCACTCTCCCCAGGCCGCTCCATTCTGCCACCTGGAATATTCCAGTAACCTACTGTGTCTCTGCCTCTGAGTTTGCCCTGTCTTCAGGCTATGATCCTATGAAAATACAACTTGCATCATATCAGTCCTCTGATCAAAGCTTCTCAAAGGTTTTCCTTCCAAAAGCCAAGGGCCCAAATGATCTGCTTCCTCCCTACGTTTCTTTCATCATCTCCCACTAAGCTCTCTCTCACTCACTCTATTGTACGTTCACTGACCTCCAGGGAGTTTCTTGAATGTACCAGCATCTTGATGCCTCAGGGCCTTTGCACTTGTTGGTTCTTTGCCCGCAATGCTTTGCTTGCCCCCTTGTAATCCCATGGCTAACTTCCTCCTTTCTGTATCCAAAAGTCCCCCTCTCTCTGAGGCCTTCCTGACAATCCTTCTCAAAATCTGCTTCCATCCCCTCTTCAATGCTTCATATTCCTTTCCATGCTTTTTTTTCTTCTTTGCACTTATCACTACTTAACATACTTTATCTTTTATTTATTTATCTTGTTCATTGTCTATGTGTCATAGTAGAATATAAACTCTACAAGGGCAAGGATTTTTGTCTCTTGTTCATGAAGAACCATTGCTATAGTGCCCAGCCTAGTGTATGACACTCAGTAAATACTTGTTGAATATATGAATGCTAAAATACAGTACTTGGCACTCCAACTATTAATTACAAGTTAATAACAAAATGTAATTGTAAAAAGATTAGAAACCACCTAAATGCCTATAAACAAGAAAATGGTTAGATAACAATACAGCCATAAAGTGATATGCTATGCAGCCCTTAAAATAATGATGTAGAATTTACTCACTAATGTGGAAAGATCACCACATATATTAAGCAAAATAAGAAGGTTGAAAAATAGCAGATATATCACCCCAGTGTAAAATATTATGAGCTTGAAACATGTATGCATCTCATATGTTTATTACAAGACTCCATTTGTGTGTGTATGTATTTGTGTAGCAAGATGACAGAGAAGAGAAAAAGAGAGAGGCAAATCGATCAATCATGGTAGAAGAATCTAAGGAGATTTTTGCTTTCTGTATTCCTTCTGCATTGGATTTTCTACAACAAGCAGCTTTTAAACAGAATATTTTTAAAGAGGGCTTTCTCTCTAACATTTACCAAGGTTTAGCTACCTGCAGAGAGCCTGACTAAACTTAACATTCCGTAAAAAGCAGCATTCAAACCATTTCAGTTCAACCTTCCAGAAGCTATTTGACAACTGGCACTTCAGAATTCCAAAGGAAGATATATCTCCTTCCCTTACAACAAAAGAGCATATGAGGAAATGGTAAAATATAAATGAAAATTTAAAAAATCAGGAGCAGAGAAAGCACGTAATAGCCAGAAGTCTAGCTCACTAATTAATGTTTCGTGAACCCCAACCTCAAAATATAATGGGGCAGGCGGGTTTAGGGGAGAAGAAGGAAAGAGGGGAGGAGTCCTCACAAGAAAGCCTGTGCTTTCCTAGCCACCTTCTCTCATTCCACCCTCAACCTCTCCTTTCCTGGACACTCAACCTCAGTCGAAGGTCGTGTTCCAGGCAGGCTGGGGTAACCGGGTTTGTCAATATCCCACGCACCTCTGAGCCTTTGTTCTCGACACGTCCCTGCCTTGAATATCCCGTCCATCTGAACTTGCTAGAGCCTTCTCCTGCCAGGAAGCTTTTTGACCCCAGACTCCAATGAGTCCGTATTCTGTTTTCTGTTTGTTTGTTTGTTTGATTGATTTTTGAAATGAAATATTGTTCTGTTGCCCAGGCTGGAGTGCAGTGGCACAATCTCGGGTCACTCCAAGCTCCACCTCCCAGGATCAAGGGATTCTCCTGCTTCCGCCTCCCACGTAGCTAGGACTACAGGTGCCCGCCACCACGCCCAGCTAATTTTTTTTTTTTTTTTTTTTTTTTTTAGTAGAGACAGGGTTTCACCATTTTTGCCAGGCTGGTCTCAAACTCGTGACCTCAAGCGATCCACTTGCCTCAGCCTCCCAAAGTGCTGGGATTATAGGCGTGAGCTACCAGGCCCTGCCTACTCTGTATTCTTATAACATCTCTAATGGACACTGAAGTTATACTCCTTGGCATTGTGATTTCCCATCATTATTGTTAATGATAACAACGAAGGTAATAGGCTACATTTATTGAGTTTCTACAACCAAGCAGGTAGTAAGGATGAATGATGAATGAGACACGCTGGTCCTGGACCTCAGACCGTATCAGATCCCCAGCCAATCTGTAAGCTTCTAACTTGATTTTACTTTCTCATTTCCCAGTACAAAACAGAGAATGAGGAACTCCACAAAATGTACGCTGGCAATAATGGTGATGAGCACGGGTTGCCTTTGGTCAGTGGGAAATGACTTCTGTATCTGTTTGAATGCAAGCCTCCTCGGCCCTGGAGCATCTTCCTTTATGGTTGCATGTGAGACTCACCTAGAGAGTTTTTTTTTTTTTTTTAAATGTTAGATAAGTAGATCAGAAACTCCAGGGCAGGGCCTGGGTATCCATGCTTCTTTAAAAGCTGACTTTAAAAGGTGGTTCCAATGGGCTGCCAAGATTGAGAACCTCCGCTCTGGTCTCAAGGTTTGTCATATGGCAAGTACGAGGAGTTCCCCTCCTTCTTTGGTGTTCTATTCAGGCCTGGTACTCTTAGCAGAACAAAATTACAAGTAATGGGGCCAGCATTAAGCTCTTAAAGCCACACTCAAGGAATTGTGTCAGGTAAGAGAGAAAAGGTGAGAATGGGGACATGGCTATAGGCATGAATAGTGACCACTGCCTCCTGACTGCACTCTCTTCCTCAGCTATGGCTTCCTTGAGAAGTCTAGTTTCATTCATTGGGCTCCAGTGACCAGCACAGTGTGTGGCATGCATGACACCCAACAAATGTCATCTGAGGTCCCACTATGCACACAGGTGTTGACATGTTAGGAAAAAGATGCCCACACCTGTGAGGGGCAAACTGCTTTGAGAAAGGCCATTGGCATCTTGTGGGGGTATGCCCAATTTTACAAGACATTAAATCCCTAAAGCATGGCAGCCACCATACTGATGATCAATTAAGCTTCCTTGGTCAATTCTAGAGATCATCAGGGATGTGTGCTTGGTCTTGGCTACCTCCAGAGGCTAAGCCTCACACAGGCTTTAACTGTGTTATTAACTTCTTCATAGAGGGGAGTCACACAAGGAAGCACTGCACTTCCTTAAGAAGTGTGTGCATGGAACAAGATCCCACCAGTGGCCATGATTGGGTTGTATTCTCAACAATAGACTCTTAGAGTAGGCCCAGACGGGAAGCAAACTGAAAAACATCTCAATTTCGGCAAGGTTCCCCCCACCTGAAAGGCCAGTCCTTCTCCAGGCAGTTCACAAGATGGGGTGCTATAGCCTGGAGCTTAAGAGCAGGAGCTGGACTCAGATAACCCAGGTCTGAATCCCACACTACTTATTACCTGTGTGACCTTGAGCAAATTATCTAACCTCTTTATGCCTCAGTTTCCTTTCTGTGAAATGGGGACATTTATGATAATACCTCTATCATAGGATTTTTTGGGAATTAAATACAAGATAATATCCAAAATACTTAACAAATGGTATGGCACCAATGTGCTGAGTGAATGAATATATAAACAGATGATGACTGAATAAGTAAAGCACTCCAGGATTAGCTCAGGATGGAAAATGGGCCTGAGCCTCCAGGTGTGAGGGCTTTCCTGAGCTTCAGAAGACAGAAAGAGGAACCAAGGTGAGATAGGCCAGACACTGAGGCCTGTAGAAAGACACAGTCTTTGAACTCACAAGGCTCAGAAATCCTGAGTCACGTTTCTGCTTCCCCAGAGGTCACCTCAGTCACAGGTGCTGGCTCAACTTTTCTAGCTCAAATACGCATGCCTGGTGGAGTTCTCTGACTCATATAATGGCCAATGTGTTATAAACACATACTTTGTGCTGAGCCCCTTAATATAAGTAATCACCACTATACTAGTTTGTTTTCACACTGGTATAAAGAACTGCTTGAAACTGCGTAATTTACGAAGAAAAAAAGGTTTAATTGTCTCACAGTTCCACATGGCTGCGGAGGCCTCAGGAAACTTACAATCACGTCGGAAGGCAGAGGGGAAGCAAGCCACATCTTACATGGCAGCAGGAGAGAGCGAGCATGCAGGGGAAACTGTAACTTTTAAACCATCAGATCTTATGAGAACTCCCTATCGTGAGAACAATCACCTCCCACCACGTCCCTCCCTCGACGTGTGGGGATTACAATTTGAGATGAGATTTGGTGAGGACACAGAGCCAAACCACATCATATCAACCACACTGATCCTATGAGTCAGGTTTAGTACATCCCCTTTTACAGATGAAAAACAGAGGCACTGAGATATTAAGAAACTTGCTTAAGGTCACACAGCTAGAAAGTAAAAATGCAGATTCTAAACCAAGCAGTCTTTCTCTAAAGCCTATTTTTCTTGAACCCTGTGATAAGAAGACAAACCCAGCCTGGCCAACATGGTGAAACCCCGTCTCTACTAAAAAATACCAAAATTAGCCGGGCATGATGGCGCATGCCTGTAATCCAGCTACTCTGGAGGCTAAGGCAGGAGAATCACTTGAACCTGGGAGGTGGAGGTTGCAGTGAGCTGAGATCATAAAAATGGGCTGAGCATGGTGGCTCACACCTGTAATTCCAGCACTTTGGGAGGCTGAGGCAAGTGGATCACTTGAGGTCAGGAGTTCAACCCCA